>NC_137065.1:28739104-28871604 GCF_032717465.1 Coenobita brevimanus
ATCTCATTAGGCTTTGATTAACATTTTTCATCCGGTTCAGGAATCGGAGTGGGTTATGGTTTGTATATGCATCTAGAGGTTGAGGTTGCTCTTGGAGGTAGCAGGAAAACTTCTGTAGAGCAAGCACCAACGAGAGGTATCCCTTTTCAATGACACTGTAGGACTGCTGGTGTCCTTTCAACTTCACCTAATGGTAGCATACTGGATGGATGGTGCCCAGTTCCTCATCCCGTTGCATCAAAACTGCTCCACCTCCTGAGTCACTGGCATTGATGTACAGCAGGAAGCACTGAGACACATTGGGAGTACATAGGACTGGACTGCTGGATGGTAGAGCCTTAAGTTGGAGAAAGGCCTTCTCACATTCAGAGGTCCATTTGAAGGTCATCTTGGAGCTGGTGATATTAGTGAGCGGTGCTGTGATGTTAGTGAAGTTGGGGCAGAACCAGCAATAGAAGCCACACATTACAGTAAACCGTTGTACCTCTTTCCTGGTTGTGGGTCGTGGAAAATCATGGATAGTTTCGATGTGTTTGATTGCTTTGATCAAGTCTGCCCCTGGCCCAACACATGACCATGATATGTCACAGTACCCTGGCCGAAGCTTGATTTAGCCAGCTTTATGGTGAGACCAACTTCCTCCAGTCGCTTCAGAAGACTTGATAGCCGCTTCAGGTGGTCGTCCAATCTGTCAGCAATAACCAAGACATAGTCAAGATACACAAATGTTCCTTCCAGTCTTCTTATTGCATAATTCATGAGTCACTGGAAAGTGGCAGGAGCTGAATTTAACTCAAAAGGCATACAAGTGTGATACAAACCAGGAGTAATGAACGCCGAAATTTCTTTGGAAGCCTAAGTCAGAGCTACTTGTTAGCAACAGTTTTGCAAATCTCTTTTGATGACAAAGGAGGCCTGGCCCACTGCATCAATTAAACTTTCGATTATTGGTAGGGGGTAAGAATCTAGTATGGTCAAGGCGTTTACTTTCCCGTAGTCAGTGCAGAACCTGAATTGTCCTCCTGGTTTTGGGGTGAGAAGACTCGAGGAAGCCCAGGGACTACATTTCTGTTCGGCTAGTCCATGTTCCAGCAGATAGTCGACCTCCTTCTGCATCAGTCATCTCTTTTCTGGGCTGAGCTGATAAGGAGCCTGTTTAGTAGGAAGAGCACCTTTAGTCTTATCTCATGTTGCATCACTGTACATTTCCCTAGGGTATCTGTAGTGACTTGGGTAATTGCTTTAGAATTTCCGTCATATCTCTCCTTTGTTTAGGGGACTGATGAGATATTAACTGGTCTAGGTTTTCAAGGATATCATTATTGGTCATGACAGGATTAGGAACTTTCAATTCAGTCAAGTCATCATCTACATATCGAGTGTTCTGTTTAACAATACATGAAGTTGGTTGGAAACCATCCTCATCCTCTCTCCTTATGTACCTTTTAAGTAGGTTTATGTGAAGCCTCCGAGTCTTTCCTTTTTTCGGGAGCAGAAATCAAATATTTATTGGACTCTAGTTTCTCTATGACTGTATAAGGTCCTTGAAATTGAGGTGACAGAAGAGATCCAGGAACAGGTAGGAACACCAACTCTTCATTGCCAGGCTGAAACTCTCGGGATTGAGCTTTCTTATCAAAGTTTCTTTTAATAACTCTTTGACTCAGCTTAAGTGATTCCTGCGCTAACTTCCTTACTCCGTTTAGTTTTTCTCGCAGATTATTGACATAGGTTTGTACCGTTACCTTAGGGGAGTCACTTGAGTTTACTGTCAGCCTATGGTCTTTCATGATTTTTAGGGGGCCCCTGACCTCTCGACCGTAAGGCAACTCAAAAGGGGATAATCCCAAAGATTCCTGCTTACACTCCCGGATGGCAAATAAAAGGAAAAGCAAACCTTCATCCCAATCTAGACAGACAGCAGTACTTGAGCATGGCTTTCAAGGTTTGGTAGAACCGCTCGAGAGCTCCTTGAGACTCAGGGTGGCATGCCGAGAAAGTTACAGCTAGCACATTCAGTTCTTTCAGGACAGCTTTAAAAAGATCCCAGGTAAAATTTGTCCGTTGATCAGACTGGAGGATTTTTGGAATCGCATACATGGAAAAAATCTGAAGTAGGTTAATAGCAATGCTTTTGGCCGTGATTTTCTTCAATGGAATGGCAATAAGAAACCTGGTAGCCGTAAACATGACTGTGAGGATATATTCGTTTCCTTTTCGAGTGGGAGGCAAAGGACCAACACAGTCTATTAATACCTTATCAAAAGGCACGAATAGTACTGGTACTGGGATAAGAGGAGCAGGGGCAATACTGTAGTTTGATTTGGTTTCCCCTTATTTTCACATACATGGCAAGATTTAAGACAGTCTGATACAGACTTTTTCATACCTGGCCAGAAGTAACGAGGTTGGAGCGTCTTATAAGTTTTCTGGACCCCTAAATGACCACCGAGTCCATCATGGGCTAGGGAGATTAATTTGCTCCTAACGGATGAAGGAATCATTATTTGATATTCGTCAGCCCAATTTTCTTCCTGCAACAGGTAGGTAGGTCTAAACTATCTCATGAGAACTCCATGGCGTAAATAGAAAGCTGGTTTTTTCCTCACCTGATCAATAGTCGGAGCTACTTCTTTCCAACATTGTGCTAAAGAGGGATCTGTCTTTTGCGCTTCAGTAAGGACATTCTGAGACATGATTTGGTCTGGGAGATCGACCATAGGAGCAGGCACGGATCGAGCAGAAGTCTGACGTGGAGTTTGTGATCAAGCCGTTACATATACAGGAAATAAATCTGGTTGAGTTTCCTCCAAAGTTTTAGTGGGACTCTGTTCTAAAGGACGTTCCACCACAACAGGGTTTGGAACAATGAGTTTACCGGCCAGATCATTACAGAGCAAAACTAATACTCCAGGTACAGTGAGATCATAAGTAACTCTATCCTTAACCTTACCAGACACTAAAGGAGATTCTAAGTACACTTCCATTAAAAGAATTGGATGGTAGGAAGACAAATATTTTAAAACTAATTTTTCATCCAGGAAGGACTGCTCCAAGTTAGGGACGACTTTGCAGACCAAAATGCTTTGAGCTAAACCTGTGTCCCTTTTTTTTTTTTTTTTTTTTTTTTTTTTTGTTAATGGGTCCGACTCTGGGCATAGGCTTCACTGCCTGCTCTCAAGGCCCAGTAGTCCTCCTACATACCATACACCTCTACATGTCACCACTTCGGCGCTAACATCCACCGTCCATATAAATACATGCTAGGGCTGTCTCACACAGGACTGGTGTGTTGTTATTAGCGGGGGTATTTTTGTGTATGCACCAACGCAAGATCGTGCTAGAAGAGTGAGAGAAGAGTTCTGGACAAATGTAGAAGTGTGCATGGAAAAGTTTGGAAGGAATGATAGAGTGTTTTTGATTGGTGATATGAATGGTAAAGTTGGGAATGTGAAGGTGGATAGAATAGTTGGTGAGTGGGGTGTGCCTGCTGAGATAGAGGAGAATGGGAGTGCGTTAGCGGACATTTGTGCTGGGAGGGGGTTGGTGATAGCCAATACCCTCTTCAGGCATAAAATGATCCACAGGTATACATGGCGAGTGATGAGAAGGGTGGGTGGTGAATTGAGTGAAAGGAAGGCAATGATTGATTATGTGTTTGTGGATGAAAGGATGCGAAGATGTATATTGGATGCAAGAGTTTATAGAGGTTGGGGGAGTGGACTTTCTGACCACTACTTGGTGGTGGCCAGAGTTAAAGTTCAAGTAAGATGGAGGAATAGAAGAAGGGAAAGACGAGAGGAAGGAGTAGTTGCAAGGAGAGTGGAAAGGTTACAAGAGGATGAGAAAAAGGCAGAGTATAAGAGAGAAGTGGAGGAACGATTGGGCAAATATGAGTTGGAGCAGATGGGGGACGTGGAAGGTGTGTGTAGAATATTTACAGAAGAAATATGTGCAGCATGTGATGTGGTGTGTGGAAGGAAGAGAAGACGGAGGGGGGTGCAAGGAACAGCGTGGTGGACTGAAGAGGTGAAACGGGCTGTGGCACAAAAGAAGAAAGCCTACAATGAATGGATGAGAAATAGGGGCGTGGAAGAAGTTGAGAGGCGGAAGAGAGAGTTATATGTAGAAAGAAAGAGAGAGGTGAAAAGATTAGAAAGAGAGAGTAAGAAGAGAGTGGATGAGGAATTTGGAAGGAATTTGAGTGTAAAGTGGAGGGACTGTAAGAAAATGTTCTGGAAAGAGGTGAAAAGAGTAAGACAGGGTGGAAGTGAAGTTAGCAGGGGAGTGAAAGATAAAAATGGTAGATTACTAGTGGAGAAGGGAGAAAAAGTGAGCAGATGGAGAGAACACTTTAAGGAATTGCTGAACGTGGAGGATGGAAGTAATGAGAGTGTAAGTGGCTGGGGAATGGCTGGAAGAAGGAGGGAGGTGAGAAGACAGGAAGAAATCAGTAGGATAGAAGTTGTGGAAGCAATGAAGAAAGTTAAATCAGGGAAAGCCCCAGGAATTGATGGAGTGTGTGGTGAAATGCTGAAGCATGGGGGAGAGATAGTAGTAGAATGGATGTGGAAGATGTGCAGATTGGCCTGGGAGGAAGGTAGAGTCCCGGAGGATTGGAAGTCAGGTATAATTATTCCCTTGTACAAAGGAAAAGGGGAAAAAGAAGTGTGTGGTAATCATAGGGGCATTTGTCTTCTTAGTATAATAGGAAAAGTATATGATAGGATACTTATTGACAGAGTTAGAGAAAGAACAGAGAAATTAGTTGGAGAAGAACAGGGAGGCTTTAAGAAGGGAAGAGCTTGTGTAGATCAGATATTCATTCTCAGATCTTTAGTGGAAAAGTTTCTAGAGAAGGGAAAGAAGTTGTATGCGGCTTTCATGGATTTGGAGAAAGCATATGATAGGGTGGATAGAATAGGATTGTGGAAAGTGTTAAGAATACATGGAATAGATGGGAAGTTGTTGAATGCTGTGAAGAGTATGTACGATGGTGCGAAGGCTGTAGTGCGTGTGGATGGTGAACTAAGTGAATTTTTCTCTTTGAAAGTTGGGTTGAAACAGGGATGTGTCATGTCTCCATGGTTGTTCAATCTGTACATGGATGGGGTAATAAAAGAGGTACAAGGTAGGGTAGTGGATGTTGGAGTGGCCCTGGTGAGAGAGGATAGTGTTTGGAAACTCCCTGTACTGTTGTTTGCAGATGATACCGTGTTGTTGAGTGAAGACAAAGGGGAGCTGCAAGGCTTGGTGGATGAGTTTGAGAGAGTGTGTAAGAAACGGAATCTAAAGGTGAATGTAGGGAAGAGTAAAGTGATGGTCTTTGAGAGAGGTGAAGTCAGTGAATGTACAGTGAGGTTGGATGGTGAGGAATTGGAAAATGTGAGTACGTTTAAGTACTTAGGTAGTGTGATGAGTAAGGATGGAGGTTTGGAGGGTGAAGTGCTTGAAAGGGTACAGCAGGGAAGAAAGGTTGCTGGTTCTTTGAAAGCAGTGATAAGAAACAGGGAAGTGAGCATGGAAGTGAAAAAGTTACTACATGACAGTATTGTGATACCAACTCTAACGTACGGAAGTGAAGCTTGGACGTTGTTGGAAGGACACAAGTCAAGAGTGAGAGCCGTGGAAATGAGTTATTTAAGAGGAGCCTGTGGAGTCACATGGAGAGACAGGCTGACGAATGAGGATATAAAGGAGCGTTGTGGTGTTGATGTGGATGTGATAGGAAGCGTTATGAGGAACACACTGAGGTGGTTTGGCCATGTGGAGAGGATGGAGGGTCAAAGACTGACGAAGAGAGTGTATGTGAGTGAGGTGGAGGGGGAGAGAGGGAGGGGGAGGCCGAGGATGAGATGGAGAGATGGGGTGGAGAGGTATATGAGAGAGGGAGGTGTGAGTTGGGAGCAGGGGAGTGAAATGGCGGGGGACAGGGCGACTTGGAGACGATTTGTTTGTGGCCACCCCAAACGGGATTGAGGCGTCTGGCAATAGATAGATAGATAGATTTTTGTGACATGTCGGCAGGTCTTCTGGTAAAACAGTAAATTCTGATTCTGTGAAATTCAAATCCTTAAACGGTTCCCTGCCCCAGCGGGGATTTGAACCTGGATCTAGTAAGACTACAGGCCACCTCTCTACCTGTTGAGCCACCGCCTCCCCTAAGAATATTCACTGGGTATCTTTCACCGTTTGCATTTAACGACAAGGTTTCGGACATATTAAAGTCTTTAAAGGCGTCCTCATGAGAATGCTTAGTGCCTAGGTTGTATATTGGCTTGCCACTGGCAGGAATCTGGGGTTAAGACTTCGCTGAAGTCTTAGAGGCTTTAGTAGGGTCATAGTACTTTGAGATTTTACACCGAGGACTCCAACATTCACTAATATGATGGCCTACCTTTTCACACAAGCTACAGATAACTTTGTGCCTTGTGGATGTTTCACGCTTACAGTTTCCATCCAGAGTCTCAGAAGTTACGGATGAAGGTGGCTTTACATAATCTGTCCTTTCAGTCTTAGGATTTCCCCGGTGCACTAAGGAATATACATCCTCACACTCGGCCGCCTCCATTAACAACGTTTCCCCTCTGTCTTCCGAGTGGAGTTTTACATTCATTTTTCTTTTGAACACTTTAAACACTATGAAGTTAACCAATTCATCAAATTCAGTTGCGTTATTCCTAGAGAGCCATTTCTTAAAGCATCTTGATATTTCTTATGCGAATTCCACATAAGTTTGAAAGGGTAACTTGTTCGAATTTCGAAAATTTTGTCTGTAGCCTTCCGCAGTGATTGTATAAGCACTAAGGATAGAGGCTTTTACCAAGTCATATTCTTTTGAGTCATCTAATGATAAGGTAGACAAGACTAAGGATGCTTTACCTTTAGAGCAGTGCTTATCAATCATGTCCATGACTTTCTGGGTCAGTCTAACTGGGTTGCAGTTTTCTCAAAATTCCTAAAGAAGCATTCTGGATCATCTTCGTTAAACTGGGGGACCAACCGAGTCTGCCTTGCCAAGTCAAATTTTGAGGAGCTGTCTTGCGTTTCTCCATGCTCTGACTGATTACGACTCTGTGCTTTTAGTTCCACTAGCTTTAATTCTTTCTCTGCCTGTATTTCCAGTTGCTTGGCTTCCGCTTGTGCCTGTATGTCTGCCAGCTTTAATTCATTTTCTACCTGTAATTTACGTTTTCTATCTCCAGACTGTCCTTGCCTTCCTTTTCCTCAATTTTCAGTCTCTCTCCCGAGTCCTGCTCTTTGTCAGCTTCTGAGACATTAATGGCTGCTGCCCCTAAGGCTACTCTTTGTTCATGTAATGTGTCGATTAACTCTACTGCACTAGACACTGAACCTCTATGTGACCCCTCTACACTTCTGAAAAGTTCTATTGCATCTGTGAGAAAAATCTCTTGTTCTAATGGGCCTTTGATAGCTGCAGCTCTTAAGTCTGGTAAAGTCATGGTGGTGGTGAAAGGAACTTTAAAATACATGAGGATGAATTTCCACTGATCTTTAGTCAACACAAACTTATGTAACTTCAGGAATTTTACAAAATGCTTGGATATCAAACGCCATCTTGGACACTTTGAAATAAGAAGAATACCTCTGATAAAAATTTTTGGTGTTGGTCACAATTAAAACAGTACCCAGGAACTGTATATAAAATCAATTTATGATTAGTGAAAATTTATCTTTATGAACTTCTCAAAAGAGAAACCACTGAATACGGTAAAAAGATTTTAAGAGTCAAAACAGAAAGATTCTAGATGCTTTGCCCTTGGACCTATTGGTAAGGTTAGAGAATGCTTGAACAAGTTATCCTTGCGAATCACTTCATGAAGGGTTACCGCCAGCTGGTTTATAAGAGGGCATGTTATTGAATACCCTAACGAGACTAGTTTTCGGTATAAATCGAAGTCAAGGTGACAGTATAAGGAAGATGAATTTTAATACAGGTCTTCCACCTGAGATCATCCGAGTTCTGTCTATGGAGAGTTAGGAGTTGATGACCCTAGAGAGAAGGTGTACAGGTCTACATTAGTCTTAGATTCACATCGAACCTCATCAAACTGTCAAAGCCTGCGGTCCTATGGGAATACTGAGGTGTGGATAATGGGCAATGAAATATAATTAATGAACATTGTTTTAAATCAAATACCAGACAGGCCCCCACATGGTACAGGTCCCCAGAAACCCTTCACATTCAGGCCCATTGTCTTTCCATCAGGGGAACACCCGGCAAGAGTTGTAGTTTATAAATGAGGGGTAACGGGACTAGTAATCAAAGTCAAGTTATACGAATGGAAAAATTTCGAGATCAAATTTATTCTTACACCTTAACAAGCCAGTTTAACCCATCTTACTCTTAACTCCACAAAACAAACGAGGGAAATATAGAAACACAATAGCCCTAAATGTGGCATATCTAGAGTATTATATCAGTACATTAAAAATAAAATAGAGGTACACCCTAAAACACATTTAGTCCAACACTCAAAAATACTAATTGTACAAAATACTCAGATCAGGGGCAGGCTGCGGATGTATACTCCCGATAGCACAGGTGCTACGGGAGCAGTACTGTGGATCCTGTACTGGTGTGGACAGAACTGCCTTTCCCAGGCTACCTCCTCCCACTCGTAACCTCGGACAGAGTTGTAATTCACCCCCCTACCTACCTCACCTCGAGGCGGAAGGAGGGAGAGGCAAGTCGTGTGATAATCAAGGAGCCAATCACATGGTGTGAAGGTACAGTAGATGGCCGAGCAGCATAGACTGGCTTGGTCGTGTCTGGTGGCTCACAGTGCATTAACCACTAGGAGATAAAGCCGGAATCATGAGAATATCTATATCTATCTATCGATAGATCAATCTATCAATCAATCAATCTATCTATCTATCTATATTCCAGTATATAGATAGATAGATATACGTGTGTGTGTGTGTGTGTACAGTATGTATGTGTGTGTATACGTGTGTATGTATAAGTATATATATATATATATATATATATATATATATATATATATATATATATATAGATAGATAGATAGATAGATAGATAGATAGATAAATAGATAGATATATATAGATAGATAGATAGATAGATAGATAGATATGTACATAGATAGATAGATAGATAGATAAATAAATAGATAGATAAACAGATAGATAAGTAGATAGATATATACATGTATATATGTATGTATGTCTTTCTTTCCTTCATTCTTTCCTCGTCTTACCAGGAAACCATTTAGTACGCTGGGTGGTAACCATGTAACCAAATTTTGGCGCCTGGTGGTTTAGTGGGTAATTATTGTGCTCCAATCGGATTGAGCCGGTGAAGGTTTATATCCAAGGGGTGGTTGCGGTTTATTGCTCACTTAATGCCACTCAGGGAAGAGTGAGGTTGGTCACTCTCATCTTAAATGTCAGGACCAACTGCCTAGCCCCGGGCTCCTACGCTCCTCATGGGGCAACGTAGGATTGGATGATGATGGATAAATCTGTCTAGCTGTCTCTCTATATACCTAGGTGTTTTCCCCCAAAAAAATGAAAGTAGCCGAGACAGGACGACACTCTCCCAATTTACTCATCCACACACATGCACATTATGTTGTATCTTAGCCCCAAGGGGAGAAAGGAGAGATCCTCACCACACCACACAGCATGAGGGTCAACTGCGCAGTGCAATCAGCGACATCCGCAGCAGGGCCCGACAGCACAGCTGGTATACCCCTGCCACATCATAATGGGCTCATCCAGTTACCTGCACCTGACCTGATCAGCTGATCAGACGTAATGCTGGAATATAGCCCCTCAGGGCCGCATCACCATTTATTAATTCACAGTTTCTCTCGAATCATTAATATCATGCACAGAAACTCTTCCTTCTTCAATAGGCATACTTCTCGCATCTAACACTCTTTTCACACTGTCCATCCATCCTATATCCATTTGTGGCCTTCCTCTCAGCCGTACACCTCTCACATCCGATCCAGTTGTCTTTTTCACCTATCGTTCTTCATCCATTCTCTTCATATGCCCAAACCTTCGCAACACTGTCTGCTCAACTCGATCAGCCATTTCCCGCATAACTCTAGTTCTTCTTCGCACTGCATCATTTCTCACTCCATCCATACATGTCACTCCACACATATTCCTCAGACACCTCATCTCCATTACATTCAAACTTTTCCATGTTTTAACCCCATATAATGCAGTTGTTACCACTACACCCTCATTCAGCCTTCTCTTTACATCCATTCTAAGCAAACAACATCTAAACACTTTTTTCATTCCTCCCAGCACCTTTACCTTCTTCATTCATTCTAAATTTCACCTCTACATCTATTCTTCCATCGACAGCAACATGTGTCTCTAAATACTTAAAACACTACCTCATCAAGCAACCCACCATTCAAAACCCTTCTCCTACCATCAACCAACCTCGCACACTTCATCACATTACCCCCTGTTCTCATTTGCTCTCAATTTCTTCCTTTCATACACCCTTCCAAACTCTTGAACCAACTGTCTAAATCTTTCCTCTGAATCAGTAACCAGTGCCGTATCATCTGAAAACAGCAGCTGATTCAGATTCCACTCTCTACCATCAGCATTCACCAGACTCAAACCTCCACCTAACACTCTGGCAATCATCTCCCGTACAACACCATCCATATGAATAATAATCAACCAAGGCAACATCGCACATCTCTGCCACAGCCCACTCTCACGGGAAACCAATCACTCACAGTATCTCCTACTTTCACACACGCTCTACCATTCACATAAAAAATTTTCACTACTTTTAACAACCTACCATCAAGTCCATACAATCTCAGAACAGTCCATAAAGTCTCCCTATCAATTTTATTATACTCTTTCTCTAAATTCATGAATGCCCCAAACACATCCTTACATTTTGCTAAACTCTTTTCACACACCTGGCTCACAGCAGACACCTGATACATGCATCCCTTCCCTCTCCTAAAGCCACACTGCTCATCATCAATCACTCTCTCTGTACCCTCTCTAACTCTCATAACACTAAGCCATACACCTTACCTACAGCACTGACCAGACTTTTACCCCTAAAACTAGTACATTCATACTTATCACCCATACCCTTATACAATGGAACTGCACAAGGATCTGTCCAGTCAATCGGCACAATACCGCTCACAAAACATAAATTCAACAATATTATTAACCACTCAACAATAGTTGCTCCACCACCATTCAGGCATTCCACAGCACACCCACCCATACCTGCATCATTCCTTGTTTTCATCTCCTTTACTGCCTCCTGCAGTTCCTCCATCGTGATCAAAGAATCATTCAACTCTCCCAGCACCCTTCCATCTGCCACAATCTCAGCCTTCCTTTCCTTCTCTATATTTAACAATCTTTCAAAATACTCTGCCCATTTCTTCCTTACTGCACCCATCTCAGTTAACATCCTTCCGTCCTCTCCTATTATTTGTTTTTCCTTCCCAGACTCTCCCTTTAGCACCCTTCTCACCTTCCAAAACATTTTCTTATTCTGTAATATTTTTTCAGTCAATCATCTACTCCACGTCTCATCTGCTGCCACTTTAGCATCATGCACAGCCCTTATCGCCCTATTCCTCTTTTTCTTATACCTCTCTTATGACACTTCATCCTTCCTCTGCGCCACACTTCATTATGCATGTATCCTCTCAGCCACAGCCATACTTATTTCCTTGCACCACCATTCACTTCCCTTTCTTACACCACAACCCACTCGTCTCACACCACACACCTCTTCCGCATGCCCCACCACAGCACTCTTAACACGGCACCTTTTTCACCAACGATTTTTCATCAACGACCTCCCCCCAATCCTGGCAGATTTTCGAAAAGTTTTTTGGGGGGCTCAAACCCCCACTTTTTATGAGAAACATTGGAAAATACTAAGAAATGTGCTCATCTGAGCTTACAAGTGCATTATACAGGTGTCCCTTCGAACACCTGGTACCGTCTTCTCTGGAGCCACGCAGCTACTGTCACGTTTTCTATGGTAGGAGTAACTGTTGCAAACCACTCAGAATAGGTAGATATTTGTTCATTTGGTATGAATTTATATGTAATACAAGAATATATTGGTTTTCACACAATAATATAGTCTATAAAAGCATTGTTTCACTCAGTGAACACATCAACTTACCTCATCTTCCTTGGCAATGTTATCTACTCATCACTTCTCGTTTCTTCCTCCAGCACCATGTAATCTTTGTCCTCCACATCGTCATCGATTGGGGAATCACTCTCACCTTGGAAGGCATCAAGGGCGGCTTTACTATCGTCGTCGGAGAGATCGCGGTGCGACATGTCTTTACTGGCCAGGTCACTGCTAACAGGTGAGTTGCCGAGACAATGGAGTGCGGGGTCACGCGGGGTCAGGCAGGTTCGCCACTTGACGGCTGGTAGAGGAAGGTCTCCCACATATGCCTACCAAAAATCACCCGCGAAACTTGAAAAATGTGCAAATGAAGGACCTTGCAATTGCAGAGAGTACCAGTACATCAATGGGTCGCAGCGTGAAAAAAAGTTCTGACATACCCATAAGTTGATGGGACCCAGCGGGTTACAATTTACATTCCGCCTCCACACTGCCCTTTTCCTGATTTTTCACTGTGTTCCACTCATTTTTCAACTTCTGATACTCTACCATTTTCTCTCTTTTATCCAACTCACTCACTTTCAAAACCTCCCAGCCACACCTAACTCTCCTATATCTCACCCACCTAACACCTACTCTCACCTTTCGCTCCACCAAGTAGTGGTCAGACATACCTCCACCCTCCCCTCTCAAAAGTCTCACATCCAACAGTCTTCCTCTTACATTCCTGGACAACTACATAGTCCATCAGTGTCTATCAAGAACCCTTCCACCCTCCTGTCTAACCCATGTATACTTATAAATATCATTCTTCTCAAACAGAGTAATACCAGTCACCACTTCTCGCTCAACACACATCCCTATCATTCGTTCCCCACTTTCATTTTTTTCCAGGCACACCATGCATACCAAGTACACCTTCAACTGCTACATTCCCCACTCTAGCATTCAGATCTCCCATCATTACAACATTCACAATTGCTCCAAAACTTTGCAGATACTTCTCAACATCATTCCAGAAAGACTCCCTCTCTTCTGCATCCCTTTCACTACCGGAGCCACAATTATGCACTCACAGACCCCCACAACTCACGTCCAAACTTCGTTTTTACCCACATCAGTCTCGATGACACCTCCTTCCATTCATTCAAACGCTGCTGAACTTCTGGGCTCACTAACAAGGCCACACCTTCTCTTACCCTTCCTCTATCGACACGTGACAATCTTCCATTCACACTTCCAAACTTAGACTCACCTTTCCCTTTCATCTTTGTTTCACTCAAAGCTAACGCATCCAACTTTCTTTTCACAAACATTCTCCTAATCTCCTCCCTTTTAGCCTCAATCGTACTACATCCACGCACATTCATAGACCCAATCTTTAGGGTGTGGGGATAAGTCCACCCCCCCATCCCCTTCTAGGAACAAAAAAAACAGAGGAGGGGGCCCCTAGTCCTCTCACCCCGCCCCGTATATTCGCAGTTTACTACAAGCAGGGAATACGGTGATATAATTCTTCCTAACACAACCTGGCCGCAGAGTGGTAGTACCACCCCATAGTGCGGCCAGATTGTGTCCCCCCGCCACAAAGGGGGATACACACACACACACACACACACACACACACACACACACACACACACACACACATATATATATATATATATATATATATATATATATATATATATATATATATATATATATATAATACGAACAGAGATCGATATTCTTTCTTTCAGGCGTTTGCTACACCAAAACCCCTGAAACAGAAACACACACACACACACACACACACACACACACACGAGTGGCAAATGTAATGAGCTTACTGAAAGAAGTATCAGAGGAAATCTGTTGTAAAGACATAGAGGAACACAAAAGGTTAGGGAAATATGAGAAAAGCAAGGCAAGACCTCTAAAGGTGACTTTCCAGAGTGTAAACACTGTGGAAGAGATACTAAAAAATGCAAAGAATCTTATGGAAAAAGAGGAGTTCAAAAATGTATGGATAAAAAGATCCCTAACACAAGAGGAACTGGAATTACTGAAAGGGAAAAGGGAGGAAGCAAAAAAAAAAAAAAAAATGGGGGAAGATCAGAAGAGGAGAAGAAGAATTTTTTTTTTACAAAGTAATAGGATTGCAGGTACGAAAGTGGTACACAAACAGGATGATATAAAAAGGAGGAAGGTAGTAGAACCATGTCATGACAAGTATATAAACAAGATGATAAAGTTGATGTACTCAAATGTGGATGGAATGGTATCTAAATTACTAGAGATAAATGATTATGTCAGAGAAAATGAACCACAAATAATATGCCTAACTGAAACAAAATTAACACCAAGGATATCCAATGACATACTAAACTTAGAGGAATACAATATATGGAGAAGAGACAGAAATTTAAAAAAAGGAGGAGGAATTATAATATTAACTAAGAAAAAACTAAAAGTCAATGAAATAAAACTAGATATACCATCACAAGTAGAACTGATTGCAGTAGAGATCAACACATCTGAAGGTAAAGTAATTGTAGCCAATTTGTACATGCCACCCAGATCAAACACATGGGAAAGAGATGAATATGAGGACCTGGCAGAGAGTACAATTCAGAGTTTAAGATCATTATTACATAAAATGGAAGAGAAATCAGAAAGATTTATATTAACTGGGGATTTCAATACAAATATAAATTGGAATACTCTAGATATAATTAGCCAAGAAAGCTGTTGGGACCAAAAGCTCCTGGATCTCGTACAAGAGTTCTTCCTAACGCAACATGTGAGGGAAACTGCCAGAAAAAGAGGACCTGATGTACCTTCAGTGCTAGATCTAATATTTACTAGGCAAGAAAATGATATTGACAGTTTAATATATCACCCTCCACTCGGCAAAAGCGATCATGCAGTACTAAATTATAACTTCAGGATAGAATATGACATAGTAAACAGCAATGACAGTTACAAAAAAAGCCTAAACTATAAAAAGGGAAATTATCAAGACCTAAAGAAGTATTTCTTAGAAGTTGATTGGGAAAATGAGCTTAGAGGACAAGATTTAAATGCTGTATATAAAAAATTCTGTGAATTTTATGAAATAGGAGTCCAGAAGTACATCCCACAGCACAAAGAAGCAGATAAGAAAATACAGAAATGGTTCAATACAGAATGTAAAAAATCAAAAGAAAGAAGAGATTTGTTGTGGAATAGATACAGAAGACATAATAGTGAAAGGGCGTATAATAATTACAAACAGGCAAGAAACGATTATACAAGAATAAGGAGGGAAGTCCAAAAACAGTTTGAGGAGGATATGATAAATAAAAGGAGTGCTCAACCAAAGCTGTTTTACAGCTATATCAGAAGCAAAACCAAAGTAAAAGATATAATACAATCAATTACGGATGAGGGAATCACTTATACACAAGAGAAGGATATTTGTGAAGCACTAAATAAGAATTTCCAAGTAGTTTTTACGAAAGAAAAAAATTTTTGAGAGGGACTATGTGGAGCATGCATGTCCACACATACTACCAGATATACAAATAGCAGAAAAAGTAATACAGGAGGAGTTAAGTAGATTAGACAGAGGAAAAGCAAGTGGTCCTGATGAAATTTCATGTTGGGTACTACGAGAATGTGCAAAGGAGTTAAGTAAGCCATTATTTTTAATTTTCAAGAAATCCTTGAGTCAAGGTAAACTACCTGATATTTGGAAAAAAGCAAATATTGTCCCCTTATTCAAGAAAGGAAATAGACAAAATCCACTCAACTACCGACCAGTATCACTGACCAGTGTTGTAAGCAAGGTATTAGAAAAGCTTATAAGAAAAGCTTGGGTAAATCATCTAGAAGAACACAGTATGATAACAGAAAGACAGTTTAGTTTAAGGAAAATCATGTGTTACTAATCTGTTGAGCTACTGACAGAGTAACAGACACAATACAGGAAAGAGAAGGATGGGTGGACAGTATCTATTTAGATTTCAAGAAAGCTTTTGACACAGTACCACACCAAAGACTTTTATGGAAACTGTACCATCAAGGAGGAATTCGAGGCAAACTGTTTTGTTGGATGCAAGACTTTCTCATAAAAAGAGAAATGAGAACAGAACTAAGAGGAAACTACTCATCATGGAAAGAAGTGACTAGTGGAGTACCACAGGGTTCAGTGCGGACACCAATCATGTTTTTAGTGTATATAAATGATATAAACAGTAACACTGGAAATGAGAGCTATCTGAATATGTTTGCAGATGATGCAAAAATACAAAGGAGAATTACTAACACAGACTCTTGTAAAGAGCTACAAGAAGAATTAGATAAACTTCATGAATGGAGTAATACATGGTAAATGGAATTCAGTGTAGACAATTGTCATGTAATCAAGTTTGGTAAAAGTGGAAAAAGACCTGATTGGGATTATAAGTTAGGAAATAAAACCCTATACACATCAGAAAGAGAGAAAGACCTAGGTGTGATTATCAATAACAGACTATCTCCGGCTGACCACATCAGCGAAAAGGTACGGAACATGTATACACTGCTTGCAAATATGAGAATAGCATTCACATAGATAAATGAAGACATGCTAAGAAGGATAATAACATCATTCATTAGACCAATCCTGGAATATGCATCAGTAGTCTGGAGTCCTCATCTCAAAAAGCACATAGACAAGATTGAAAAAGTTCAAAGGGCCGCTACAAGATGGATACCAAGCTTAAGGGACCTAAGCTACGAAGAAAGACTAAATAAACTGAATCTACCAACACTACAGGAGAGAAGGAAAAGAGGTGACATGATAATGCTATATAAGTGCATATCAGGGAAGGAGAAAATAGACATAAATGATTACTTAACATATGGAGAAGCATCAGCAAGAGGACACTGCAAAAAACTGCATAAGAAGAGAGGTGATAAAGACGTAAGGAAATTCAGTTTCCCAATCAGAGCAATTGATCAATGGAATGCACTACCGAATGATATAGTGTGTGCCAAAACAATTCACAAATTTAAGGGTATGTACGACAAATATGGTTTAAGACACGGGACAGTACGAGCTTGACTCATTCCTGTAAAGATACAATTAGGTAAGAACAATTAGGTAAGAACACACACACACACACACACACACACACACACACACACACACACACACACACACACACATATACACACAAAATGACCCCATTGTTATCCAAGGCATTCCCAAATAAAAGTCAGACAATGCAGAGAGAGAGAGAGAGAGAGAGAGAGAGAGAGAGAGAGAGAGAGAGATTCCACCTAACACAATAATATGAACAGTCTCAGCTTACACATGCGCTTATGGAAGCAGAGCTGGTGTTACGTATTCAACAGTGTGTGTGTATAAATGGCCTCGTGGGCGCACGTGTGTGTGTGTGTGTGTGTGTGTGTGTGTGTGTGTGTGTGCCTTTTAATGAAATAATTGATCCAGTTTTCATTGATTTTAACTAAACTTGACTGAAGAGTGAAGGAATAGCCCATACAGATGAAACTTATTTTTTTTTTTTTTTTTTTTTTTTACTGGAGTATATTCCACATGGTTAGGTCAAATACTGACCTAGTAAAATAATTTTAACTTATTATTTTCGTCCAAGCATTAGGGAATGGTTGAAGATAAACCAATAATGATGTGATTCGGATTTGAGAACAATCAGTCAAAGTTCAACGTCACAGGGCAAGGTCAAAGTTCCATCCGCGGGGTTAACTTTTAAACTAAGGCAGACACTTTTGATCTAACTGGTATCAGCCTTGGTGGGAGAGTTGAAGGTAGGCGAAGGAGTGAACTAAATGTTTTGAAAACAATGGCTCAAATGTCAAGGTGAGAGGGCACGGTCATCTTCAACAGTTTTTATCTTATTTAGATCATACGTAATGGATGAGTTAAGGATAGCACAATAAAAAAAGAATTCGATTTCTAAACCCACCAGTCAAGGATTAAAGTCACAGGGAAACATCAGTCTCCATGATCACAGGGGGAGGTCAACTCAAACAGTTTTGATCTACTTTGAACCAAACTTGGTGAGAGTGTGAAGAATTTGACATGAAGGGAGGTATTCAATCGAGAAAACATTCACTCAAAGTTCGACAAATTGTGTCTAACTGTGAACAAAGTAAATGAAACAGTTTTAATCTGATGTTTATTAAACTGAGTGGATTAGTTGAGGCTCATCCAAGCGGTTTATTTATCGTCTTTGAAACTAATAGAACAAAGTTCAAGGACATATTGCAAGGCCAATTTAATCAGTTTTATCCGATGCAGACTTTTTTTTTTTTTTTTTTAGAACTTCTGTTAGATCGAAGATAAAGATATTCCATTTTCTGAACAAGCGACTGGAGGTCAAATTCACATGCAAAGGTCTAATATCAAGGTCGTCGGAAAAAGTCAACCTAAACAGTTTCAGCTGATCTGAACCAAAGTTAGTGGAAGGGTTAAGGGTTCGGACAGACTGATATAATTTTATTTTAATATCAGTCTGTCGAAGGTCAAACTAACAGGACAAAAAAAGGCTAGGTGGTGGAAACGGGTGTTACACTCTTTCGTTGCCTTTATTTTTAATGAAAGATCCCGGAGAATTTTGCGTTCTACTCGTAGTTCTTTCGTAATGATGACGTCTTAGTACAATCTCTTCAAACTAGTAACAAACTAATCTGTTCAGTTCAAGAGGAACTCCCATTAGTAATGAGCCTTAATTATTCTTGCACTGCAAGATATGGGCTTTAAGCCGAATAATCTACTATATGGAGCAGTAACATATAGTAATTGTGTCCACGGGCAGAAAGGATTAATTTATCACAGCCATACGTATCCATACCTAACGTAAAGCACTTTAATATTTCTAATCCGGACACTAATTTTCTGCTTTATTACAGTTCCTATAAAAGATTGTATTATTGTATTCAGTTCAGGAAAGATCTGTGAGTGACGGAGTTAAAGAGGACTCTATCTAACCTCTACAGCTCCAAAAGTCCCAAAGTCTCCTCATTATTTAATACAGTCCTCCAATGATGGCCAGAATATAGTGAGAATGACGCCCCTGGACTCACTGGGTCAAGCAGACTTAGCCTAAACCTATCTAACGAATTACATCCCAGGCTAACAATAAACAACCGGACCCAACCTGACCGTAGCTACGCAGCATTCACAGTGATTTCTAAACTAGTGAATGCAAAGGGATACACTCAACTAAGAGGTAACAATGAAATATTAATTAGGCCTTCCTTTGACTGTGCCAAACTGTTTTTCCTTAGTGCTTTGCTGAGTGTGCTGTTCACTGTTGGTCATGACCCTATACAGTCCTACATCAAGGTTTCGCATTCGAATCTAGAAAAATAAATGTGAATACAATAATTATGTAAGGCTTTTCAGTTGTACTGAGTTCATGGTATTAACTCTGTTTATCCCACCAAAATTTCAGAAAACGTTCCCATGACTGTAAGTTTGGTTATTTCATTTATATTCTTTCTTGCTAATACCAAGCGTTCTCACTCAGGAAAAAAAAAAAATCGGACTGAGGATGTTTGAGACACATTAGGCCTTTTAGTCCATAATAATTACAGACACCTGGAGATCGCCAGAATGTAAAAAGAAAAGATGTCGTCATCACAGTCAAAAAGTCAAGTAACATATTTTATTATCCGGTATGCTCAGAAACAAACCTTTCGATCATTTCCACACCTTTGGTATTTTCTTCTCCACCTTCATTCTCTCTCTCTCTCTCTCTCTCTCTCTCTCTCTCTCTCTCTCTCTCTCTCTCTCTCTCTCTCTCAAATATACCTCTGCCCCTTTCCAGTTTCGTAATAGCTTGCCCATAAACCAGGTCGCTTTGCATACGCTAAGTCTTATATCAGTAATTTCCTAATGGTATCCACTCCTGCTGATTAATTCGTTTTCATTCTATTACCTGCTATTACAACGTCCTCAGTATCTATTTATTGCCACCCGCTTTGCGAGGCGAGCAGAACGGTAATGTTTTCAGTTGTGAGATTGGCTGACTGACTTTGTTTGTGTGCGGGTAAACAAGATATCTCATGAACAGCTTGAGCTATGAACATGAGACTTTCATGGTATCAAGATGTAGCCAAAATCTTGGACGAGTTCGAAAATAGGCATTCGGCATTAAGGTTAAGGTCACCAAAATGGATGCCAAGGGTCAATTAGTCGACTTTTGGTGACCTTGACCTTGACTCTGAGTGCCCATTTTCGAACTCGTCCAACGTTTTGGCCTTATTTTGATACCTGTGACTTTCATGTTGATAGCTTAAGCCGTTCATGAATTATCTTGTTTACCCACACACAAACAAAGCCAGCCAGCCAACCTCACAACTGAAACAAAATGTGGTGCCAAGACACCGCAAAACCAATCATAGCAATCATTTTAGTTCTGACATATAAACACAACAGGGTATCTAGTCAGAGAAGTCACATATCAAATTTGGAGTACAGCAGGAGACACTGACCCTCCTACCACTGACTAGGGGGTCAACCTCCTGATGTAATGAGGCATGTTACAGGGTACAGATTTGAAAGATGCACCTTTAGGTTTTCGTTTCATGTCTATTTGTCGAATTTGAAGGAAGTTATATCGAAAAAACGATTTGTACCTGTCTCATTTTTTTTTTCATTTTTTGGTCCTACAGCCTGGGTCTTGCCCAATTTGGCCCCCAAATTAATCAGGTGATAAGAAGATCATAGCCCATCATCCCTGTAATTTTAGTCATAATCGCCCTAGTAGTTTTTGCATAAAGTTATGAACAGACACACAGCCAAACAAACAGGCAACCTGAGTGAAAACAATACCCGTCCCTGAGCCCCTTCAGGATGGGAACAGGTAATGAAAACACTCCGCTCGCTTACTACCAGCATTGCGAAGCTAGTGGAGTGCTAATGTTTTCAGTTGTCAGGTTGGCTGGCTAGCTTTGTGTGTGTTTTACATCCTGAATTTGCATCAAATCAGAAATGCAGGTGTAAAATTATGTGCCAAGGAAAAACTTGCCGGCTACGTGGGTGGTGATATCCAATTGTGAGATAGGTTCTAGCTTCCTTACTATAATTGTAGTATACCTTATCCGTTTCTAAGGGCCTTATTAGTAAAACTGAGAGTGTAGAGGTGTTGGCAACCTCCCAGCCTTTTGTAGTGATTTGTGAAGCATGTGATGATGAAAGAACATGTATGGGATTTCTGTACCGTTGCTGATTACACACTGTAACATGGGATACAGGCCGATCATATCTAATAATTCCTGGTATTCCATAAATAGCCAACTAATGTAGCGTGATTGCTTACAACTTCAAAAATTCAGTTAAATAATACAGTTGTTAGCACTCAGCAATAGTATTTAACCAGCCACATCCCAGCAGATTTTTCAGCAGTGACCCCCCCCCCCAATCCTGGCAGATTTTCATTTTTTTTGGGGGGGCTAAAACCTCTGCTTTTTATGAGAAACATCGAAAATTCATAGAGAAAGTGCACACCTGAGCTTAGAAATGCCTGGTTCAGCAGTGACCCCTCCCCCCGGCATTCCTGGCAGATTTTCTTTTTTTTTTTTTTTTGCCTAAAGCCTCTGCTTTTTATGAGAAACATCGAAAATTCAAAGAGAAAGTGCACACCTGAGCTTAGAAATGCCTGGTACAGGTGACAATCCCCTCACCTGGTACCGTCTTCTATTGAGCCTGGCTCCAGAGAAGACGTTTTGTATGGGAGGGGTTACTATTTCAAATCACTCAGACTAGGTAGATATTTATTTATTTGGTAAGAATTTTTATGTAGTACAGGAGTATATTGGTTTTCACACAGTAATATAGGCGATATAAGCATGGTTTCACTCGCCAAACTCATCAACATACCGCACCTTCCTTTACAACGTTATTTCCTCATCACTTCTGATTGTTTCTTCCTCTGGCGCCACGTAAACTTTGTCCTCCACATTGTCATCGACTGGGGAATCACTCTCGCCTTGAATTTCGTACCGTGGTGCAACGTGTCTTTACTGGCCAGGTCACTGGTAACAGGTGAGTTGCCAAGACAATGACATGGGGGGAAGGTCACGCTGGGCAAGGCATTGTCCCTTCTTGGCCTTGGGTAGAGGAAGATGTCCCGCATATAAGTACCAAAAATCACACGCGAATTTTGAAATATGTGCAAATGATGAACCATGCAACTGCAGCGCATTTATGTCAACAGGAGTCACAGTGACAAAGCATTCGGGTGCAAATGTACGTCAACAGGACGGGGCGGGATAAACACAAATAACATCACTGGTATCTGCTGCGATGTTTTCATCATCTGCCAATGAGCAGCCACAAATCACACACATCCTACACGTCTCCTTGATATCAAGTGTGTAAGTCAATCAAACAGGGTATAATTTTTCAAAAGACCAATATCTTTATATCCATATCTATATCTATCTATCTATCTATCTATCTACACACACACACACACACACATATATATATATATATATATATATATATATATATATATATATATATATATATATATATATATATATATATATATATATACGTGTGTGTGTGTGTGTGTAGATAGATAGATAGATAGATAGATATAGATATATAATATATATATATATATATATATATATATATATATATATATATAGATTGATAGATAGACAGATAGATAGTCCCCATCCCACACTGCCACAAGCTCCAACATCAGTAGTTCAGTACTGGAAGGACGTTGCCCAGTGAGTTGTTTTTCCTAGAGGCAGCCTTATGGTGTACAATACACAAGATCAGCTCAGGCGTGGTGAATAAACACTGGCCTCTTAACCCCTAGGGTACGCAGTTCGATCGACCGAACTTCCCTGAAAACCTGTATATGGAGCAGATTTTTCAATTCTTACAGAATTGAGCTTGAACTTACACGCCTTATGCCGCAAACCAGAGCATTTTAGACCGACTAGTTCATGAGCTATAGCCCATCAAATTTGAAAATATACCCTTCCAGACTCTAGTTTTCTGTGCGCTCCCACCTTATCCCACCCTTATTCTTCCCCTGCTATTACCTTCCTCACTCACTCCCATCACCCACTCCCTCTCTTCCCCCTCCCCCCTTCACACCCTTCAGAATTTTCCAGCTCAATTTTTTTTTTTTTTTTTTCAACCAATAGCATGCAAAACAATAGACGAGTTTCCGGTCAAAATTTTTTTGAAGTTAGATACTTGTATGGGTAAAAGATACTCAGAAAATAACTATGTCAACCATTATTTCCAATAAAAATGTGCAGAAACATGAAAAAATAATAGATAAAGTAGCCGAAAAATCACGTGACACTGAAACGGCCTGTGATTGGTCGTGACGTCACTACTCGCACTGAGGCAGCATAGTCTACATTATTAACGTTGAGCCAGGATACACTGTGCTTATTTCTATCTATCTATCTATCTATTGCCAGACGCCTCAATCCCGTTTGGGGTGGCCACAAACAAATCGCCTCCAAGTCGCCCTGTCCCCCGCCATTTCACTGCCCTGCTCCCAACTCACACCCCCCTCTCTCATATACCTCTCCACCCCAACCCTCCATCTCATCCTCGGCCTCCCCCTCCCTCTTCCCCCCTCCACCTCACTCACATACACTCTCTTCGTCAGTCTTTCACCCTCCATCCTCTCCACATGGCTATGCTTATTTCTGACCTCCAATAATGTCCAGTGACAAGAGGAATAATTGCTAATGTTTCGTCCCAATGTGTAAGTGCACGGACAAAAGCACAGTAGGGAAATTATTCCTCTGTATACTAGCCAATAACAATAAACGAAAACAGTGGTGGCTGGCTGCTAGTCGGAAGTTCCCAGTGCTGGAATGCAGTCTTTACTGTTGTGAAAATATTATATTCTTCACCATATAGGTTCATACACACCTAATTATCTGAAATTCAGTAAAAAACTATGCTTTATTTAATTATTAATAGAATATTAGGAGTCAGAGCGAAAACGTGCTACGGTTAGCAGGTATTTCTACTTTAGATCGCCAACATGCCTTGACAGACTTATGTGTTGCACAGATACTGATTGAAAGTGCAAATAAGTGCATTTGTATGTTAAATTAATAATTATACAAAGCAGAAGTCTGCCAAGGCAAGCTGTTCAGCTAAAGGAGAAACACTTCCGCTAATTTTAGCTAGTTTTCGCTGTGAATCCGGATCTTTTAAAAGGTAAAATTAAATACAAAAATTTGTCCAGATTTCGAATAATTAGGCGAGTATGAACCTCTATGGTGATAAAATCTATAACACTTACCAATTAAAAAGTGCCAATTCGGTGTTGATTCGATAAATGACCGCCGATTCGGTATTTCGTCACACTCCCATGAAGTACTGTAGTTGAGTCACTGAAACTTTTTTTTTATTCTTCAGAAAACTAATAATGAAGAGGTCAAATATTAAATATGAGCATAATACCATCATAAACTCATACGACTGATACTGTACGGCATACATTTAACACTTCCTACCTCATGAGGTACCAGCACCGCTCGGGAATGGTGTAGCTGTAAGCTACTTCTGGTAGATTTCACCACAATTTACCTAACAGGTACCACCCATTTACACCATGAAAAGTATTCCTTCACAACATACCTGAAGGGGGTAGTTTGGATCTACGGTGACCATGTAGGTACAACTATCATCTCTGTTACTGGTAAAGTAATGTGTGATGGATTGGAGCGTTGTCTGCAGTGTGAATGCTGACGTCATCGCCAACATGGCGGCTCCTTCCCTGCATCCGCAAAGAATTAAAGTTATCACGTCTTGTTCAGTGCAAATGATAAATTAAATTAAAAGATACATATACCGTAAGTTTTTAAGTACATGGCAGAGTGCACTGGCCATGTTTACCCAGAACCGACAACTCGTCTATTGTGTCAGTGTTTCTCACTTACTCCCAACACCCTTCCCACCCAACAACACTTCTCCCCTCCTCCCCTTCCCTCATCGCTGTGTAGCTGTCAAAATAGAAAAGAAATTGAACCAAAGCATGCAAAACCTTTTTGTGGTGTTACTCACACACTCCAACATCCCCTCTCCCCTTCCCCCCCCTGCCCTCCCCTCAGAGCTGTCAAATCAAGTAGCTGTAAGAATTTCTATCTATCTATCTATTGCCAGATGCCTTAATCCCGTATGGGATGGCCACAAACAAAACGCCTCCACGTCGCCCTGTTCCCCCCATTTCACCGCTCCGATCCCAACTCACACCCCTTCTCTCATATACCTCTCCACTCCATCCCATCCTCGGCCTCCCCCTCCCTCTCCCCCCTCCACCTCACTCACATACACTCTCCTTGCCAGTCTCTCACCCTCCATCCTCTCCACACGGTCAAACCACCTCAGTGTGTTATTCCTAACGCTTCCCATCACATCTACATCCACACCACAACGCTCCTTTCTATCCTCATTTCTCAGCCTGTCTCTCCATGTGACTCCACAGGCTTCTCTTTAATAACTCATTTCCACTGCTTTCACTCTTGACTTGTGTCCTTCCAACAACGTCCAAGCTTCACTTCCGTACATTAGAGTTGGTATCACAATACTGTCATGTAGTAACTTTTTCACATCCATGCTCACTTCCCTGTTTCTTATCACTGGTTTCAAGGAACCAGCAACCTTTCTTCCTTGTTGTACCCTTTCAAGCACTTTACCCTCCAAACTTCCATCCTTACTCATCACACTCCCCAAGTACTTAAACGTACTCACATTTTCCATTTCCTCACCATCCATCCTCACTGTACATTTACTGACTTCACCTCTCTCAAAGACCATCACTTTACTATTCCCTACATTCACCTATAGATTCCGTTTCTTACACACTGTCCCAAACTCATCCACCAAGCCTTGCAACTCCCCTTCGTCTTCACTTAACAACACTGTATCATCTGCAAGCAGCAGTACAGGGAGTTTCCAAACACTACCCTTCTCACTAGGACCACTCCAACATCCACTACCCTACCTTGTATCTCTTTTATTACCCCATCCATGTACAGATTGAACAACCTTGGAGACATGACATCCCTGTTTCAACCCAACCTTCAATGGGAAAAATTCACTCAGTGCACCATTCACACACACTGCAGCCTTAGCACCATCATACATACTCTTCACAGCATTCAACAACTTCCCATCTACTTCATATATTCTTAATACTTTCCACAATCCTTGTCTATCCACCATGTCATATGCTTTCTCCAAATTCATGAAGGCCGCTTTCAACTTCTTTCCCTTCTCTAAAAATTTTCCACTAAAGATCTAAGAATGAATATCTGATCTACACAAACTCTTCCCTTCCTAAAGCCTTCCTGTTCTTCTCCAAGCAATTCCTCTGTTATTTCCCTATCAATAACTATCCTACCATACACTTTTCCTATTACACTAAGAAGACAAATGCCCCTATGATTACCACACACTTCTTTTTCCCCTTTTCGTAAAAAGGAATAATTATACCTGACTTCCAGTCCTCAGGGACTCTACCTTCCTCACAGGCCAATCTGCACATCTTCCACATCCATTCTACTACTGTCTCTCCCCCATGCTTCAACATTCCACCACACACTCCATCAATTCCTGGGGCTTTCCCCAATTTGACTTTCTTCATTGCTTCCACAACTTCTTTCCTACTGATTTCTTCCTGTCTTCTCACCTCCCTCCTTCTCCCAGCCATTCACGGCCACTCATGCTCGCATTACTTCCATTCTCTATGTTCAACAATTCCTTAAAGTGTTCTCTCCATTTGCTCACTTTTTCTCCCTTCTCTACTACTAATCTACCATTTTTAACTTTCAGTCCCCTACTAATTTCACTGCCACCCTGTCTTACTCTTTTCACCTCTTTCCAGAACATTTTCTTACAGTCCCTGCACTTTGCACTCAAATTCCTTCCAAATTCCTCCACTCTCTTCTTAATCTCTCTTACTAATCTTTTCACCTCTCTCTTGCTTTCTACATATAACTCTCTCTTCCACCTCTCAACTTCATCCACACCCCTATTTCATATCCATTCATTGTATGCTTTCTTCTTTTGTGCCACAGCCTGTCTCACCTCTTCATTCCACCATGCTGTTCCTTGCACCCCCTTCCGTCTTCTCTTCACCTCACACACCGCATCACATGCTGCACATATTTCTTCTTTGAATATCTTGCACACACCTTCCACGTCCCCCATCTGCTTCAGCTCGTATTTACCCAATCGTTCCTCCCCTTCTCTCTTATATTCTGCCTTTTTCTCATCCTCTTGTAACCTTTCCACTCTTCTTGCAACTACTCCTTCCTCCCATCCTTCGTTTCTTCTATTTTTTTATCTTACTTGTAAGAATTTCAATGAGAGAAAAAGCTAAAGCATGCAAAATAATGATGATGGTGTAAGAGAAAGATAAACACACAAATATACAATTTATTATTATAAAAAACAAACATTACTAACATTTACATGAAAGATTACATTATATTCACGGAGGTGAGATTATTTACCACAATCCTCCCAACCAAACATAAATTCTATTGCAAATGATTTGACAGGTATTCCTGTTCGATCATCATCTGCTAAAGGTCCAACCACATTGCATCCAGTGCTTATGGGCAGTGTGCCACTGAGAGTGAGACTGAGATATTAAATAAACTGAAATCCTTGAAGATCTATACATACATTGTAAGAAACCTTGCAGAAGACAACAAACTTTATAACTTAATGGATGAATTAGAAAACATTAGTTGGGATATTGTAGGTATGAGTGAGATCCACAGAAAAGAAGAAAAAGTAATTGAGCTTCAAGACAGCAACCACCTATTTTACTGCAGAGGAAGGCAGAATGAGAGAAATAGTAATGCAGGACTTCTAATTAACAGAAATCTTGCAGACAACATTGTTAAATTCAGCAGTGTATCTGACAGAGCACCACTGGTTGTAACTAACCAATGCAAAAAAATATACCCTGAAAGTAATACAAGTACTGAATATGCACCGACTTCTCAAAGCTCAGATGAAGAAATAGAAACATTCTATGATGACATTTCCCAGATGATGGAAGAAGAAAAGACCACATATACTATACTCATGGGAGACTTCAATGCAAAAGTTGGTAAAACAAAAAATCGAGAAACATGCATGGTAAAACTTGGAGTGGAGGAAAGGAATGAACGAGGAGAAATGGTGGTTACTTTTGCTGAAATATATAACATGAGAATAATGAACACATTCTTTCACAAAGGAATAGGGAGAAAATGAACCTGGAGAAGTCCAAATGGAGAAACAAAACATAAAATCTATTTTATTATAGTAGTCAAGAACATGATAAAAAATGTCAGGGTTATCAACAAAGTAAATATAGGAAGTGACCATAAAATGGAGGGTTGCAAAGACAGATTCAGTTTCAGATGTGAAAAAATGAAGGTTATTTAAAATATCAAGATGTGCCCAATAAAAGTAAGTGAAAACAAAGCAGCCTTTCAGTTAGAAATAACGAACAGATTTCAGGCTCAAACTAATGCCGAGTGTGACATTCATGAGTTGGATGATAGACGAAGAAAAGTGCTAAGAGAATCAGCGGAGAGAGTAGGGAAACCTAATACAACCAGAACCAACAAGTATTTGGAAAAGACACTCGAGCTGATGGAAAGAAGAAAGGAAATGGAAGTGAAAACAAAAAAGATGAAATAGAGAGAGCAGAATTAAATCAGCTAATGAACAAGAGACAGAGAGAAGAAAAAAGAAAGAGAAACATGGATCACATCAAAGAAACCATCAAAAACGGAAAAAAAGTCTGAAAAGGATCGGAGATAAAATGGCACTAGAAAGCAACAAATTATATCTCTGAAAGATCAAAATGGTGAGGTCATTAAATGCAGAGATAAGATGATGAGGAGATATGAAGAATTTTTACAGAGACCTGTATGTATCAAAAACAATAGTACTAATGGCTAACGTTTCATTCCAGTTGACACAAGTAAACTACGTGAGGTACTGTAACACCAGACGAAGTAAACATTTCTCCGAATAATATGAAACTAGGGAAGGCCACAGGAGAAGATGGAATAATAGCAGATTTACTGTTGGAGCAGGAGTAGAAATATAAAACAGGCCAGCCCACTTACTTGCTCAATGTATTCATTTACAAAATCTTCACTAATGTCCTTACGAAGAGAATAACAACAAGTTTGGAAGAAAACCAACCTCGTGAACAGGTAGGACTCTGAAGCGGATATTTGACTATTGATCATCTACACACAATGAATCAGCTGACTGAGAAAACTACAGAATATAATAAACCACTGTGCTTAGGTTTTGTTGATTACGAAAAGGCTTTTGACTCAGTGCAGGACATAGCAAATACAAATTCACTGAGAGAACAAGGAGTAAATGAGAACACTGTAAAACTTCTCAAAAACATACATAAAGAGGGAAGTGCCATCGTTAAATTACATAAAGACTC
Organism: Coenobita brevimanus; assembly: GCF_032717465.1. NCBI lineage: Eukaryota > Metazoa > Arthropoda > Malacostraca > Decapoda > Coenobitidae > Coenobita > Coenobita brevimanus. Next base: position 28,768,724 of record NC_137065.1, read on the forward strand.
GGAAAAAAATTAAGATTGAGAATTGCGTGCGTCAAGGCGATACAATTTCACCAAAATTATTTACAGCATGCCTAGAAAGTATTTTCAGAAAGCTAGACTGGGAGAACAAAGGAGTTAATATTAATGGAGAAAAGTTAAACCATTTAAGATTTGCAGATGACATTGTCCTAATCTCAAAAACAGCAGTGACATTGTATGGAATGTTAAATGACCTGAAAAGAGAAAGTCCCAAAGTAGGACTAAAGATGAACCGGAGTAAAATAAATGTTTAATCCAAATACGATAGAATAAGTGAAGAAACTTTTGAAGAAGTCGAGGAGCACAATTACTTGGGTCATAAATAATATTAACGAAAGACCATGAAACGAAATAAAAAGACGCATAACAAATGGATGGAAAACTTTAGGTAAACATGGAGACATCATGAAAATTAGCTTGACAATATGTATGAAACAAAAAGTATATAATGAATGTATAATTCCAGCTATGATGTACGGCTGTGAGACCTGGACTATGACAAAATCGATGGAAAATCAAGAAATCTGTTCTCAAAGAGTAATGGAAAGGTCAGTGCTGGGAATATCTCTAAGAGACAGGAAATTATCATCTTGGGTGAGAAAGCGGGCTAAAGTGAAAGACATTGTAGAAATTATCAAAAAAACAGAAATGGAGGTGGGGAGGTCATATAGCAAGAATAAGGGATAACAGATGGAACAAAAGGCTGACTGACTGGACACCAAGAGAGAGTAAGCATAGCAGAAAAAGGCCAGACAGGCGGTAGAGAGATGAGATTGAAAAGTTTGCAGGGAAAACAGCAGAGACTGGCTCAGTCAAGGAAATTATGGAGAAGGTTGGGGGAGACCTTCATTCAGCAGTGCTTTACTGTAAGGGTAGAAGGGGGGAGTGAGGTAGAACACGCTCGTGATCAAACTTGCAGCATACTGTACGTTAGAATTACACAAAGGATGATGAAATCATAGGCTATGTAACACTATATATATATATATATATATATATATATATATATATATATATATATATATATATATATATATATATATATGTATATATATAGTGTTACATAGCCTATGATTTCATATATATATATATATATATATATATATATATATATATATATATATATATATAGTGTTACATAGCCTATGATTTCATCATCCTTTGTGTAATTCTAACGTACAGTATGCTGCATGTTTGATCACGAGCGTGTTCTACCTCACTCCCCTCTTCTACCCTTACAGTAAAGTAAGTCGTTCTTTCTGTTGTTCATAGCAGGATTGTCAACTCTTTGTCCTCATGGCTTCATTTGCGCGTCCTTCTTACAAGTTGTATCAAGCTCTGCCGGCCTCTATATAATGAGCTCAGTCTCTGCATTATTGCCACTTAGATCTACTCCTCATTTTCTTCACATCTCTGTCCTCCCCTGTACAGTTGTTATTATTGTGAGTGCTCAGGAAGTCTCCAACCATCTAGCAGCTGTGTAATTTGAGTATAAGTGTTATTGCATTTTTTTTTGTACTGTTTAGCATAAGGTGTTAATTCTTAGGCCTAGTAAGGTTTTTGTGATTAATGTAAAGTTTAATGTCAGCCAATTGTTAATAATAGTTTGTATCTGTAATAAATTATCTTGCATTAACTGAGCATTACCCAGTGTATTTTCATTTTATCAGGGCTGACTTAGATAAATTTACTCTTGCTAATTTCGTGTTAATAGAGGCTATTGCAGTTAACTATATATTTAACCTGTTTTTTGCCATTACATTATCCTTATGAGTCCTGAATGTTTTGTTGTTAGTTTGAGCATTAAACTTTAACTTGTAATTTTACCTAACTCTTTTGTTTTGAACCTGGAACTTTACGGGACAGTAGTGATTTTTAGTATTCTCACTTAAAGTGTACATTATCTTTCTCTGAGCAGTAACATAAATTTGGCGACCTCTTATCAGGATATTCAGGATATTATCATAAGGATATTGCTTGATATTTTGTGACTGTGATTTATTCATGATGTCTACTATTACTACGCTTGATGAAGCCAAAGATTTTTTGTCAAATGTGCAAACAGTGTGTGATGTAGAAAACAGAACAAAGAATGAACTTAAGCTTGTTGCTCAACAATTGGGAATTGCTGTTCGCTCTCATCATTCTAAAGATCAAATTTTTGGCATGATTAATAAAAGCTTGTTTAATGTAACTCCTCCAAATGAGCAAACGCAGATTGAAATAGCTAAGTTACAGCTAGCTCTGCAGGAGGCACGTGTTAAGGAAGCTGAGTTTCAGGCTCGTGGAAGGTCAGGTCTTCTTGAGAACTGGCTGCCACCATTCCCAACCAAGCACTGGTTACAGCACCACGATTGTGTACCGGGGTACACACGCTTGTGTGGACCTGCCCTCTCGTAGTTTGCTTTCCTTCCACTGTACTTCCTTTCGGCCCTAGTGTTCCCTAGTGGTGGTACAACGCTGAACCCCGCGGTTTTCTGGCGCAGGCCAGATACACAAGGGGGCCCCTTAGCAGGGGTAGTTATAGGAAGCCACTAGGTTGGGCCAAACACTTAATAGGGTTAGGCAAGACCTTTTTAGGGCAGTGGTAGGCCTGTCACGACCTCCGCTAGCGGGGGGGCAGAAACCGCCACTGTAGGCAGGCTCCTTCATCGTCTCTGTGTAACTGTGTATGTGCTTGTGTGTGTGAAAGAGAGTGTGTCGGCCGCCAGACATGGCGAGCCGTTCCTCCTCCACCCCTCCTTTAAGGCAGTGTGCCCCCAGGATCTCTCGAGACCCTAGACTTGCCCCCAAAAGTCCTGCTTGAGACCCCAGACTTGCATCCAGGAGCCCTGCCCGGGACCCCAGACTAGCCTCCAAGAGTCCTGCCCCTGCTAACACCACTGACAAACAGCCCACCGCCCAGAAGCGCTTGCGCCACAGCTCTGGCAAAAGCGACACTGCTGAAACGGACATGCCTCAGCCAGCCAAAGGGACAGGGGCTCTTCCATAGGGGTCTGTTACTCAACCTCCTCCTCCCACCACTGACATCCCCAGGAAAATGCTCAGACGACATGAAGGGATGGAATTTGATGCCATCCTCCCAGCTCCAATTATTTCCAGCCCTCCTGATACCACCCAATCAACCGCTGCTTCACCACCTGCACCTACCCTCTCCTCAAAGCCTGATGACGCCCTAGCCACTTCTGACAAAGATGATGACGGCTTCACCCAGGTGCGGCGGAAGGGTAAACGTAAACCAAACAAGGCAACTAATGGAAATTTTCAGGCCTCACCTCCAACTCAGCCAGCTCAGTGCGCACGTCCCTCTGTGTCAGTAGCAGCGCCTGCCCCTACACGCACGCCTTTCCCAGTATTTCGTGTGCCCCAACAGGAGGGCTACGCCCCAACATACAAGGCAGTAGAGGCTCTGGAAACAAGATTTCCACACCTGGAAATGACCAACAAATTTGGACGGGACGACAGCTGTGTCCTTCTCCCCAAAACAGCGGAAACATACCACCACCTAAAACAAATTGTGGAGGACGAAACAGCGGAGGTGCGCATCATAGAACTACAGCGCGGGACCCAAACAAAGAAGGCAATAGTTATGGGTTACCGACGTCGATGGCCTCTCGACGTACTGCGAGATCACAGATTAGTCAAAGAAGCGGAACGATGTCAACATCAAAAGACCCGCGAGGAGACCCAACAGGTTCGCGTGACCCTGCGGGGCCCCCTCGTGCCGTCTCTAGACCTGGGAAATTGGGGGACATACTGGCTGCACCCCTACACCCCCAAACCCCTCAGATGTTACAGGTGCCAGCGCTTCGGGCATCACAGAGCAAACTGCGAGAGGCCCCACGTTTGTGGTGTATGCAGTGGTGCCCACGACACCACCAAATGCCTGGACAAGCTGATGGCCAAAGAGATCATCACAGCTCGCTGCCCCAATTGCTCGGGATCACACCATGCATGGCACCCCAGCTGTCCAGTGCGCACACGCAAAGTGGAACAGGGGAGGGAAAATCAAGTGAAATGGGTGCAAGACCAGCAGGCCTCCCTCTCAACTCCAGCACCCCCAGGAACATTCATTTTGGGGCAACAAAAAACAGCCACACCATCGCCTCCCCCTGCCACAACCCCAGAGGCTTTCCCACCGCTTCCCACCCCAGCCAGCACACGAGCAGCAATAACAGTGACTCAAGCGGTACCTTCACAGTTACCGCTGAGGTACACGCCCCACCTGACAGCTGTCACCAGCACACCTCCCCCGCCACAACCGCCAACCCCGTTACAAGAAACGCAGCTCACCTTCAACAAAATGGCGGAGCTGGGCAAAAACCTACTAATGACCCTGCTGCGAACTCTTCTAGAAGATGTTCCTATAATACCCTCAGCAGTCCTGGATAGAGTAGAACAGGCACTCACGAAGGAAATGGAGAGGTTCATAGACAAGTCAACTCCACCACCACGAACCTTCTCTCCTGTCAAAACAACGTTGCGCTCTCCCACCCCGCGCCACCAAACACCTCAGGAACAACAGGAGACACTCACACAGCCCGCAACACCATCTCTCAAACAAGCCAAGGAAGAGGAACGCAGCAGGAAGAAAATCAAAAATAAAGGCAAAAACAAACGACACCAACAGAAAATGGAGTGTAGTCCAGGTCGCAGTCGCCCACGCTCTCCTGCAGACTCACGGAGATCTCCCCAATCTCCCCCTGTGCCTCACGAGATGTCGGCGGAGCGACTCAGGCTGTCTCCAGACAGGGACTCTCCACCCCTCTTCGAATCCTCCAGTGGAACTGTGTGGGAGTAATGGGGAAGCTCCCGCTCCTGTGGGAGGCCGCGGTGAGGGATCACCCTCACGTGTTCCTTCTGCAGGAGACTCTACTGGGGGAAAACACGAGATTCCGATTGCAGGGATACACCACCTATTTCCTCCCTTCCACCCGAGGAGTAAGCAGGGGATGTGCCATCCTGTTCCAAAACCACATTGCCGCCACAGAATGTGATAACCCTCCATTCTGCGGAGGCGATGTGGAAATACAGGGAGTGAGCCTACACCTTACAGAGTCGCCCCTCACTATATTCAATATCTACAGCCGGCCTAATGCGAACCTGGAACTAGGGGAATTATTTTCCCTAGCCACCAGAGGGCCTGTGCTGATTGGGGGCGACCTAAACGCTCACCACGCCTTTCTAAATTCACCACAACAAACGAATGGAGCTGGACGGCACTTATCCCTTGTCCTAGAAGACATGGCTGGTGTATCCCTGTTATCAGACATCTCGAGGTCTACACATGTTAGGGGGGGGCGTCTGGACCTCACCTTCGTGTCTGATCCATTAATGGATTCGGCACGTTGGTCCATACACCCCACCCTCATGAGTGACCACTATGCCATCAATATCGAGCTTCAACTTCACCCCCTCCCTCCCCCCGAGCCTCCACCAAGGTGGGATGTTGAAAACGCGGACTGGGCTGCCTTTGAGAATGCCTTGGTCCGTGCCTTTTCCTCATCTCGCCCCCCCTTTGACCTCGATGAGTTGAGCTGTTACATAACAACCACCTTCCAGAAAGCAGCAACTGAAACTTTACCACGAAAACGGCGATCCGCGAAAAGTTACAGAGACGGTTGGATCTACTGTGAACAAATCAGGGAGTTAAACAGGCGGTTGAATGCGGCGCGTCATGATTACAGATGACGTCGAGGCTCACCTCTACGCAGACGCCTAGAGGCTGTGTCACGACACGTCCTTGTAGAGAAGCGTTGCATTCGGGAGGAGGAGTTGGTGCACTGGTGCAGGACTTTAGGACCTCACTCCACTCTCCGAGAGATGTGGAGAGGGTTGCGGTCCTTCACCAACCCCCGCCCCTCCCGCCCGCCCTCACACCCTGACCCGGCCTCAGAGGCTGACCGTCTTGCGAAGCATTTTGCGGACCGCTCTGCCTCACACAATCTTCCCAGATCCGTCACAGTCCGTCAGGAGCGTCTGTCAGACTCTTGTGCTGCGGCAATTCAGATAGCTTGTAATCATCCTGATGAGGCAGATTGCCCCATCACTGACGCGGAGCTACTGACTGCTTTGCGGCACAGGGCTGACACTGCTCCAGGACTGGACGGACTTACTGTTTTTTTTTTTTTTTTTTTAATGCGAGGAAGAAGGAACCAAAGGCCATGAGCCCGCAGTAACAGTTCCCTCCAAGAGAAAAACAAAATACAATATAGAGCCAAATTCAAGATCCAATCATTTTGAGATGCCTGGACACACTGCGTTTGAAAGACTGGAGATCATAGGCAGCAGGAAATACAGACAGAGGGAGACAGTTCCAGAGCTGACCTGTTGCATAAATGAAAGACTGGGAGTAACGGTTAACTCTTGCATTAGAGAGTTGGACAGAAAAGGGATGAGAGTTTGCTGCCAGACGGGTGCTACGCGCCCGTCGTAGAGGTGGAGGAATGCAAGCAGACAGTTCAGAGGAGCAGTGATCATTAAAGTAGCGATAGAAAAGAGATAAAGATGCAACAGTGCGGCGAAGAGACAGAGGTTGAAGGGAGTCAGTAAGAGGAGGAGAGTTAATGAGACGAAAAGCCTTTGACTCCACCCTATTGAGAAGAGCTGTATGTGGGGAGCCTCCCCACACATGAGAGTTGTACTCCACACAGGGGCGGATAAAACCCCTGTATAGAGTCAACAATTGTGCAGGGGTAAAGAAAGAGCGGAGTCGGCTTAGCACACCCAATCTCTTGGAAGCAGATTTTACAAGAGATGTAATATGATCTTTCCAAGATAAGTCCCGAGTAAATGAAACCCCAAGCAAGTTCAAGGATGATGCAGGATTAAGCTGAATATTATTAAACATTAGTGGGTATACCTGTGGAAGATTTTGTCGGGTTGATAGGTGTAAGAACTGAGTCTTAGATGCATTAAAGACAACCATATTATTTTTACCCCAGTCAGAGATACGAGCCAAATCAGACATTAGGTGTGCCATAGCCTCATCCCTTGCTTGTTGAAGTAACTGTTGAGATGGGCGTTGCGGGAACCGAATGGAAAGGTGAAGGGTGGAGTCGTCAGCATATGAGTGGATAGGGTTAGATGTACAGCTTAGAAGATCATTGATGAATAAAAGGAAGAGAGTTGGTGATAGGACAGAGCCCTGAGGGACACCACTGTTGATAGATCTAGGAGAAGAACGATGGCCGTCTACAACAGCGGCTATAGAACGACCAGAAAGGAATCCTGCGATAAAGGCACAGGTAGAAGGATAGAAGGATAGATGCTTGCCCACTCTGGAGATTGTGGGAGGCAATGGCTGCTGCGACTGCTTTATTTATCCTGGTCAGAGGGCAGGTTACCCAAATCGTGGAAGACCGCTATCATTCACCACATCCCGAAGCCAAATGACCCTGGCTCCTCGCGCCCCATCTCGCTGCTCAGCTGCATCAGTAAAACAGCTGAGAGGGTGGTGCAGGCGCGGCTCACCTGGCGCCTGGGTCCCCTTCACCCGAGGATCTCCGCATACCATCATGACTGCAGTACTGCACACTGCCTGGCGTCGTTCCTCGGGGAACTTCGGGATGGAGTGGGTATGGTGGTTTTTCTCGATTTGGAAAAAGTTTTTGAGTTAGCCAGCCCATTGGTAATTCTCAGTGCTCTTGCGGCTCGAGGAGTGGGAGGCAAATTACTAAGTTGGATTCAAGATTTCTTCCTCAACAGAACTGCTAGTGTACGCTTTCAGGGGAGTGTCTCCCCACCATATCGACACGAGAACGGCATGCCACAGGGCAGTGTTATCAGCCCTACACTCTTCAACATCTTAATGGAGGGCCTTCTTCGTGTCGATTACGGTCAGGGGGTCACGCTCCTGACATATGCGGACGATCTAGTGCTAGTTTTTTCGAGAAGAAACTGCTATGCACAAGCAAATGATGCCCTCTCTAGACTGCATGATAAGTCGATGGAGCTGGGGCTGAAGATCAATATGGCGAAAACTCGCTATATGCCCTTCGGTCTCAGCCCATCGCCATATCCACTGCTGCTTGGAGGACACTCATTGACTTGTGTAACGACCTACAAATATCTTGGCGTATGGATGGATGTGGGACTCTTCACAAGCCATGTCAAATACCTGAAAGAGAAGGCAGCTTCTCGGATGGCTGCACTTAGATTCCTTTCTAGGAAGGGGTTGGGGGCCTTCTACAAGGTCCTCCGCACCTTCTATGTGCATGCCATCCGGTCGCTAGTCGACTACAGTGCTATTTGCATGACGAACTTGGCCCCACAAGTGTGTGAATCGCTGGAAGTGATTCAGAATAATGCACTACGTATAATTCTCAGAGCCCCGCTATGGACACGCCTCGTCAATCTCCGTCTGGAAGGCGGTCTTCCCCCGCTATGGGGCAGGATCGCACTCCGTGCGACAGCGGTCGTATTGCAGCTGGTGCAGCGCAGACCTCAGCTCCCTGTCTCAGTCCTGCTGAAAAGGTTGCTATCAAGACCACCAGATTATGCACCCAGCAGAGACTGGGCCCATAGGCTCGTTGCTGTGCTGCACGAGCTGAATGCTGCCGCTGGCATTTGTAAAGAGCCTGATACGCCTTGTGCAGGCTACACAGACCCACCTCCATGGGCACCTCCACCCTTCAAGTTTGTTTGTCCAGGGAAGGGGAGGGCGCGTAACAGCGTCCCTGCTCTCCTTCGGCAAACTGCTTTAACTCGGGTAGCAGCTCTGCAGCGCACGATGACCACAGACTACTACACCGACGGCTCTGTTACTGCAGATGAAGCTGCTGGCGCAGCCTTCGTCTGCAGAGAAGAGGTGGTGTCGTGGCGCCTAACGCAGGGCGTATCAGTGTTCCAGACGGAGCTCACAGCTATTTTAGGCGCACTTAGACACGCACATCAACATGCGCACCATCGTGTTGTAGTGCACTCTGATTCATTCTCAGCAATTCACACACTCCGTTCATACACCTTGGGGGACAACCCCTTCTTGTTGTCCTCCATTTATACATATGCGAATAAAATCGCACACGGCGGAGAAAAGATCGTAATACACTGGGTACCTTGACACGTGGGTCTGGCAGGTAATGAACGTGCTGATCAGGCAGCACAAGCCGCGTGCTCCCTCCCTAAAATAACATTCTTTCTCCGTGATAGCCCAAACAAAATCCTGGCACCTGTAACACGAGAAATATCGCGGTGGAACAGGGAGGAACATCAAATTCTGGTTGCAGAAGCCTCCCGCTCGGCGATGTGGTACGGCAGAGCTACACAATGTGAACAACTACCACCTCTGCCCCACATACCAAAGTACATCATAGTTCGTCTGCGTCGCCTGCGGTTTGGTTATCTCTGCTACAAACAAATTAAAAATACCTGCCTAGACCCATGTGAACACTGCCAGGACACCGACAATATGCCGCTGCACCATTATATTTTACGGTGCCCAGTTACTAACACCATAAGAGCCAGTTTAAGCAGATGCTTCACCTGGACACATAACGATGACACTGATGCTCCTGCCGTCATCGCCAATGCATCACTTACTACCATCCTCACCATCGTAGGAAAATATCCACCTCCACGCTAAATAAATAGAAAGTGCAAGACGGCACAACTCTGAACGGGCTCACAAGTTTGCCTGTGCCTCAGCAAATTGAGGCAAATATCCCACACACACAGGCTCGTGCTAAGGAGGCTGAGTCTCAGGCTCGTATTCAGGAGGCAGAGTTTCAGGCACAAGTTGAACTTGCTAGGATTCAGGCAGACCATGAGTATCGCATGAAACAAGGTGGAACTGGATCATCTAGCTCTGATGATTTTGATGTGGCTAAAAATGTTAAACTTGTCCCTCCTTTTAATGAATCTGATTTAACAAAGTATTTTCAGTTGTTTGAGAGGGTAGCTACAGGTTTTAATTGGCCCAAAAAGAATTGGCCAGTACTCCTTCAAACTGTTCTCACCGGTAAAGCTCAAGTAACTTATGCATCTTTGCCTCAGGATCAATGTGATAATTATGATGTAGTTAAGAGCTTGATTCTTAAGGCCTATGAGCTTGTTCCTGAAGCCTATAGAGTAAAATTTAGGACAACTTATAAGGAAGATAAGCAATCCCATGTTGAGTATGCAAAAATCAAAGAAGATCTGTTAGAGCAGTGGTTATATTCTAAGAATGTGGATTCTGATTTTGACAAATTTAAGCAGATGATTTTGCTGGAGGACTTCAAGAGGTGTATTAATAAAGATGTAAGCCTATATCTTGATGAGAAAAGAATAGATAATTTGTCTGATGCTGCAGTTTTAGCTGCTGAATATGTTCTCACTCACAAGAGATATTCTAGAGAAAAAGGGAAAGCTGAGAGTAAGTACGTTGCCTCTACTCAGAGTACAGGTAACAGGAAAGAGAATAAAGATGATGTTTCTCAGGAAGTAAATACCAGCTCCACCTCTAGAATTCAGAAAAGTAAATGTACTTATTGTAGTAAGCTTGGTCATACTACGGAGAAATGTTTCAGGAGACAGCGTGATGTGACCAAAAAGGAGTCTTTAAATATTCAGTCAATTGGTCTAGTGTCCACCCTTGAGAGTTCCCAGAATTCTTTAACTGAGTTAACTGAACCTACTTTGAGGGGTAAATTAAATTCTCATGATGAAGCTCCTCTTTTGAGCAATAACATGGGTGACACTCTCAAGAGTTCATGTGCTAATTTCCTGTCTGATGGTTTTATCAGTCCTCTGGACAGTAATGACAGGAAATCAGTTAAAATATATCGTGATACAGGTGCTTGCCAATCCCTTATGCTGACCAGTGTTCTAGGCTCTAATGTTAATTCCTCTGATGAAACTGTAATCTAACAAGGTGTAGGGAATAATTACTTCTCTGTCCCTCTGTGCAGAGTGAATTTAGAGTCTGGTTTTGTTAATGGTTCCGTTATGGTTGGGTTGGTTGAGACACTCCCAATGTCAGGTGTAACTTTCTTACTTGGAAATGATATTGGTGGAAGTCAAGTGTGTCCAGCTCCTCAGTTGTCTAGTAAGCCAGTGGCTGCGGCCCAGGATTGTGATGTCCCTGATGTGTTCCCTACATGTGCTGTCACTAGGGCTCGGTTTAAAGTTACTGATGACTTAGAGGATAATGATGATGATGATGTTATCCTAGCTGACACTTTTCTTGCTTATTTGGACCACTCACCAGATGAGGCAGTACCCCGTAGTGTTGATAATTTGTCTCGTCAAGAGTTGGTTGAGTTGCAGGTTGCTGACCCTGAGTTGAAAGGTCTAGCTAACTCTGCTTGCAGTGAGGAAGAGTCAGCTGGTGCTTCTACTTGTTATTATATAAAGTCAGGAGTACTTATGAGGAAGTGGAGACCTCCAACAGCATCAGCCGACGTGAATGGGAGGTTGTACATCAAGTTGTCATCCCTCGTGTTTGTAGGCAGGATATCATTAGAGTGGCTCATGATTCCAGTTTGGCAGGACACCTTGGAGTGAGGAAGACTGTGGCACGCATCTTGAAACACTTCTACTGGCTAGGTATCTTCAGGGATGTTTCCTGGTATTGTAAGTCTTGTCACACCTGTCAAGTTGTGTGGAAGTGTAATCAGACCGAAAAGGTTGCACCTCTAGTTCCCATTCCTCCTTTTGTGGCGCCATTCACCCGTGTGTTGGTGGATATTGTGGGCCCTCTTCCTTGGACTTCTTCAGGATTTTCTTATTTGTTGACCCTGATTGATATGGCTACTCGTTATCCTGAAGCCATTCCACTTAGAAATATCTCAGCAAAGAACGTGGTTAAGGAAATGCTAGGGTTCTCCACCAAGTTTGGTCTGCCCAAGGAGGTACAGTCAGACCGGGGAAGTAATTTCATGTCAAATGTTTTCAAGCCGTCTCTGAAAGAGTTGGGCATCACCCAGATCACGTCTTCAGCTTACCATCCTCAGACCCAAGGAGCGTTGGAGAGATATCATCAAACACTCAAGTCGATGCTCAAGATATACTGTTTGGAACATCAGAAAGACTGGGATAAAGGTCTTCCATTCGTTGTATTTGCCGCAAGAGAATCTCCAAATGAATCACTGGGCTTCTCACCTTTTGAACTACTGTTTGGCCATGAAGTAAGAGAACCCCTTAAGTTACTCAAGGAATGCTTGCTGTCGGAGGAAGATGACGTCAACCTGCTGGAGTATGTGATGAAGTTCAAAGAACGGCTGTCCACTGCTTTACAGCTGGCGAGAGAGAATTTAGGAGCTGCTCAGGAGAAGATGAAGACTTGGTATGATAAGAAGTCCAGGTTACGCCACTTTCAGCCAGGAGATCAGGTTTTGATTCTGCTACCAATTCATGGGTAACCTCTTCAAGCCAAGTTTAGTGGTCCTTATTTCGTGGAGAAGAAACTCAGCGATATCAGCTTTGTCATCGCCACACCAGATCGTAGAAAGAACAAGCAACTTTGTCGAATCAACATGCTAAAGTTATATCACAGGCGGGACGAAAATAACTCAGTCTGCACTGTAGCTGTTCCACCCGAGTCTGCAAGTGAAGTTCTCCCATGCAGCATGAGCCTGAGTGATAGTTTGGGGAAGAATCCTGATATCATTAATGATCTCCAGACTAAGCTTTCTCACCTAGCTCCCGAGGAAAGGCAGGAGTTTTCGGCATTACTGCAGGAGTACCCGCAAGTGTTCCGTGCCACTCCAGGAAGAACCACTGTGTTGATGCATGATGTCGATGTTGGAGACACAAAGCCAATTAAACTGCCTCCTTACCGTGTGAACCCAGTGAAAGTTCCTCTCATCCAGAAGGAGCTTGGCTACCTGTTGGACCACAAGATGATTGAGCCCTGTCAGAACGGGTGGAGTTCTCCTGTCACTCTAGTCCCTAAGCCAGGTGGGTCACAGCGGCTTTGCATTGACTACAGACATGTTAATCAGATAACCAAAACAGACACTTACCCTCTCCCTCGCGTGGAAGATTGCATAGACAAGATCGGAAAGGCTAGGTACATAAGTAAGTTTGATTTGTTAAAGGGATACTGGCAAGTACCTATGACTGAACGTGCTAGGGAGATCTCATGTTTTGTAACACTAGGAAAGACTTTTGCATGTTCTGTAATGCCATATGGTATGAAGAATGCACCAGCCACATTTCAGAAGCTCATGAATGTTGTAACAGAGGGTTTGGCAGGGTGTGTTGTTTATATTGATAATGTATTAATCTTCAGTGTCAACTGGAAAGATCACCTATGCCATGTCAGTAAATTTCTTGAGCATTTGGTTCAGGCTAATCTTGTAGCTAATTTATCAAAGTGTGAGTTTGGTCAAGCTAAAGTTCAGTACCTTGGGTATGTAATTGGTGATGGACATGTTGCACCACCAGCAGCTAAGGTTCAGGTTATAAGTGATCTTCCCAGACCTAAAAGTAGGAAAGAGCTACAAAGATTTTTGGGAATGGTAGGTTATTACAGGAGATTTGTTCTTAACTTTTCAATTCTTGTATCACCACTTACAGACCTACTGAAAAAGGGAGTTAAATTATCTGGACCGATAACTGTGAATCCTGTTTCAGCAAACTTAAAGCTATCCTATTAAGTCAGCCAGTGCTCGCTACTCCAAATTTTGCTAAGCCTTTTAAGATGGCTGTTGATGCAAGTGATACAGGAGCTGGGGCTGTTTTGCTGCAAGAGGATGATCAGGGTATTGAACACCCTGTATCTTATTACAGTAAGAAGTTCACTCCACCTCAGAAGAACTACTCAACTATTGAGAAAGAGCTTTTGGCCTTGATTTTGGGTTTACAGCATTTTTCATTTTATTTGTGTTCTGGTTTTGACCCCATAGTCATTTATACCGATCATAACCCACTGAAATTCCTTAGTAAGTTTAAAGACATAAATCAGAGATTGACAAGATGGAGTCTACTTTTTCAGGAGTATTCATTAGACATACAACATGTCAAGGGGAAAGAAAATGTTATTGCAGATTGCTTACCTAGACTTTAGACAGATTGTTTTAGAGTAATAAGAAATTTCCTTTGTAAATTTCTTTTTCTTTGTGGGGAGGTGTTACATAGCCTATGATTTCATCATCCTTTGTGTAATTTTAACGTACAGTATGCTGCATGTTTGATCACGAGCGTGTTCTACCTCACTCCCCTCTTCTACCCTTACAGTAAAGTAAGTCGTTCTTTCTGTTGTTCAGAGCAGGATTGTCAACTCTTTGTCCTCATGGCTTCATTTGCGCGTCCTTCTTACAAGTTGTATCAAGCTCTGCCGGCCCCTATATAATGGGCTCAGTCTCTGCATTATTGTCACTTAGATCTACTCCTCATTTTGTTCACATCTCTGTCCTCCCCTGTACAGTTGTTATTATTGTGAGTGCTCAGGAAGTCTCCAACCATCTAGCAGCTGTGTAACTTGAGTATAAGTGTTATTGCATTTTTTCTTGTACTGTGTAGCATAAGGTGTTAATTCTTAGGCCTAGTAAGGTTTTTGTGATTAATGTAAAGTTTCATGTCAGCCAATTGTTAATAATAGTTTGTATCTGTAATAATTTATCTTGCATTAACTGAGCATTACCCAGTGTATTTTCATTTTATCAGGGCTGACTTAGATAAATTTACTCTTGCTAATTTCGTGTTAATAGAGGCTATTGCAGTTAACTATATATTTAACCTGTTTTTTGCCATTACATTATCCTTATGAGTCCTGAATGTTTCGTTGTTAGTTTGAACATTAAACTTTAACTTGTAATTTTACCTAACTCTTTTGTGTTGAACCTGGAACTTTACGGGACAGTAGTGATTTTTAGTATTCTCACTTAAAGTTTACATTATCTTTCTCTGTTCCGTAACAATATATATATATATATATATATATATATATATATATATATATATATATATATATATATATATATATATATATATATATATATATATATATATATATATATATTTTTTCAATCATTTCCTGTGGCACCCCACAGGATGCATAGGGCCTCGATGAACTCTCACCACCAATATTTGTCTCATGCCATCTCCTTCAGGTCCCACGAACACTCCTCTCCCCCTTCTCTTTTCATTGTCCTCAACCAGGTTTCTCCCGGCCTACCTCTTCCTCTTCTTCCTCTAGTAGTCCACTCTGGCACATCCTGTATTAAACTGCCTTCTTTTCTATATATGTGTCCCAGCCATTTCCAGCGAGACAGTCTCACATATTCATCAACTGGTTCAACTCTCGTAATATCCCTTACTCTTTCATTTGTAACTCTGTCTTGCCACTTTACCCCAAGAATCCTTCTCAGTATTTTATTCTCAAATCCTAATGCTTTCTGATCTGTTGCAATTGTACTGTACCCTGACTCATGCCCATGAATTAAAATTGGTCTAACTGTGGACTTGTAAATTTTTACTTTAGTATGCATCGAAAGCATATTATTATTCCAAACAGATTTCAACATTCCAACAGCTCGCCAAGCCTGTCTAATCCTCTAATCAATTTCATTGTTTAATGATCCATTAGATGATACAATCGTTCCCAGATATTTAAAATATTCTACATTCTTCACCACATTATTTCCAGTTACACAATCGATTTGGTTCTCCAAGTTCAAATTAATAATTTCAGTTTTCCACAATTTATTACCAAACCAATTTTTTCCCCTTCCTCCACCAGACAATCAAGCACCCTCTGCATCTCGTAAATACTTCCACAAATCAGTACAATATCATCAGCATAGTTCAAATCCATCAGCCTCTAATTTTCATTCCAGTTAATTCCTGCACCTGTTCTCCTTACAACCTTTCTCATAACATAATGCATAACCAAAACAAACAGCAAAGGGGAAAGAACTCCTCCTTGAATCACTCCTGACGTAACTTCAAATGGATCATTCAAAGATCAACCCACCATTAAAGTACAAAATGTACCGTCATGCAGACTTCCAATAATATTTACAAACTTTTCTGATATACCGTAGAATCTCATATTTTTCAACATAGCTCCACGTGAAACACTATCAAACGTCTTTCCAAATCAACAAAACGCTTACTAGGTGGCATTTTCATCTCATTAGCTTGTTGCATTAGATGCCTTACAATAAAAATTTGATCAACACAACCTAGACCCTTTCTAAATCCCGCTTGTTCTTCTCTTAAAATTTTGTCAATTACTGGCTCTCTTCTGTTCAACAATATTTTGGAAAAGACTTTTGCAACTACAGGTGTCAAAGTTATCCTCCTCCAATTTCCACACAAATTTAAATCTCCCTTTTTTGGTATTTTTATCACTCCATTTTTCCACTCTTCTGGAACTCCACCATTATCCCAAGCCACAGTAAAAAGTTTCAAAAGTGCATTCATCAACTCATCATTTTCTATCTTAAACATTTCAGGAAATATGCCATCCTCTCCTGGGGCCTTAAAATTCTTAAACTCCTTTATAGATTTTGCTACCTCTTCCAAGGTTATATCCCCTGTTTCTGTCTACAAATCTCTCTCGGCTGGCAAAATGTCCTCTTCAGCTGGGATTGGTCTGTTTAGAATAGACTCAAAATGTTCCTTCCACCTTCCTTTTATATCCAAATCTTTAGTCATCAAGTTACCATTTCTATCTCGTACAGGTATTTCCTTCCTTCTCTTTTCAGTCCCAGTAAACTCCTTTATGGCCTGATACGCTGCCCTTGTGCTATGACCGTCATTTTTACTTTACTTAATTTCTGTCTCTTTTGTCTTTTCATCACACAGCCTCCTCTTATCACGTCTAATAAGTCTTTTTACTTCAGAATGTAAACTCCAGTACTTTGCTCTAAGTACTTCAACTACGTGGCCATCAGCATGCTGTTCTTCACTTTTCAACTTCGCCTCTTTCCTTTTCTGAATTGCATTCCATGTTTCATCTGACATCCACTTTTTCCTTCTCGCTTTTCCCTTTTTCTTAATAGTAACCTTAGCACTCTCATGCAAAACCTCTTTTACCTCTCTCCACATTTGATTAATATCATTGTCTTCAGATTCCATCAAAGTCTGCAGGACCAGAAACTTGTTCCTACGTTCTACCAAAACTTGTCCTTTGTGCTCTCATCATTTCTCAGCTCATCAAAATCATATCCGTCACATCCTGTACACTTACCATTAACATTTCTCTTAAGTTTTATTTTAATCTTTGACACAACAAGTTGATGATCACTACCTATATCTGTCCCCCTCCTTACGCAAACATCTTGCAAATATCTCCTTTGCCTTTTGCTAATTGCAATGTGGTCAATTTGATTACAGTATTTACCACATGGTGAAATCCAAGTAGTTTTATGCATTTTTCTATGCTCAGAGATGGTTCCACAAATTATAAGGTCATTTGCCAAACAAAAGCTTCCAAATCGCACCCCATTTTCGTTTCTTATACCAACACCCTCCTTACCCATACAATCATCAAAGCCATCCCTACTACTGCCAACAATCGCATTAAAATCACCAATGAAAACTACCACATCATGTCTTGCCACTCTATTCACAACATCCTGCAGCTTCTCATAAAGTCATCCTTCATTTCATCAGCAGCCTCATTCGTCAGAGGGTACCCTACCACCATACTGATATTACCATGGTCAGATTTTAAGCGTGCATAAAGCAAGCGCTCATTAATTGGCTCAAACTCACATAGTGCCTTGCAAGCATCTCTACTCAGCAATAAGCCTACTCCTTGGTAATGATTTCCATCACTCTAACCAGAAACCAACAAAGTAATACCATCTTCCAAATTCATTTTATAAACACCAAGCAACCTCGTTTCTGTAAGAGCACAAATATCTATATTGTACTCCTTGAACACTGAAAAAAGTTCTTCCATTTTACCAGCCTGATTGAGAGTTCGAACATTCAGATTCTTTTTGGATTTATAAACTTATTCTTACGCTGTGGGATTCTTAGCACCCCATGCCCACATAAGGAGTGCACGGAACTGAGGGCCATTGCATTATAACCAGAGTACATCAAGATTTCTTAGACAGAATAATATTGTATCCCTGAGCCGATGCCAGTGGCTAGCAGGAAGTAGACAGTGGAGAGAGGAAATTAACCAAAAGAAAATAAAATGCAGAGGGTTAGGGCAGACAAAGTACAAGAGAAAGAGAGACAGCAAAAAGAATGTAGATAAAAGTGTTCCTTTTAGTCTCCTCTTACGACTAGCAGGGAATACTGGGGAAGTATTCTATCCCCACTTCCCCTGTGACGGGGGTAACACAATCTGGCCACACTATGAGGTGGTACTACAATTTGCAGCGAGGTTGTGTTAGGAAGAATTCTGCCATCCTATTCCCTGCTTGTCATAACCTCCTCTGTTTTTTTTAGGTTCCTAAAAAGAGACAGGCCATAGAAAGGGATGGGGGATTGAGTAATCACCATACCCTGAAGATTGGGTCTATGAATGTGCGTGGATGTAGTACGACTGAGGCTAAACAGGAGGAGATTGGGAGAATGTTTGTGAGAAAGAAGTTGGATGTGTTAGCTTTGAGTGAAACGAAGATGAAAGGGAAGGGGGAATCTATGTTTGGAAGTGTGAATGGAAGATTGTCAGGTGTTGATAGAGGAAGGGCAAGAGAAGGTGTGGCCTTGTTAGTGAGTCCGGAAGTACAGCAGTGTGTGATTGAATGGAAGGAGGTGTCATCGAGACTCATGTGGGTAAAAGCGAAATTTGAACGTGAGTTGTGGGTATTTGTGAGTGGATATGGCCTGGTACTGAAAGGGATGAAGAAGAGAAGGAGTCTTTCTGGAATGATATTGATGAGTGTCTGCAGAGTTTTGGAGTGAATGTGAATGCGGTAATGATGGGAGATCTGAATGCTAGAGTGTAAAATGTAAAAGGTTAATGTGTAGTTGGTATGCATGGTATGTCTGGAAGAAATGAAAATGAAGAACGAATGATAGGGATGTGCATTGAGTGAGAGATGATGATTGGAAATACCTTGTTTGAGAAAAAATGATATTTATAAGTATACATGGGTGAGACAGGAGGATCGAGAGGTTGTTGACAGAGCACAAATGGACTATGTGGTTGTGTCCAGGAATGTAATAGGAAGATTGTTGGATTTGAGAGTTTTGAGAGGGGAGAGTGGAAATATGTCTGACCATTTCCTAGTGGGGGGGAAAGTTGAGAGTAGGTAAGACATGGGTGAAAGCTAGGAGAGTTAGGTGTGGCAGGGAGGTTTTGAAAGTGAGTGAGCCGGATAAAAGAGAGAAAATGATAGAGTATCAGGAATAATTGAAAGATGAGTGGAATGCAGTGAAAGATCAGGAGAATGGCAGTGTGGAGGAGGAATGGCAGTTGTCTAAGAGTGCTGTGGTGGGGCATGTGGAAGAGGTGTGTGGTGTGAGATGAGTGGATGGTGTTGTAAGAAAGGGAAGTAAATGGTGATGTGAGGAAGTAAGTATGGCTCTGGCTGAGAAGTGACATGCATATGTAGTGTGGCTGCAGAGGAAGGATGAGTTGTCATATGAGAGGTATAAGGAAAAGAGGAATAGGGCGAGAAGGGCTGTGCTTGATGCTAAAGTGGCAGCAGATGAGGGGTGAGGTGAGCAGTTGGCTGAGAATTTTCAACAGGATAAGAAAATGTTTTGGAAGGAGTTGAAAAAGGTGCAAAAGGGAGAGCCTGAGAAGGAAGGGCGAATAAAACCGGAGGATGGATGGATGTTAATTGAAATGGATGCAGTAAGGAAGAGATGGGTGGAGTATTTTGAAAGATTGTTAACCCGCCTCGTGCCGGCTATTTTTAGCCCTATGGGTCACGCCAGTGGCAGCCGTTTTTTAACCTTTTTTTTTTTGGCTAAAATGATAGATTTTGATGTGGAAACAATGAATTTGGCGGTTAAAATGCTCACCGAGGCTCGAAAATGGGTTTTATTGAGTCCTGCATACTCGTGTACAGGTATAGCCACTCTCTCATGCTCACCACGTACGTGAGAGAAAGCCGTTTTCTGTGTAAGGAATACTCAGGTATTTATGCTGGGAAGGTATAGCAATGTTCAGTACACTTTTCTGATTATTTATTACTTCAGCATCTATCGTTTGTTCTAAGATGTTTAGTGGAGAAATATCTAGAGAAGGGAAAGAAAGTGTATGCTGCCTTCACGGACTTGGAGAAAGCTTATGACAGAAGAGATAGGCAAGGTATGTGGAAGGTATTAAGAATATATGGAGTGGAGGGGAAATTGTTGAGTGCTGTGAAGAGTATGTGCATAGGAGCTAGGGCTACGGTGTGAGTGGATGGTGAGCTGAGTGAGTTCTTTGATCTCAATGTGGGACTGAAACAGGGTTGTGTGATGTCTCCATGGCTGTTTAATATATACATGGATGGGGTTGTAAAGGAGGTGCAAGGTAGGGCAGTGGATGCGGGGCTGGCTCTAATGAATGAGGGTGAGATTTGGAAGATTCCGGTGCTGCTGTTTGTTGATGATACAGTATTGTTGAGTGAAGAGGAATGGGAGTTGCAAGGTTTGGTGAATGAATTTGGGACAGTGTGTAGGAGGAGGAAGCTGAAAGTTAATGTAAACAAGAGTAAAGTTATGGTGTTTGAGAGGAATGAAGTCACAGAATGTACAGTGAGGTTGGATGGTTAGGATATGGAGAACGTGAGTGCATTCAAATACTTAGGTAGTGTGATGAGTAAGAATGGAACTTTGGTGGATGAAGTGCGTGAAAGGGTACAGCAGGGAAGGAAGGTTGTTGGTTCACTGAAAGCAGTGGTGAGAAATAGGAAGGTGAGTATGGAAGTTAAGAAGTCACTGCATGATAGTACTGTGATCGCTACCCTGACATATGGAAACGAGGCATAGACCTTGCAAGAGGGGAACAAGTCAAGAGTGAGAGCAGTGGAAATGAGTTACTTGAGAGGAGCATGTGAAGTGACATGGAGGGACAGGTTGATGAATGAAGAAGTGAAGGAACGTTGTGGGGTGGACGTGCATGTGGTTGAGAAGATTAGGAGAAATACACTGAGGTGGTTTGGACATGTCGAGAGAATGAAGAATGAAAGCCTGACTAAGAGGGTGTATGTAGGTGAGGTGGAGGAAGGTAGAGGGAGGGGTAGACAGAGGATGAGGTGCGGGGACGGAGTTGAGAGGTATATGAGGGAGGGGGGAGTGAGTTGGAGCGAGGGTAGTCAAATGGTGGGTGACAGAGCTACTTGGAGGCGTTTTGTCTGTGACCATCCTTTGTGGGATTAGCGTGTCGGGCTATAGATAGATCTATCACAAGTTGTGTGTCTTTCTCAGTGTGAATGCATTATCTTACACTTACTTGAAGATAGGTACAACCTGACTTCATTACGTACAGTTGAGGCTCTTACAAGAAGTTATTTACATCTTGACTTCACTATAAAGTCCTTAGTGACAAGAAAATATTTATAATTTACACTTACATGAAAATATTTACAAAATGCCTTCACCATGTACAGCACTTGGTGAGGCACACAGGCAGAGTAAGGAAGAGCTAACGTGAAGGGGGGAGCAAGTGAGTATATGGCCTTGACAGCCTGGGGGATGGTAGAGGAACCGTTACCTTACATGCCTGCCAATTTTTACCCGTGAATCTTGAAAAATGTGTCACAGTGGATTTTTTTTATTTTAAACCGTTTTAGAACGTCACTGGCACAGGCTGCGGAATTATGTCAGACCGTTTTAAAACGGCACTGGGACATGGCAAGTTAAATGAAGAGGAGGAAAGGGAGGCTGAGACTGTGACAGATGGAAGGGTGCAAGGAATAAAAGTGTTGGGAGTGGTGAATGATTCTTTGATCACAATGAACTGCAGGAGGCAGTAAAGCAGATGAAAAAAGGGAAAGCTGCAGGTATGGATGGGTGTACTGTGGAATGCCTGAAAGGTGTAGGAGCGAATATTGTTGAGTGGTCAGTAAGACTGTTGAATGTGTGCTTTATGAAAGGTAAGGTGCCAATTGACTGGGCAAGTGCTTGTGTGGTCCTATTGTATAAAGGTACTAGCTTCAGCGATATAAGTCTGTTGAGTGTTTAGGTAAGGTGTATGGTAGAGTGTTAATTCAGACAGTTAGAGAGGGTACAGAGGGAGTGATTGATGATGAGCAGTGTGGCTTTAGGAGAGGAAGGGGTGCATGGATCAGGTGTTTGCTGTGAGACAAGTGTGTGAAAAGTATTTAGTGAAAGGTAAGGATGTGTTTTGGGCGTTCATGGATTTAGAGAAAGCGTATGACAGAACTGATAGGGAGGCTTTGTGGACTGTTTTAAGATTGTATTGATGGTAGGTTGCTGAAAGGAGTGAAAAGTTTTTATGTAAATAGTAAAGCATGTGTAAGAGTGGGAAATAGTGTGAGTGATTGGTTTCCTGTGAAAGCGGGGCTGCAGCAGGGATGTGTGATGTCGCCTTGGTTGTTTAATATGTATATAGGTGGTGTTGTAAGGGTGGTGAATGTGAGAGTGTTAGGTGGAGGTCTGAATCTGGTGAATGTTGATGGTAGAGAGTGGAATATGAAGCAGTTGCTGTTTGCGGATGATACTGCACTGGTGGCTGATTCAGAGGAGGGATTGAGACAGTTGGTAGAGGAGTTTAGAAGGATCTGTGAAAGGAGGAAGTTGAAAATAAACGAGAAGAAGAGTAAAGTAATGAAGTGTACAAGGTTGGTAATTGGTAAGAGGATGAATATAGTTTTGAATGGCGAGTTGCTTGAGGAGGTAGTGTGTTTTAAGTATTTAAGGTCACATGTTGCTGTCGTTGGAAGAATAGATGCAGAAGTGAAGTTTAGAATGAATGGAGTAGGAAATGTGCTAGGATGAATGAAAAAAATGTTTAGATGTCGTTTGCCTAGAATGGCTCTTAAGAGAAGACTGCACGAGGGTGTTGTGGTACTAGCTGTGTTATATGGGGCTGAAACATGGAATATGCATGTAGCAGAGGCAAAAAGTTTGAATGTAAAATGGAGATGAGGTGTCTGAGGAGTATGTTTGGAGTGAAGCATATGGAGTGAGTCAGAAAAGTTGAAGTGTGAAGGAGAACTGGAGTTGTGTGGGAGATGGCTGATCGAGTTGAGCAAAGGGTGTTGTGATGGTTTGGGCATGTGGAGAGAATGAATAATGAATGCTTGGTGAAAAAGATAACCAGATCTGATGTGAGAGGTGTAAGGCTGAGAGGAAGACCACGAATAGGGTGCATGGACAGTGTGAAGAGAGTGTTGGATGCGAGAGGGATGTCTGTTGAGCAAGGAAGAGTGGCTGTGCGTGATAGAAATGATTGGAGAAACATTGTGAACGAATAAATAATGACGCAGCCCTGAGGGGATAGTCTCCCGTATTTGGTCTGATCAGCTAATCAAGTGAGGTGTAAGGGAAAGGGTCTATTATGATGTGGCAGGGGTTACCAGTTCTGCTGTAGGGCTCTGCTGCGGATATCACTGATTACACTGAGCAGTTGACCCTCGTGCAGTGTGGTGCAGTGAGGATCTGTCCCTTCTCCCCTTTGGGGCTAAGATGCGAATGAATGTGTTTTGAGTGGATGAGAAAATTGGGAGTGTGTTGTCCTGTCTGGGCTACCTCCCTTTGCTTTGGGGAAGCAGCCTAGGTATATATATATATATATATATATATATATATATATATATATATACACACACACACACACACACACATATATATATATATATATATATATATATATATATATATATATACAAATATATAGATACACACACACACACACACATACACACATATATATATATATATATATATATATATATAGATATACATATATATATATATATATATATATGGGTACCCCTGCCAGAAGAATATGCAAAACGTGTTGGCAATGGAGCGGTTATCTGACATCCCGCTTCCTTTCGTGATTTTCCACACGACTTTTCTCTGCAGTGAACTGTAATCTGCCTTCTCACTCGCCATATTCGCTCGTTTCTTTTATGTCCTTCCCTTTTATCACTGCTCGGCTCTCTCCTTTGATCTGCCTATCTCTCTTACCGCGTCTCCTCTCATATTTTCTCTATATTTTTCTTCTCTCTCTGTTTTCTCTCTATTTTTATATCTTGTCGGATTTTCGCCTATTTTGTTTTTGTCATTGTTATTTATCTCTTTCTTGTTCTGCTCTGTCTTTCTACTAGTCTAACAACTGCACGGCGTTTCAACCCCCTAGTGTTGGACTAGAAAAATGAACCTCTAAGAGTCTAGGCTTTTCATTTCTTACTACCTGACGACCACTTCTTCCCACGACAAAATAATCATCGATATTTACATTTCAGGGTTTCAAATATGAACTGAGTATAATCGTTGCCGTTTAAAGAGAATTCTTTGTTATGCGATGATCTTCGTTTTCCAGTGACATTTAGATAATGCGATCATTTAATATTGGACGTATTATGCAGATAATAATTCATTTGGCATATAAACAGTTTACTTGCATTTTTTGTCACTTTTTCATACTTAATTACCCCGTTACCTACCTAATCTCCCAGCTTTCCCACGTCCCTACCTTCCTGGCTGCCTCCCCACCTAGTTACGTGCCAGTCTCCTCATTACCTTCTTTTTGCCTGTTTATCAACCTACCTACCAATCCGTCTTCCTGCCTACTGCATCACTGCTTAACTGCCTCCCTAACCAACTTCCCTAGCTACCCACTTGCCTGCCTGTCTCTCTCACAGCCTGCCTAACTACCTACCTTCCTACCTACCATACCTTTCTGTCTTCCTACATATACTGACCTCCCTGCCAACCTACCTCTCTTGCTATTTCCCTACCTATTTCTTTGCCACTCTTCCTCCCTACCTTCCTTCCTACCTACCAGCCAACCCAGCCGATTCTTTGCCTTCGTATCCATCTCTCTGCCTTTTCCCAACCAATCTTCCTGAGTAACTACTTCCCTAAATACCCATCTACCAATCTCCCTACCAATTTTGCTATCTACCAACCTGCATACCTCTCTCCCTGTCCAACTACCTACCTCCGTACCTGCCTCTGTCTTTCCTCACCACCTAATGGTTTAGCGACACAGGCGCGCATCTATTTGTTTATTACTTATTTTTCATTTATTACCCGTCCCCGCCCCGGAGGGGCTCGGGAACGGGTATTGTTTTCAAGCGGTTTGTTTATTTGTCTGTTTGTTTGTCTGTCTGTCTCTCTGCCTGTCTGTCTGTCTGTCCGTTAACAACTTTACGCAATAACTACCGGTGCGATATTGACAAATTGCGGGGATGATGGGCTTTGACTTTCTAATCACGTGATTAAATCTGGGGCCAAATTAGCCCAAGGCCCAGGCTGTAGGCCAAAAAAAAAAGTAATTTTTTTTTCGCCATAACACCTTTCAAATCCGTCATATGGACAGGAAACCAAAACCTAAAGTTGCATCTTTCATATCAGCATTCTATAACATGCCTCATTACATCAAGGGGGTCACCCCTCAATTAGCGGTAATGGAGTCAATGTCAGCTGGGTCGGGCCTAAAATTTCAAATGGGCATAACATCGTCAATTTTCACCCGATTCACTCCAATTTTGGTATGTGACATCTTTGATTAGATATCATGTTATGTTTATACGTCAGCACTAAAATGACTGCCTGGGACGGGTTTGTTGTACCTTATCACCGAATTTTTTTAATGTATTGTAAACTACCAGTTTCTAGTGGGTAGTACAAAACTGTGATGAGGGTCCAGCTTACTGCATTTTCAATGTCTTTTCCCGTGACACCAAAGTTATACATAATTATACCCTACCCTAGTTAATAACTATGTTTTAGGTCATTGTTCCCTTAATGCAGTTCTGAGCGTGTTGACCACTCCAGCTGGGGCACATCTTCAGTTGGAGAAGATTTACATGGCACCTGAGTCGACTAAATTTGTCCATAACTGCGGCAGCTAAAATACGATCAAACGAAAGAACGAACCGGCGGACGAATGACTGTTGTCCAGTTCTCATGGAATGACAATATCTGTGTATCGACAAAACATTATCATGACTGAATATTGAGTGAAAATGGCAATAGAAACAGCATCAATTTCATATAACGTGTCAGAGTAGTTGCATGAGAAAACTGACAGTTTTATGTATCTGCCCAGGAGTAGTTTGTTAGGGCAACGTCTCTGTAAAAGCAAATTCATGTGATCTCCTCTTCTTCCATAGGAACACAACAGTCAATCTCAGTTGCAAACAGGCAGTAATAAGAAGCTGTGCCAAGTCACAGCAAACACGTCCCTGGCAGTCATTTTAGTGGTGACGTAGTGTATAAACACAACAGGATATCTAGTCAAAGATGTCACGTATCAAATATGGAGTAAATCGGGCGAAAATTCACGATTGTGTGCCTATTTGAAACTTTAGGCTCGACCCACGTGGCATTGACCCCTTTTCCTCTAACTGCGGGGCGACTCCCCCTGATGTAATGAAGGATGTTATAGGATGAGGATTTGAAAGATGCACCGTTAGCTTTTAGTTTCCTGTCGATATGACTAATTTGAAAGAAGTTATGGCGATAAAAACGATTTTTTTTTTTACTTTTTCTTTTAATTTTTTGGGACCTACAGCCTGGGCCTTGGCCCAATTTGGCCCAAAATTTATTCAGGTGATCAGAAGGTCAAAGCCCATTACCCAAGTAATTTTAGTCAAAATTCCTGTGGTAGTTTTTGCATAAAGTTATTAACAGACAGACAGGCAGACAAACAAACAAACACACAAACGGAGTGAAAGCAATACCAGTCCCCAAGCCCCTCCTGGGCGGGGACGGGTAATAAAGGGAGGAGACGTGACGACAGTTCCTATTAGTCATTTCAGGATAGACATTTACGACTTGGAATGATTATTGAATATCTCGATTACTTTGCCAATCACTCAAACGATACCGTTAGCATGTCCGGACTGTGGTGGTGGCGACGATTGTGTGATGAACTTCGGTCACACATAACGCGAGCAATTTGTATCCTGTTTAAACTATATTATAATTGGAGAAGTGCTCCAAGACTCGATTTTCTTTTATTTATTTATTGATTTTTAAAATCACATGGCTAGGTTAGTTAAGTGTGAGTAAAGTCAGTTTTAGATATTATTTATATCCTAAGCTGATATCCGACGGTAAATTACATTCTCTGTTAGTAATCAAATTCTGGTACAAGTGACCATTGAGAATAATCTGGACAAGTAGTGTTTCACATTTTAATCACTCGATTGTATCTGGTTGAGAAGTTTGGAGAAAAGAACCTTGAAAACTGTAATAATAATAATGATAATAATAATATTAATAATAGTAATAATAATAATAATAATAGTAGTAGTAGTAGTAATAGTGGTGGTGGTGGTGGTGGTAGTGGTGGTGGTGGTGGTGGTAGTGGTGGTGGTGGTGGTAGTAGTGGTAGTTTCTGATAACCTTAGTTAGGCATAATACTTTTTTCTGCTCTATTTACAGATGTGTGTCGTTTCACTTTTAGTCTGTTTGTACCCTTAGGTCACATTATCAACTGGGCAAGGAAAGGAGGGTTAAACTCATACACTGTGAAACATTTTTTTCTTTTTTAACAATTTTTTGGTCCCAACTTACTTGTCATCATTTTTACTTATGTTTCTGTTTTGCAGTAGCTTTTAGTTGCTTTGATCGACACCCTTTTAACCTTAATTCATCCTTTGTTCCTCACTCCATTGACCTCATTTTTATCCGGAAGTCCGAGAACACTTTTGATCCGCAGACGCTAAGTGGATTTAATACTTCCCGTGCCTGCTCTACATCTTTCTTCATCTTGACCCTCCGTCCTTTTGCTTGAGTAAAGTGGCAAATGGTCTCTAATGGCCGACCATTACTGGTGCACCATCAGCAGCCACTAGAGTAGTATTGCTGGTGCATATACTGTACTGTGCTTCTCCAAATACTTCTCCAAATACCGAGAAATTGTCTCACCTTTTGTATCAGCTTTAAGATACGGTACATGGCAAACAAAATTTCGTCAACAATGCACTTTTAACTGGGACTGTAATACCTCAAATAGGCCATAAGAATATTTGAACTGCCAGAAGTTGACTCATCGAGTTGGAGAGAAACCTTGGAGTGTTGAAGCTCAGATATCAAAGTTCTTTCACGTCATTCGCCATCTCATCAGTTCTTCGTTGCATTGAATTGGCACTTAATCGTTGACTTTTGGGACAGGTTGAGAGTCTTTCTTCATAACAGTTTAAATCACCTCTTTATTTGCTGAAATTATGATCTCATCAACTGTACGCGATTTTCCTTTCATTGCTATAGTGAGGGAGATACTGAATGATACCTTCAGTCTTCCTTCCATATCAACATAGATAGGTCTTTTGAAAAATGTCTTTGTATCTGGTTGATTTTTTATTTCTTCATTTAATGGCTTAAAGCAATCAAGATCTTTGTTTTTCTTATCAAGGGGGCCTTTAATCTCTCCAGGTTTCATGGTATCATTACTGAAAATCATTTCACAAAATAGGCACATAGGTATTTTGTTTCATTTTTAAACGAAGCGATGAATCGAAATTTCAAATATTGTTATGAACAGTGTCGGCACTTCCTCTTGGTATCAGCAATCGGTATTATGTTTGTTAGTAAAGGCACAGCAATCACTTCATTGACACTACTCCTGTCGCTATGGATGTTGAATATATACTAGCACTCCAGAGTCCAGAGTCTGGGTTCGTATGTGGTGTGGGGAGTACGCTCAGCACGGCAAGTGAACATGAATACTTCACGTACACGTATATCCTTCCTGGGACGGGGGAGATGAGAGAAGCAAGGGGAAAGGTGGGAGGTCTGAGGGGCAGGGTAGAGACATACAGGAAGGGGATGGGACAAGACTTATGACGGTCTCACGTGTACAGTAAAAACAGTTCATATGTTTTCCCGATATTGGTAAAAATAGTGCACATGACAAAGGAAGTTCAAAGTAATTCATCCATGTGAATGAGACAGTATAATGGCGTAGTCACGTCATGTGATCCTAGCTAATGATAGATAAATTATCATTTACTTCAGTAAAACTAATATAAAATATATGAAATAAAGTAACTAGACAAATCATGTAGCAATAATTCTTAATTTATAGCATGATATTCTATGTACTTAATTTAAATCTCTTGTACGCATTTCAATTTTCGACCCCAGTAGACTGATTGCTCCCCAATCGACCTTCCTTCATTCATCAACCCCCTAACGACCCCCAGCCAATTACTGACCCCCTTTTGACCCTGAGACATTTTCGACCCCTTGGATAGTCCCATCGACCTCTGGTGGTCGATATTGACCATTTTGGGAGCCACTGATCTACCCCTTGTTTAAGCTTCCTTTTTTTTTTTTTTTCTTTTTTCAGTCCCCGTCTCCCCCATTTGCATCTCCCTCCTGGCCTCAAAGCACCGGTGAGCATGCGTTCTGTGTACCCTATGTAATTGAAACAGCACCATAAGGTTCCCAGGGGGTTGCAGATTCATCTTTATATATTCGGGTTCTCTTGATGTGCTATCAGAGCTAATTTGGTGGTTCTCTCTCTCTCTCTCTCTCTCTCTCTCTCTCTCTCTCTCTCTCTCTCTCCTCATAACTGCCTCCATAAAGTCAGTGATGAGTGAAGTTTTGATCGAGACGCCAAGATGAGGCTTATAAACTGACAAGAGGAAGAGGAGGCAGGGGAAAAGGAACAATGAAAAAGAACTAGGAGGAGAAGTAAAATGGGGGAGGGGGATAAAGGGAGAGATGTGGGTTGAGCCGGAATGGTAATAATGGAAACCAGATGTGTAACGTAGTAGATAAACGATGACAAGAAAAACAAGAAATGAAGGAAGAAGAGAGAGAACCGTGTAAGGTATTGTTTTCGCATTTTTAATGCAGGTATTACACTCCATAATATTTAATTACCGTATTTTGACTTCTAGTTACATCATCTTCATTATCTTAGTATTCATGGCCCTCTTCTCCACATACGGGAAGGAATAGGTGGATTCATAAACCAGGCAAACGAAAACAGAAAAGTTAGAAAACTATGAAGTGAGAAAGTCAAGCTAAAGAGAGTACGTATGTCTGCATGAATGTATGTCTGAATGTATTCATGCATGTATATATGTACTGCAATGGCTGGGTTACTTACAACATAGGCTGGCAGCTCTACCACCGACGTTAAAGCTTTCGACATATTGGCAAGTGCATGTGCATATTTTGCTAGCGTGGTTATTTGGGAGTGGAAGAATATAAATGTCTTCGATGGAAATTCGACATTTTGCAATACATGTAAGAAAATATTTACTGTATATGTATGTCACTGCAATATAGTAAATGTTCAACCTTTCGTAGGATCCAATCTTGTTCCAAAGGGTTGATGGACGTACACGCTACTGACCAAATCACTGGGGAGTCTCTCTCTCTCTCTCTCTCTCTCTCTCTCTCTCTCTACTACACGTCTCTGTATCTCTCTGAATCTGCCTGCCTTCGCCACAATTTATTTGAGCTAAGATTGTGGTTATGAGTATAGTGTTGCTCTGGCAGGCGGTATGATGGACGAGCCACAGTATCTCCGCATAAAGTACACACACACAATACACACACACACACACACACACACACACACACACACACACACAGAATGGAATTGATGAAAAAAAAGAAGCAGATGTACTTGCAAAAGGAAGAAATAGAAAAACTAGGAAGGGAGGTCAACAAGAAAGACACAACCTGAACTAACAGTGAAATTGAGTACAGTTAGGAGGAATATGAGTGAAATGGCAAGTACAGTAGTCAACCACGAGAGTATTATGGAAGAGTTCAAAAATGATACAGAGACAATTAGGCAAGTAAGCAGTCTGATAAGACCAGAGCAGTGATATTGAGGAGAAGATAACACAGGTGAATGAAGCTGTCCAAAGCTACAAAAATGATGTGGAAACCACGTATGCTGGAACGGTGAAAGTAAAGAAAGACTTAGAAACAAGGGTGGAAGAAAAAAGCATTAAAAAAGAAGTGAAAAGAATAATCCAAAACAATTCTAAGTTAGTCAGAGATTCAGCAGATATCAACAAATCTATAGTAATTACTGGTATACAAGAGGAAGAAGTAAAAAACAAGATCTCAAGAGACAAAAAGGAGATAGCAAATGTAATGAGCTTATTGAAAGAAGTATCAGAGGAAATCTGTAGTAAAGACATAGAGGAACACAAAAGTTTAGGGAAATACGAGAAAAGCAAGTCAAGACCTCTAAAGGTAACTTTCCAGAGTGTAAACACCGTGGAGGAGATACTAAAAAATGCGAAGAATCTCATGGAAAAAGAGGAGTTCAAAAATGTATGGATAAAAAGATGCCTAACACAAGAGGAACTGAAATTACTGAAAGAGAAGAGGAAGGAAGCAAAAACAAAAAATGAGGGAAGATCAGAGGAGAAGAAGAACACATTTTTTTTTACAAAGTAATAGGATTGCAGGTACGAAAGTGGTACATAACCAGGAGGGAATAAAAAGGAGGAAGGCAGTAGAACTAAGTCATGACAAGTATATAAACAAGATGATTAAGTTGATGTACTCAAATGTGGATGGAATGGTATCTAAATTATTAGAGATGAATGATTATGTCAGAGAAAATGAACCACATATAATATGCCTAACTGAAACAAAATTAACACCAAGGATATCAAATGACATACTAAACTTAGAGGAATATAATATATGGAGAAGAGATAGAAACTTAAAAAAAGGAGGAGGAATTATAATATTAACTAAGAAAAATCTAAAAGTCAATGGAATAAAACTAGATATACCCTCACAAGTAACACTGATTGCAGTAGAGATTAACACATCTGAAGGGAAAGTAATTGTAGCCATTTTGTACATGCCACCCAGATCAAACACATGGGAAAGAGACGAATATGAGGACCTGGCAGAGAGTACAATTCAGAGTTTAAAAGCATTACTACATAAAATGGAAGAGAAATCGGAAAGAATCATACTAACTGGAGATTTTAATACAAATATAAATTGGAATAATCTAGATATAATAAGCCAAGAAAGCTGTTGGGACCAAAAGCTCCTGGATCTCGTGCAAGAGTTTTTCCTAACGCAACATGTGAGGGAAACCACCAGAAAAAGAGGACTCGATGCACCTTCAATGCTAGATCTCATATTTACTAGGCAAGAAAATGATATTGACAGTTTAATATATCACCCTCCACTCGGCAAAAGCGACCATGCAGTACTAAATTGCAACTTCAGGATAGCATATGACATAGTTAACAGCAATGAAAGTTACAAAAATAGCCTAAACTATAAAAAGGGAAATTATCATGACCTAAAGAAGTATTTCTTAGAAGTTGATTGGGAGAATGAGCTTAGAGGACAAGATTTAAATGCTGTATATAAAAAATTCTGTGAATTTTATGAAATAGAAGTCCAGAAGTACATCCCACAGCACAAAGAAGCAGATAAGAAAATACAGAAATGGTTCAATACAGAATGTAAAAAATCAAAAGAAAGAAGAGATTTGTTGTGGAATAGATACAGAAGACACAATAGTGAAAGGGCATATAATAATTACAAACAGGCAAGAAACGATTATACAAGAATAAGGAGGGAAGCCCAAAAACAGTTTGAGGAGGATATCATAAATAAAAGCAGTGATCAACCGAAGCTATTTTACTGCTACATCAGAAGCAAAACCAAAGTAAAAGATATAATACAATCCATTACGGACGATGGAATCACCTATACACAAGAGAAAGATATTTGTGAAGCACTAAATAAGAATTTCCAATCAGTTTTTACAGAAGAAAAAAATTTTGAGAGGGACTATGTGGAACATGCATGTCCACGCATACTACCAGATATACAAATATCAGAAAAAGTAATACAGGAGGAATTAAGTAAATTAGACAGAGGAAAAGCAAATGGTCCTGATGAAATTTCATGTTGAGTGCTACGTGAATGTGCAAAGGAGTTAAGTAAACCATTATTTTTAATTTTCAAGAAATCCTTGAGTCAAGGTAAACTACCTGATATTTGGAAGAAAGCAAATATTGTCCCCTTATTCAAGAAAGGGAATAGACAAAATCCACTCAACTACCGATCAGTATCACTGACCAGTGTTGTAAGCAAGATATTAGAAAAGCTTATAAGAAAAGCTTGGGTAAATCATCTAGAAGAACACAATATGATAACAGAAAGACAGTTTCGTTTCACAAAAGGAAAATCATGTGTTACTATTCTGTTGAGCTACTGACAGAGTAACAGACACAATACAGGAAAGAGAAGGATGGGTGGACAGTATCTATTTAGATTTCAAGAAAGCATTTGACACAGTACCACACCAAAGACTTTTATGGAAACTGTAACATCAAGGAGGAATTCGAGGCAAACTGTTTTGTTGGATGCAAGATTTTCTCAAAAAAGGAGAAATGGGAACAGTACTTAGGAGAAACTACTCATCATGGAAAGAAGTGACTAGTGGAGTACCACAGGGCTCAGTGCTGGCACCAATCATGTTTTTAGTGTATATAAATGATATAGACAGTAACACTGGAAATGAAAGCTATCTAAATATGTTTGCAGATGATGCAAAAATAGAAAGGAGAATTACTAACACAGACTCTTGTAAAGAGCTACAAGAAGAATTAATTAAACTTCATGAATGGAGTAATACATGGCAAATGGAATTCAGTGTAGACAATTGTCATGTAATCAAGTTTAATAAAAGTGGAAAAAGACCTGATTGGGATTATACGTTAGGAAATAAAACCCTACACACATCAGAAAGAGAGAAAGACCTAGGTGTGATTATCAATAACAGACTATCTCCGGCTGACCACATCAGTGAGAAGGTACGGAACATGTATACACTGCTTGCAAATATGAGAATAGCATTCACATACATAAATGAAGACATGGTGAAAAAAATAATAACATTATTCATCAGACCAACCCTGGAGTATGCATCAGTAGTCTGGAGTCCTCATCTCAAAAAACACATAGACAAGATTGAAAAAGTTCAAAGGGCCGCTACAAGATGGATACCAAGTTTAAGGGATCTAAGGTACGAAGAAAGACTAAATAAACTGAATCTACCAACACTACAGGAGAGAAGGAAAAGAGGTGATATGATAATGCTATATAAATGCATATCAGGGAAGGAGAAAATAGACATAAATGATTACTTAACATATGAGGAAGCATCAGCAAGAGGACACTGCAAAAAACTGCATAAGAAGAGAGGTGATAAAGACGTGAGGAAATTCAGTTTCCCAAACAGAGCAATTGATCAGTGGAATGCACTACCGAATGAAAAAGTGTGTGCCAAAACAATTAACAAATTTAAGGATATGTACGATAAATATGGTTTAAGACGCGGGACAGTACGAGCTTGACTCATTCCTGTAAAGATACAATTAGGTAAGGTAAGAGCACACACCACAAGACATCTCACCTTTAATGGTGGGATGGAAACACAAGGGAGACTTCGTGTTGCCATGCCCTCCTAATTTCATGGTTTTCTCTTGTCTCACTCATTGCCTTTCTGTTCTTCCCCTTTCCCCGATATTGTTTTTTTTTTCTTCTTCTTCTTCTTCTTCCACGCTTTCCTCTTCCTTTCTAACTTTCTCTTCCTCTTAAATCTATTCCATCCCCTAACCTTGTTTCTTTCTCAATTTGCTTTCCAGTTTCTCTGTCGCACCTTGTCTTTTATTGTTTCCATCGCTCCTCTCTTCTTCCATTCCCTCTCTCTCTTCTCATTCCCTTCATCTTCCTCTTACTCCCCTCTTTTAAGTTGAAATTTCTTGGTTCTGCGTGTTTTCCTCTCCCTCTTTATTTCCTTCTGATACACTCACATTTCTCCTGTCTCCATGCTTCCCTTGCATCTTTTTTTATTTAGCACTTGGACTCGAAAATACAGCGTCACATTCTCTTTCGGGTATTTCCATGCCAGCTCACCTAAAGCCTCACAGTTCATGTCACAATTATTCTTGAAAAATTTCAGGCGAATACTTCAATTCTTTTTTTATGCAAGGAGGAAGGAACCAAAGTCCAGGAGCTCGCAAACCGTTCCTTTCAAGAAAACACACACACACACACACACACACACACACACACACACACACACACACAGAAACAATACAAAAGAGCCAAATTCAAGATCCATTAATTTCGAGATGCCTTGAAACACTGCGTTTGAAAGACTGGAGATCATAGGAAGTAGGAAATACAGGCAGAGGGAGACCGTTCCAGATTTGACCCGCTGCATAAATGAAGGACTGGGAGTAATGGTTTACTCTTGCATTACACAGCTGAACAGAAAAGGGATGAGAGTTTGTTGCTAGACGGGTGATACATGCCCGTCGTAGAGGTGGAGGGATGCAAGCAGACAGTTCAGAGGAGCAGTGACCAATGAAATAGCGATAGAAAAGATGTAAAGATGCATTAGTGAGGCGATGAGAGAGAGATTGAAGGGAACCAGTAAGAGGAGGAGGAGAGTTAATGAGACGAGAAGCCTTTGGCTCAACTCTACTGAGAAGAGCTGTATGTGGGGAGCCTTCCCACACATGAGGGCGAATAAAACTCGTGTATAAAGTCAACAACTGTGCAGGGGTAAAGAAGGTACAGAATCGGCTTAGTACACTTAATCTCTTGGAAGCAGATATTACATGAGATGTAATATGTTCTTTCCAAGATAAATCTCGAGAGAATGAAACCCCAAGTATAT
The DNA here is from genome assembly GCF_032717465.1 of Coenobita brevimanus. Taxonomy (NCBI): domain Eukaryota; kingdom Metazoa; phylum Arthropoda; class Malacostraca; order Decapoda; family Coenobitidae; genus Coenobita; species Coenobita brevimanus. The sequence goes on from NC_137065.1 coordinate 28,804,416, forward strand.
TTAAAGAAGATGTATGATTGAGTTCGATATTGTTAAAGATGTAGAGGATACTCCCGCGGAATATTTTGTTGGGTTGAAAGATGAAAGAACTGAAATTTTGATGCATTAACCCTTTGTGGGCAAATGAGGTCCCTGCGGACCCCAGCATGTTTTTAAATGTTCCTATTAATCCATTTTTTACTTCCACAGCCTGACCTCTTATGAATTTTATTGTAGATGGTTACTTTATATCTTTATAAAATTTTAGCAAAAGAATTAGCACGATTAAGGAGTGACATTGCAATAAATGTCAGTGGGGTCTGCCAGGACCCAACCTGGTCTTTCTTGTGACTAAGTTTTTTTTTTTTATATATTTTTCAGATATTTCAGATTTTAAACATTAAGACAAAGTCAATACCAGTAGCAAAGATTTATGCCTCAACGGCGGTGGCAGAAGGTGACCAAGAAGAAGAAAATTATTCAGATGGTTAACTATCTGTATCCGACGCTGATGATTATGAAGTGCTTGAATGATCAGACAGTGAAATTAGTGTGAGTAGTATTGAGTCTCCTGTGAGTGCTGATGATAATTCTGAAAATGCAAGTGGTGGTAGTAATACAGAAGATGCTCATCAAGGGATAAAACAAGAAATTGTTGTACCAAATTTGAACATTATAAGGATAATTTTATTTTATGATCATGCTAATTTACTTTACACATGAGCTTCTTATTATTTTGATAATCTGTTCCAGGAATACTGACAATCAAACATTCAAATAAGTGTAGAATCAGTACTTCCACATTCAAACTTTAATAAATATTGTCATAAAACGAAAAACTTTTGTTAAAATAAAAAGAAAACAAAAACAAAAAGGGACACTTGGTGGGTTGGTTCCACGTGCCGTGTCCTGGGCAACATATGTACAAAGTCTAGTAGATATAACTTTATGAATATGGCAGAAATACACCATTAAGGTTTGGAGTCCGCTGGGACCCCATTGGCCGTCTGTGTAACTTGGTAACCCCTAGCCCACGAAGGGTTAAAAAAACACAGAATTGCTTCTACCCCAATCAGAGATATGAGCCTCTTCCCTTGTGTGTTGAAATAACTGCTGAGTTCAACGCTGCAAGAAGCAAATGGAAAGGTGACGGGTGGAATCATCAGCATAGGAGTGGATAGGGTTAGATGTACAGCTTAGAAAGTCATTGATAAACAGAAGGAAGAGTTGGTGAAAGGACAGATCCCTGAGAAACGCCACTATAGATAGCTGTAGGAGAAAAACAATGACTGTTTACAACATCAGCTATAGATCAACCAGAAAGGAAACTAGAGATGAAGGTAAAGATTGAAGGATCGAAACCTTAACCCGAGAAGTCCCGTCGACGTATGGGTACGTTGCAACATTTTGCATTTGCCAGTCCCGACAACATACTGGTACATCGTGCAATTGCAAGGTCCCTAAATTTGCACAATTTTCAATTTTCGTGCGTGATTTTTCGTACGTATACACGGGACACCTTCCTCTATTCCCCTACAAGATGCCAAGCAGGGACAATGCCTTACACCGCATAACCTCCACCCCCCATTGTCTCAGTAATTCACCTGTTACCAGTGACCTGGCCAATAAAGACATTCAGGGCCAGAGTGATTCCCCAATCGATGACAACGTGGAGGACAAAGTTTACATAGCATTAGAGGAAGAAACAGTCAGAAATGATGATCAGGTAATGTGGCAAAAGAAGGTCAGGAATGGTGATGAGTTAGTGAGTGAAACAATGCTTATAATGCCTATATTACTGATTGAAAACCAATATACTCTCGTACTACATATAAATTCGTACCAAATAAATAAATAAATACCGTTTATAAGTGGTGTGGAATAGTTATTCTCCCATAGAACTCGTTTTCTTTGCAACGAGCCTGATAGAAAACCCTGTAAGGTAAGGAGGTACTCCTACCTGTATTGTATTTTAAACCTCAGGTGAGCGATTTCTCTATGAATTTTCGATGTTTCTCACCAAAAGTGGAGGTTTTAGCCAAAAAAAAAAAAAAAATCCAAAAATGGTTGGGATTGGGGGGTGTCGGAGGTGCGAAAGTGCTCGGGACGTGACGGGTTAAGAGGGCAGTTTAGAATTTAGAGATTTATGCCAGACTTCATCAAAAAGGTTGTAATAGGAAAGGTGCTTCAAAATATTTTTGTTAAGAATAGACTTCAAAACCTTTGAAATAAAGGATGTTAAAGCAATTGGGCATTAGAGGGCTGGGAGTGGTCACCCTTCTTTGGGACAAGCTGAATGAGAGCAAACTTTCAGCAAGAAGGAAGGGTGCAAGTTGATAGGCAAAGGCGATAGAGTTTGCCTAGGGAGGGTGTAAGCACAAAACCAGTTCTCAAGGACAATGAGGGAATCCCATCAGGCCCATTTGCCTTGCTAGTATTGAGGCCAGTGATGGCAGAAAATGCATCAATTGAAGAAATTTTAACATCAGTCATGAGGAAGTGAGAGAGAGGAAGTGATGGAGGAACAACACTAGAATCGTCCAAGGTGGAATTGGAGGAGAAAGTTTGAGAAAAGAGGTCTGCTTATCAGTATATGAAATAACTACAGAGCCATCAGATTACAAACTAGGAGGGAAGGATGATGAGGTAAAATGGTTGGAAAGGTTTATGGCAAGGTGCCAGAAGGAATAGGCAGAAATTGGGTTGGAGAGTTCAGAGCATTTAGTACGATTGATATTATTTTTAGCAAAGCAAGGAATAGACTTAGCACTGTTCCTGACAGAAAGATAAAAGAGATAGGATTCAAGAAGGGGTTGGCTCCAGTACCTTTTATAGGCCTTGTCCTTGTTGAGGACAGCATTAGAACAAGCATGATTATACTAATTGTTTTTAATTAGTCAGAGGATGTGCGAAAGGAATGTATGCTTCCATGCCCCTGTAATGTGCAATCCACAACCAGATGCCTCTCGGCCATGGAAGCAAAAATTATTCCAGGGAATACAAAAGAAGTACTGCCTGAAGGCTTCTCAATCAGTAACTCCAAAGTGCCACACCCATCGCTTCTTGCGAAGGTCTACAGGCCTTGCTGGGGTGGTAAGATAGGCTAAGATGATAAGGCCGTGATCAGAGGAGCCCAATGAAACAAAAAGACTAAAAGCGTAAGCAAAAGGATTAGAGATAAGGAATAGGTCAAGTATGTTGGAACTCGTTCCAAGGTGGCCTAGGATATGGGCAGTGTGCTGTACAAGCTACTCTAGGTAATTAAGGATAGAAAAGATGCTGGCATGTTCATCAGGTGCATCAGTGAAAGTAAAGGTGAGAGCCAACGATGATGGTGAACACTGAAATCGCATAGTATGGAGATTTCAGAGAAAAGGGAAATTGATAGAATGTGGTACACCTTGAAAGTAAGATAGTCAAAGAATGTTTCATAGTCAGTAGAATTAGGGGTTATGTAAACAGCACAGATATGTTTAGTAGCACTCATAACTGGAATGTCACACTGCCGTATTGCAGAACTTCCACCAATCAAAAATCTTTTATTCCCTGAACTGCATCTCTTCGGAACTCGCATGCTCAGAGTTGTTTCCCCCTAAACTTCAACCTACAGCTGTTCAAGTCCATTACAGATTTTTAACCCCTATACCGCGGGCATGTTTACCAATGTTTTGCATGTGTCGCGGGGTTATTTGGGCTCCGACAGACTCTCAAAAAATATTTGCCAAAAATCAGTTATTAGTCCTAGAATATTGAAATTATATATGCTTATGACACATACATTCAGCTTTCTTCTGGAATGTTTGTTAAGCCTTCGTCTGTTACCGTAGGACTTATGGAGACCTCTGAAGTTGGGTAACGAAATCTCCACTTTACACTTCCCGACAACCCGAAATATGATTACCACAGCCAGATATTAACACTATAAACACTACTCTATGAATTTCAAGTAGTTTGGGATCCATACTCCAAAAAAAAAAACATTGTGAAAGCAATGAAAATTACGAGCGCGTCTGGCCGTCGCACTTGCGCTAGTTCGCTCTTGGTACTCTGTCATTTATTATTCATAAAACCCCTCACACTTTATATTTCTATTACTATATAACATATATGTCTACAGTCTTTATCCATAATTTCCTTCAGTAGTATTAGTTTATTGTCACTGTAGGGATTCAATTTCTTTCAGTAAAATACGTAGCATTCACTTTCTCGTCCTGTATACTAGCATTGAGAGTAAATGTCATTTTCATCTTCACTCTCATAACTCATAGTATTAAGACATGCTAGAGTGAAATTTTCACTTTCATTACTCCTAGGGTATATACTCGTATTCTTATAATACTACTCATTTACATTTCTATTTACGTTCTCTATTTTATTTACGTTATTTACATTTCTATTTTATTTACACTGTGTTATGCACTGTCACTTGAAGTAACTTATAAAACTATTTCCCACTGTTCACGTATATTTACATTCATTACTTTCACTTGCTGTTTACACATTATTTACACATTATTTACAATTCCACTTGCACTGTTTTACTCAATAGAAAGATCGTAGTCACTCTTTTATCAATTGTCAGCCCTTTACCTCTTTCCCCACGAGGTTTAGTAGGGGGTAAAGGTCACAGGGCCCTTTGCATGGAGGTGAAAAGTCCCTGAAGTCAGCAAGAGTGAACAGACGTACCTCCACTTCGGAAAATGAGAGTGAACAGATAAGGGTGGGCCGGGGTGGTGGACTACCTAGGGAAATCAGTACTCCCAACGTTAGCCTCTTGACACAGCTAATTTCTAGCAGTGAAATGTTTGGCAGGAAATCTAGACAATACATTATAAATTAGGTAGTTCCAAGTGAATGTAAATATCACTTAGGCTTCTCCCTTCCCTCCTTATATGTATATTTATTACGAAAATAGATTATACGCCATATTTCAAGGGGAAATAAACAGCGAAAATTAGCGAACGAGTGCACGTGAGGTGTTGTCAGGTGATAATTAGTCAATTCCAGGTGTATGGCACTCTCACTTACCTTATTTCTTTCTTGTATATATTTTTGGTATAAGAATAGGGCATAGGGCTTATTTCAATGGATGAAATCAGTAAAAAATTCCAGGGAAGATTTACTTAGCGTAGCACGGCCGGGCAGGCGAGAGGATAGGGTAATGGAGGGGGGGTAGGAAGGGGAGTCAAGAACGGGGCGAAAAGGCTAAATTGTCAACAATGGATGGGAGTACAGATGAGATTAGGAGTGCTGACTAGTGTTGGACATTGGCAGTACTGATAGATGATACAAGTCCTCACTTGGAAGCCCGGTTGAATTCAAAATAACACAGAATCACAAAAGCGACGCCCAGCGGTATGATCCCTTGCTCCCAAGCATCACGAAAATGACGCCCCGTGGTTAAGGGGTTAAATAACAGAACAGAGGAAGGAAAAACAAATGAATAAAAAAATCCTTTCACCAGATTACTGGTGTCCTTCATTCTTTAACCCTACCTGTCCTGACCGATTTTCCACCACTGACTCCCCCCAATCCCGACCAAGTTAAAAAAAAAAAAAAAAAATTGGCTCAAACCTCCGCTTTTGGTGAAAAACATCAAGAATTCATAGAGAAATCGCTCACCTGAGGTTTAAAATACTCGGTACAGGTACCAGTACCCCTTATCTTACTAGGTTTTCTATCAGGCTGGCTCCAAAGAAAACGAGTTCTATGGGAGGGTAGCTATTCCACACCACTCATAAACGGTATTTATTTATTTGGTACGAATTCATATGTAGTACGAGAATATATTGCTTTTCACACCATAACATAGGCAATATTAGCACTGTTTCACTCACCAAACACATCAACATACCTGACCTTTTTTGGTGACATTACCTGATCATTATTTCTAACTGTTTCTTCCTCTAATGCTACATAAACTTTGTCCTCCACATTGTCATCGATTGGGGAATCACTCTGGCCTTGAATTTCGTACCATAGCACATATCTTTACTGGCCAGGTCACTGGTAACAGGTGAATTGCCGAGACAGTGGCATGTGGGGAGCGGGAGGTCATGCGGGGTAAGGCATTGTTCCTGCTTGGCATCTTGTAGAGGAAGGTGTCCCGTGTATGCGTACCAAAAATCATGCCCAAAATTTGAAAAATGTGCAAATGACAGACCTTCCAATTGCGGAGCATTTATATACATCAACGGGACATGGCGGGTTAATTGGCTTTGCGTCTCCAACATCGACATCATTCATCAACACAGTGGTTCTTCCTGGAGTGGCATGGAACACTTGCGGGTACTCCTGCAGTAATACCGAAAACTCCTGCCTTTCCTCGGGAGGTAGATGAGAAAGCTTAGTCTGGAGATCATTCATGATATCAGGATTCTTCCCCAAATTATCACTCAGGCTCATACTGCATGGGAGAGCTTCACTTGCAGACTCGGTTGGAACAGCTACAGTGCAGCCTGGGTTATTTTCGTCCTGCCTGTGATATAAATTTAGCATGTTGATGGGACAAAGTTGCTTGTACTTTCTATGATCTGGTGTGGCGATGACATAGTTGACATCACTGAGTTTCTTCTCCACGAAATAAGGACCACTAAACTTGGCTTGAAGAGGTTGCCCATGCACTGGTAGCAGAATCAAAAACTGATCTCCTGGCTGAAAGTGGCGTAACCTGGACTTCTTATCATACCAAGTCTTCATCTTCTCATGAGCAGCTCCTAAATTCTCTCTCACCAGCTGTAAAGCAGTGGACAGCCGTTCTTTGAACTTCATCACATACTCCAGCAGATTGACGTCATCTTCCTCCGACAGCCAGCATTCCTTGAGTACCTTAAGGGGTCCTCTTACTTTATGGCCAAACAGTATTCAAAGAGTGAGAAGCCCAGTGATCCATTTGGAGATTCTCTTGCGGCAAATACAACGAATGGAAGACCTTTATCCCAGTCTTTCTGATGTTCCAAACAGTATTTCGTGAGCATTGATTTGAGTGTTTGATGCTATCTCTCCAACGCTCCTTGGGTCTGGGGATGGTAAGCTGAAGACGTGATCTGGGTGATGCCCAACTCTTTCAGAGACTGCTTGAAAACATTTGACATGAAATTACTTCCCCAGTCTGACTGTACCTCCTTGGGCAGACCAAACTTGGTGAAGAACCCTAGCATTTCCTTAACCACGTTCTTTGCTGAGATATTTCTAAGTGGAATGGCTTTAGGATAACGAGTAGCCATATCAATCAGGGTCAACACATAAGAAAATCCTGAAGAAGTCTTAGGAAGAGGGCCCGCAATATCCACCAAGACATGGGTGAAAGGCGCCTCAAAAGGAGAAATGGGAACTAGAGGTGCAACCTTTTCTGTCTGATTGCACTTCCCCACAACTTGACAGGTGTGACAAGACTTACAATACCAGGAAACATCTATGAAGATACCTGGCCAGTAGAAGTGTTTCAAAATGCGTGCCACAGTCTTCCTCACTCCAAGGTGTCCTATCAAACTGGAATCATGAGCCACTCTAATGATATCCTGCCTACAAACACGCGGGATTACAACTTGATGTACAACCTCCCGTTCACAGTCGGCTGATGCTGTTGGGGGTCTCCACTTTCTCATAAGTACTCCTGACTTTATACAATAACAAGTAGAAGCACCAGCTGACTCTTCCTCACTGCAAGCAGAGTTAGCTAGACCTTTTAACTCAGGGTTAGCAACCTGCAACTCAACCACCTCTTGACGAGACTAATTATCAGCACTATGGGGTACTGCCTCATCTGGTGAGTGGTCCAAATTAGCAAGAAAAGTGTCAGCTAGGAAAACATCATCATCATCATTATACTCTAAGTCCCCAGTAACTTTAGACTTAGCCCTAGTGACAGCACATGCAGAGAACACATCAGGGACATCACAATCCTGGGTCGCAGTCACTGGTTCACTAGACAACTGAGGAGGTGGACACACTTGACTTCCACCAATATCATTTCCAAGTAAGAAAGTTACACCTGACATTAGGAGTGTCTCAACCAACCCAACCATAACGGAACCATTAACAAAACCAGACTCTAAATTCACTCTGCACAGAGGGACAGAGAAGTAATTATTCCCTACACCTTGTAAGATTACAGTTTCATCAGAGGAATTAACATTAGAGCCTAGAACACTGGTCAGCATAAGGGATTGGCAAGCACCTGTATCACGATATTAACTGATTCCCTGTCATTACTGTCCAGAGGACTGACAAAACCATCAGACAGGAAATTAGCACACGAACTCTTGAGAGTGTCACCCACGTTACTGCTCAAAAGAGGAGCTTCATCATGAGAATTTAATTTACCCCTCAAAGCAGGTTCAGTTAACTCGGTTAAAGAATTCTGGGAACTCTCAAGGGTGGACACTAGACCAACTGACTGAACATATAAAGACTCCTTTTTGTTCACATCACGCTGTCTCCTGAAACATTTCTCTGTAGTATGACCAAGCTTACTACAATAAGTACATTTACTTTTCTGAAATCTAGAGGTGAAGCTGGTATTTATTTCCCGAGAAACATCATCTTTATTCTCTTTCCTGTTACCTGTACTCTGAGTAGAGGTAACGTACTTACTCTGAGTTTTCCTTTTTTCTTTAGAATATCTCTTGTGAGTGAGAACATATTCATCAGCTAAAACTGCAGCATCAAACAAATTATCTATTCTTTTCCCATCAAGATATAGGCTTACATCTTTATTAATACACCTTTTGAAGTCCTCCAGCAAAATCATCAGCTTAAATTTATCAAAATCAGAATTTACATTCTTAGAATTTAACCATTGCTCTAACAGATCTTCTTTGATTTTTGCATACTCAACATGTGATTGCTTATCTTGCTTGTAAGTTGTCCTAAATTTTGTTCTATAGGCTTCAGGAACAAGCTCATAGGCCTTAAGAATCAAGCTCTTAACTACATCATAATTATCAGATTGATCCTGAGGCCAAGATACATAAGTTACTTGAGCTTTACCGGTGAGAACAATTTGAAGGAGTACTGGCCAATATTTTTGGGCCAATTAAAACCTGTAGCTACCCTCTCAAACAACTGAAAATACTTTGTTAAATCAGATTCATTAAAAAGAGGGACAAGTTTAACATTTATAGCCACATCAAAATCATCAGAGCTAGATGATCCAGTTCCACTTTGTTTCATGCGATACTCATGGTCTGCCTGAATCCTAGCAATTTCAATTTGTGCCTGTGTCTCCTGAATACGAGCCTGAGACTCAGCCTCCTTAACACGAGCCTCCTGCAGGGCTAGGTGTAACTTAGCTATATCAATCTGCGTTTGCTCATCTGGAGGAGTTACATTAAACAAGCCTTTATTAATCATGTCAACAATTCGATCTTTAGAATGATGAGAGCGAACAGCAATTCCCAATTGTTGAGCAACAAGCTATAGTTCATTCTTTGTTCTGTTTTCTACATCACACACTGTTTGCACATTTGACAAAAAATCTTTGGCTTCATCAAGAGTAGTAATAGTAGACATCATGAATAAATCACAGTCACAAAATATCAAACAATATCCTTATGATAATATCCTGAATATCCTGATAAGAGGTCGCCAAATTTATGTTACGGAACAGAGAGAGATAATGAACACTTCAAGTGAGAATACTAAAATCACTACTGTCCTGGAAAGTTCCAGGTTCAAAACAAAAGAGTTAGGTAAAATTACAAGTTAAAGTTTAATGATCAAACTAACAACTAAACATTCAGGACTCATAAGGATAATGTAATGGCAAAAACAGGTTAAATATATGGTTAACTGCAATAGCCTCTATTAACACGAATTTAGCAAGAACAACTTTATCTAAGTCAGCTCTGATAAAATGAGAAAACCGGATAATGCTCAGTTAAAGTAAGATATAATATTATCACAGATACAAAATACTACTCACACTGGCTGACTTTAAAAACTCTACATAAATCACAAAAACCTTACCAGGCCTGCGAATTAACGCCTCAGGCTATACAAGACAAGAAAAATGGTAATAACACTTATACTCATATTATACAGCAGCTAGATGGCTGGAGACTTCCTGAGCACTCACAAAAATAATAATACACTATACAGGGATGGACAGAGATGTGAACAAAATGAGGAGTAGATCTAAGTGGCCTCTAATGCAGAGACTGAGCTCATTATATAGGGGGCAGGCAGAGCTTGATTCAACGTGCAAGAAGGGCGCGCAAATGAGGGCACAGAGGACGAAGAGTTGACACTCCTGCTCTGAACAACAGAAAGAACGACTTACTCTACTACTGTATATGGGGGAGAAGGGGGGAGTGAGGTAGAACACGCAAGCCTGGTCACTATGGAAGCCACGAGGCGAATCGTGATCAAACATGCAGCATACTGTACGTTAGAATTATACAAAGGATGATGAAATCATAGGCTATGTAACAATATATATATATATATATATATATATATATATATATATATATATATATATATATATATATATATATATATATATATATATATATATATATCCATCCATCATCCAGTCCTCCGTTGCTCCATGAGGAGCGTAGGAGCCCGGGCCTAGGAAATTTGGTCCTGGCATTTAAAATGAGAGTGATCAGCCTCACTCATCCTCAGCGGCATTACGTGAGCAATAAACCCCAACCATCCCTTGGATATAAACCTTCACCGGCTCAATCCGATTGGAGCACCTTTATTATTCACTAAACCACCAGGAGCCAAAATTTGGTTACATGGTTACCACCCAGCATAGTAAATGGTTTCCTGGAGTACAGGAAACTATTTGGCTTGTCACTCAGTGTAGAGTCATCCACAGGCAGAAGAGAGAGGAAAGAATGAAGGAAAGAAAGACACAAGAGGGAGTGTATTGGGGAGGCGGTGGCTCAATCGGTAGAGAGGTGGCTTGCGATCCTACAGGACCCAGGTTCAAATCCCCGCTGGGGCAGGGAACAGTTTAAGGATTTGAATTTCTTTACGGCAGCCTTTACCGATCTACCAGAAGACCCGCCGACATGTCGTAAAAATACCCCCACTAATACCAATACACCTGTATTGTATGAGACAGCCCTAGCATGTATTCAATATGGACGGTGGGTGTTAGTGCCGAAAGTGGTGGCATTTACAGGTGTATGGAATGTAGGAGGACTACTTGGCCTTGGGAGCAGACTGTGAAGCCTATGCCCAGAGCCGGACACATAAAAAAAAAAACACCCCTTGGATATAAACCTACATAGGCTCAATCCGATTGGAGCACCTTTATTACCCACTAAACCACCAGGAGCCAAAATTTGGTTATATGGTTACCACCCAGCGTAGTAAATGGTTTCCTGGTGTACAGGAAACTATTTGGCTTGTCACTCAGTGTAGAGTCACCCACAGACAGAAGGAAGAGGAAAGAATGAAAGAAAGAAAGACACAAGAGGGAGTGTAAAGTCACCAGCAGGCAGAAGAAAGAGGAAAGAATGAAGGAAAGACAGAAGAGGATGGATGGAAAGAAGAATGGAGGAGAGAAAAGGGCAGACACCCGAGAGAAGCACTACATCAAGTGAGTGGATGGTGAGCGCCCCCACCTACCTTAATATATATATATATATATATATATATATATATATATATATATATATATATATCCTGAACAATTTACTGGCTAGAAGAGAAGAGTGTCCCCGTCTCGGCTGGAGTATGACACCGAGTTCTCTAATTTATTCTTTACTACATCGCACATTTTCTCATTTTCTTCATTTTCTTTTTGATTCTCTCAAATCGCTTATAACAAGGCATAATTTTTTTTCTCTTTTTCTCAGTTCTATTTACCAAAAATCTTTTTTTTTTTTTTTTTGGGGGGGATGTGTGTTTTCAAACATTCATCTACAACATCAAGCCAGTATTTTGTCTGACATAATTATCTTCTGCATACAAGCATACATAACAGAGAATAGCAAGGGTAATATGCAGATTAATATTTGAAATCTCAAATACCTTCCAGTAACGACCAAGAGTCATTTTGTCTACAACAAAAATAAGTGACAGCATCAAATAGTTGTTAAATTCTTCATCATTTATGGTGCTCTCAGATAGTTTTCTGTTGCCTCCCTAGTAGGTTTCTTGGAGAAAAACTGAAAAGAATGATGTATACAGAAAAATTATGGGTAAAGAAAACTGACTTCTTGCATCTGTTGAATTATGAGGCATCCTTGGAAAGTTTTGTGGGTTTATTTACGGTGACTGGGAACATTACCAGCTATTGTGTTCTTGACCAAAATTTTCCTAAACACAGCCGTTTCAAATAACTCGCCCCTTCAGTCAAGCGATGTATCTAGTTCTTTTCACCGACAAATTATTCTGTAGTTATTAGGAGAGAATTTTCTAATGTAGATGTACAGCGTTTATTTACAATTTCACAATAGTAGCGTCCTTCTAAGTAATCAAAAATCATCTGCAGATAAGAATATAACAAGGAAAATGCCTTTGTCAGCGAGAAATGAGTGAGTCCATTTAAATCCAAAAGCATTGAAATGCCACCTTACACCCCGAGGATGCCTACAGTATATTCATGGCTATCTATCTATCAAGTTTCATGCCTTTACGACAAACTGTCTGGCCTGTGGCCATCTTTTGAAGATTTTCGAATGCTGCGCTTGGCGCCTGTCACGTGTCACGTGCACCGCCGGGGTGTGACGAAACCTGTCAGTAACATATCTTAAAGAATGGGGCTATTATATGGTGCAAAGCACGCGGTGATGGGCCATGTGGTTGCTGAGACAAAAGCTTCTTGAAAGCGATACGGTCTGGCGGGGTTGGGCCGGGCCGAGTTGGGTAGCTCATATGTGAGACAATGCCATTATTTGACGAGAAACTCGAGAGGACTTCGCCCTCGCTGGTAATATCCATTTTTGAAATTCCCGCTTGTCCGTAGGGAAGGATAAAATTTGTCATGCATGTACAATACCCTACCTGTTCCTTACAGAGCAGTAAATTTGTGCGTGTGCAGGTCATCAAGACTTTGGCATAATTGGGCTCTTTTCTAGCGGCAATGCTTTGTACTCCCGAAATTCTTTCAAACTTCTACTATTTAGAGCGTTGAAAATGTATATAGACGTATAGTGTAATCAATAATCCTATGAGATAGGAGGCTCGATTCCTGCCCAAGCGAGTTTGGCTGACGAATCTTACTGAGGACGGAGTACTTGTGGAGGTTATAAATGCTGGAGACAATGCCCCCATATTTACCTTTGTTATGATGATTATTATTATTACCAGCTGCGATAATAAAGCTGGTATAGTTTTCAATTTGTCTGTCTGTCTGTGTGTCTGTGTTTCTGTTAGCATGATAACCTCACAACCGCTCAAGATATAAAAAAAGTTTTAAAGGTGTGTAGTAGAGATGAAAATCTCATACGAATGTAGTTTTCAGCTTGTCTGTTAGTCTGTTTCCACGATAACTTCTCAACCGCTCATGATATCATTACAAAATTTTACAGGTGTGTAGTCTATCTATCTATATTCCCAGGCTGTTTCCCCCCAAAGAAAGGGAGGTAGCCAAGACAAGACTACACACTCCCAATTTATTCATCCAAACACGCACATTTATCCGTATCTTAGCCCCAGGTGGTGAAGGGACAGATCCTCACTGCACCGCACCGCTCAAGGGTCAATTGCACAGTGCAATCGACGACATCTGCAGCAGGGCCCCAAAGCAGAGCTGGTTTACCCCTGCCACATGATAATGGACCCACCCCATTACCCGCACCTGACTTGATCACGTGATCAGACCAAATTCTAGAGAATATCCCCTCGGGGACTCGTCATCATTTATTCATTCACAACTTCTCTCCAATCATTCCTATTATGCGCAGCCACTCTTCCTTGCTCAACAGACATCCCTCTCACATTTAATGCTCTTTCACACTGTCCATCATCCTATTCGAGGTTTTCCTCTCAGCCTTACACCTCTCACGTCCGATCCATTTATCTTTTTTCAGTAATCTTGTGTGTAATAGGGATGAATATCTCCTACGAGATCGAAATTGGTGAAAATAGATCAAGGTAATGGTCATACTTCGACCCGGGTTAGATATTTATCGGCCCGCGGCTTGTGTGGTTACCCGCTTGAGAGGGCCTCTAGTTATAATCATTATTATTATTATTTTTATCTTTATCATTATTATTGTTATTGTAATTATTATTATTATTATTATTATTATTAATTATGTGTGAACTCGGGTACATTCTTGTGGGGGATCTAGTACAAATTCCATTTCCGTTATAGGTTTCAAATTCAAATCCCATCCAGGGGAAGAATGAAGTATGTAAACATAAACTATGGTAATAAACGCAAATCATATCGAAAGGCGTTTCTTTTCAAAGGGTGGCACCTTCACAGGTGTAGTACCAGGTGCAGGTGTACCATTTAATAGATACTCCCCTACATTCTATCTTCCCCAGTTTTGATTGTTGTGTCATTGCGCTCCGTAGTCATCATAATACGTGCAATACATACTTTCTTCTAATGATAGGAAAGACTTAAGCTAACATTATACATATAACATACTTTCCCTAAAGCCGTTATTAAATAATCTTGATGATTCGCAAAAACATACAGCAAACAGCAGCCAATATATCTGTTTACAGCTGAACAAAGATGTGTGTCCACAGACATTAGTTGTATGTTTCATATTACATCATTTCCTTTTATGCACTTCACTGATTGAGGACAGGGTTTCATCTGATAGAGACGGTGTTTCATTTTACTGTTGTCATACCTCGGTAACCTTGCTATTGGATTACCCTCATCAATGCAGTTGACTACTTAAAAACCACAGTCTTAACGAATAGGCTGTTTGTCACAAGATATAAGAAAAACTTGTAAGTGACCATTAGTGGCAAACGTTCCACAGTGTGATTATACCTTATTCTGAGCAGAATCGGACAACTTACTGGGCATCATGCTGTTAGCAGTCCCTACTATTATTATCACGGATGAAAAACTGTATAAGTGGATTCGATTTTTATCGTATCAATTTGGACACCCTGTTGTGATACCATTAAACTCACTTACCTGATTCATGAATGTCGAAATCAGCCCTGATAAAAAAGGGTACTGTTCACGCAGGAGATTCTCTGTAGCATCTGTTATCTTGTCATTCAACAATTTATTTTAATCAGTTTTATGTTTGTCACATATAGTATGTTGACGATAATATATATTCTCATTACTTTCGTACTCTTCCCACTCAGTCCTCTCATTATATGGTTTCTAACGGTTACTCTTGTTCATTAGTTAGGCTAACTTTTACAACGAACTACAGCTCTGGCTTTAACCTCTTTTGAAACCTATAAACATTTACTTTGTGTTACCAGTTGGGCTTTGTTCCATAATATTTCACTAATTCCGTCTGACAATTTCACTTACTCGCTCTTTGTCTTTCTCGTAACTTTTTTAACAATTATTATTTTCCTAATTTCTTTTCTCTGTTGCATTTATTTTTCCAGTGCCAAGAGCAACTTATCTTTCTTTTAAATCGCGCCATTTTCTGCTTGATTGATATATTTTATAGATAACCTTCTCTGTTTTCTCTTCCTATCAAGATAAACCTCATTTCACTTAATATCTCTCTACTCGATATGTTTTCCATAAGTCCATCTCCAGTTTTCATCATTACAATCTCAGTCTCTGTTGCCTCGTTCTCTTCCAGCAACTCTCTTCCCTCATGCACACCCAAAGTCTCCCCTTTGTCTCTATATCTTGGTATTTATATCTTTTTTCTCTACCTCTCTTCCCTCATACTCCCGTGCCCTCCCCCAGGTTGTGATTAAAAGGTTAATCCAGTGTAATTACTGTTTTGTGTTTCCCAGCTCTATTGTAAGCATAATGAGGTCTGTGTGTGTGTGTGTGTGTGTGTGTGTGTGTGTGTGTGTGTGTGTGTGTGTGTGTGTGTGTGTGTGTGTCTGTCTCTGTCTGTCTGTCTTCTCTCTCTCTCTCTCTCTCTCTCTCTGTGTGTGTGTGTGTGTGTGTGTGTGTGTGTGTGTGTGTGTGTGTGTGTGTGTGTGTGTGTGTCTGTCTGTCTGTCTGTCTCTGTCTGTCTGTCTGTCTGTCTGTTTTCTCTCTCTCTCTCTCTCTCTCTCTCTCTCTCTCTCTCTCAGTATACTCCCTGAAGGCTAGAGGAATTTGAATGATGTGGAGGAATAGATGAGAAAGATTAATTCAAGGAAAAAGGAACGCATACCTGTATTAACAGAAACATTAAGACAAGAGGATAGTCCCGAGGTTAGGTAGAAGGGGTAAATCAGGAAAAAGGAAAGGAAGGAAAGTGGTATTAAGAAATAGAAGAGCAAGGAAAACTATTCCTAAATGTGAATAGCAATAATCATGGAAAATAAGAATGAATAGTAGACGGATATCAAGACAGGAGAGGAAGGAATGGAGATGGCTGTAAGAGAATACAGTTAATGAGAGCTTGGGAGGAAGGGATGTGGAAAGACATGAAAATGTGTGAAGAAGAGAAATGTGGGATGGGTCAGAATTCTGCCTGCATATCAGACGAAGAAAAACATACCAGAGAAAACAAGAATACCTTTGGGATTTGAAGAATAAAAAGAAATATGAAGTGAGGACGGAGGAGCAGGAACGAGAAGTAGCAAAAATAGGAAAATGAACCAATTCACCAGACGAAGGAATTTTGGTTCACCGACTATTATATTGAGACTGTGAATGTCTACTTTTCTTGGAGGCTGTAATTAGGTTATCCTTCCAATTAAAAGAGTCAAGAGCGCGGGAAAACATCGCTGCATTGTAGTAAAGATATGAATTAAAGAAGTGGAGTCGAAGTGTTTTGGGAGGGAAAAAGAACAACCGTTGGTTGTAAATGGGTTGATAATGAGTTTGTGTGTGTGTGTGTGTGTGTGTGTGTGTGTGTGTGTGTGTGTGTGTGTGTGTGTGTGTGTGTGTTTCTAGATCTTCTGTTCTTTTGCATTTTTGCTTCATGAACCTGCACCGTCTCTCCACTAATTTATTCTCTTACTGGCCCCAAGGAGCTGATACAAAAAATTGTGAACCTGACCCACTCACACTAACTTTACGCACTTTATAAGGAAACACATTAATAATTTCGGCCCGGATAGCTTCGAAATGGAATAGCATTACAAAAATGGGTAAATAAAAAGTACCGGTACAACGCTTTCCGAGAGTGAGAAAAGGAGGGTCATTGGTAAAAGGTTTATATCATTGGGTATTCTTTTCTATTGTTTTTGTTATGAACGCTATTACGGTCCTCTAACACGAAAAACAAGTATGGGGCAAAGGTGAACACTGACTGGGTTTCACAACACTCTTAACCCGTCACCTCCCGAGCTATTTCGCACCTCCGACACCCCCCAATCCCGAGCTATTTTGGAAAAAAATGTTTTTGGCTAAAACTTCCGCTTTTCTTGAGAAACAAAGGAAAATCACCAAAAAAGGGCTTACCGTGGTCCATAAGCGGTCGGAACAGGTGAGGTCCCCCGTGCCAGGTATCGTATTCTGTCACTGACGTGTGAGGCGCTCACGTTTTTTATGGTAGGTAATTTTGGGAGAAACCACAAAGAAAACCTCTACATTTATTGAATTTGAACTAATAAACAATAACAATAACAATATAATGGTTTTCAATGTCATATATATGAAAAATAAGCATTGTACCTTCGCGCGAGCATAGCGAGTTTGGTCAGAATGGTAACACGCTATGTGCTAAGTTTCTTGTTTCAGTCAACATATCATTTTTTCTACTTGTATATTATTGTTTCAATGCCATTTTACCATTTTGTACTGTATGTAAATGTTTTCAGCTGTTTTCATTCGTTATGATGACATGTAGCATAACTATAGTGCACATCTGCTTACTCAGTGCACTCGCTTTGACTCTTATCTCAACATACCATATAGTTTTATCACTTTCATAATATTATTTTCATTACATAAAACCTTTCCTCCACCACTGTAAATCTTTTCAATTATTTATATTCATTACGAGGGCATTTAGTGAAATGCTAGCACATATTCACATAGCAAGCACAATCTCTACGACTAGTGTTTCAACTTCTATTTTATTTTTTCACTTCCAATAAACTATCCCACTGACATTACACCCGTTTACACCCTATACTGCACTGTACATATTTACTGGCATTATTTATTCAACTGAGCGTCAGAATATCGCACCAAAATACCCTCGAGATGAATGTTTCAACAAAGATAATACTGACACTCTTACATACTAATTTTTCACATATATTACTCCCGTTTCCACTTGTAGACTCCTATTTACATAATTACGGGCCTTATTCATTCCACTGGGTGTCAGGAAGTTGCATCTATATACACTTGCTAGGAATATTTTGACTTAGAATAAATTGCAGCACTTACAAAGCTTTCATCTTATATTACACCCGTCTGCATTTTCCATACAAATATTTACATACTTACGGGCCTTATTTATTCCACTGAGCATCAGAATATCGCATCAAAATACCCTCGCTAGGTATGTTTCCACTTAGATCATATATATACACTTACATACTAATTTTCCACTTATATTACACCCGTTTCCACTTTATACAACTATTTGCAGATCTACGGGCCTTATAATTACAATGAGCGTCTGTTTGTCGCATTTATTTCTGAGTATCAGCATCCTATCGCATTCGGCTCATATCAAAAGTGCATCAAGGTGTGATACTCGCTGAAACATGGGTGAGTACAGAGACCCACGTCACACTCCACGCACTCATAGCGGGTGTCTTTCCTCTGAGTGGTGGGTCTCACCCAGGAATTGCTACACACGTGACACCTGCTTTGGGGCCTAGGTCTATTTGGCTGGGATGGGATAGGAGTGGGGAAATGGCGGGCGGATATTCCCAGGGGAGTTTGGGCGACAGGGGCAGTGCGGGTGCGGTGTTGGGGCTTTTCAACCGCATACCGGGAAAAAATCTCTCTTGTTAGCTCCCTCAGAAACCCTTCAAAGGTTTCCTGGACTCCTGTTGTCATGGCATGCAGGTGGTGGCAATTCAGAGCAGTTATATCTAGCAAGTGAAAGAAAAGCTTCTTATACCACTTCATCGTGGTCCTGGCACACTCATCCCTGGATATCATTGAGTCTGACTGGTCCACCAGGCGCATGTTGATGTTATAATCTAGGAAACACTCAGGTTTCCATATGTGGTGCCTGTTCTCGCTCCAGTAGTCCACGGAATCAGTACGGTGCTTCAAGGGGAGGTGAACCGTGGACAAGAGGCTGACTTCTCTATTATGGTTCCACACAGTTGCAAATATGTTGTTTGCCTGGAAGAAGACAATCTCATTTCTGTCAAGTTTCCACCCCACCTTGACCATGTGACGCCAGTTCACCTTGACGGTACCACTGATTCCCGTGTCATGCCTGTGTAGGTAACGAGCGAGAAGAGGGCTAGTGTACCAATTGTCCAGGTAAAGGACGTGACCATGATGAAGGTAGTCTTCTATCATTGTCTTTTTACCACTGCTCCCGACAGTCCAATACTTCGATCTTGTATTATGTCTATCTGTGCACCGGTGTACAAGACTATGTCTTGCACTTAACCAGTCCTACAGTCACACATAACAAAGATCTTGAACCAAAAACGGTGCCTTTTGCTGGGTATGTACTGCCAAAATGAAATATTGCCTCTTCACAACACGAGACTCTCGTCTATGACGAGGTCTCTATAGGGATAAAATGACGAACGAAATGTTTGCCTCAGGTGATCAAAGACCAACCTAATTTGCCTCATCATATCAGTGTCATTCACATTTGCAGGATCATCAGCATCGTAAAAGTGGAGGCGACTTAGAATTTGTTGAAAGCGATTACAGTTCATGACTTGGCCAAATACTGGTGTCAGCATAACAGGGTCCCTTGTCCAGTATGCCGGAATTCTGTTCTTTCTTATAATACCCATCAAAAGGACCAGGGCAAAAAATAAAAACATTTCTGACAGGGAGACAGGGTAATCATATATGATAGAATGCCTGCTCCTTGTGCCCAATCTTTCACTCTCATGGCGCTGGCTGCTAGCAAAATGCTTTGTTTGGTCAATTATCTGCTCCACAAGACACTCACTGAAAAGAGGGTGGAAAAAATCCAGCCTGGTGGAATTAGGGTGAATTCCGGGAGCAATGCAGCCAGTGCGCCCCTGCTCAGTGAAGGGGTGAATGATGGGAGAAAAATTACTCCCATCCTCCCAATTCCATGAAACAAATCCCTCGTCCCCATCGTCGCCTTCTTCTGGGTGGGGAGGAGATGCTGGTGGGGGAGGTTGGGGAGGAGTGCAGAGGACTTCCCCACTCACACTCCTCTTCCCTCAGCCTTTACCCTTCCCCTTTCCCTTACCCTTATGGCCTTGTGGAACATTAGGGGGCTGTGGGGATGAAGTCTGGTAATACTGGGGAGCATAAAGACATGCTGGGGAGTGGTTCCTCCCCACCTTTCCCCTCCATGACAACACCACGTGACTCTGCACCCACCATCACTCGCCCACGTGTCTAGGTATTTTCGGGAGCATAAGACGTGCTGGGGAGTGGTTCCTCCCCACCTTTCCCCTCCATCACAACCCCACGTGATTCAGGATGCACCCTTACTCGCCCATGTGATACACCCCGCCGCCTCACACCACCACGGGAGAGCGATGACTCACTCCCGCCACTCTCACTTTCAGTACTCCTCCCTGCAATTTCCCTTTCACTCCCCACTCCCTCCACGGCACTTCCTACCTCCCCAAACAAAAGACTAGGCCCATACCTGCTTGTACGACGTGGTGTGCCTCGGGGCCACGATGAGTGATAACTTTACAGCCGTACCACGTGGCAGAACGTTCCATGGCTCCGTCCTCATCCTTGTCCTTGTCATCAAAATCGGGCTCCACATCATGTTGGGGCTGGCTAGAGGATGTTGCATGTTGTTTTTGTGTAGGCTGACCCTCTCTAGCAGCACGATAAGTCATGTAGCGCCGCTTCCTTGGGGACGGAACTTCCTCGTCACTGCTGCTGCTTTCCACCTCCTCTGGCTGTACATAATCCTTGTCAACAACCTTGTCGTCCATTGGGGAATAGCTGTCGCCTGTAAAGGTGTCCAGGGCGGCTTTGATTTCCTCCTCAGAGAGACCTTTATGCGCCATGTCAGAGCAGGACCATTGCTAACAGGTGAGTGACTGAGCTGCAGGTGAGCACGGATTGCGCTGGGTTGCCGAGTGTCCCTGCCTGGTGGCAGGTAGGAGAAGGTCGAGCGACCATACGTCCCGAAAATCAAGCATGAAATTTGAAAATTTTGCAAATCACGCACCTTGCAAATGCGCGACGTACCAGTACATCGTCGGGACTGGCAAATGCAAAATGTTCCAAAGTATCCATACGTCGATGAGATGCCTCAGGTTTATAACGGCAAAGTGGAGATGAATTTAATAATACCTAAATACTCAACTTTACTTAAAACTGAATGCAGAGTCATAATATCTAAATAAGAGAGACTCTTAAATCAAATTAATTACATAACCATTTATCACTGTACTGCCTAAATTTAGATAACCTGACAAATTTCAGAGTTATCAAATTCCCAGTATAATAATATTTTACTGTTAATTTATAAAATCACTTTAAACTGGAGAGTACTACAATATAACTTCACAAATCAGGCCAAAAACGTGCTAATCATATCTTATTCACTAATCAGATGTTAACACCTAGAAAAGAAGTCATATCTTCTAATCTGTACATGTTTATTTAACCGTGGTATTGGAACTCTAGATGCCAACATAATGTGTGAACTTGAAAAAAAGTCTCTCCCTGATGCCAGTCTAACATTTCCACATGTTAAGGCAAAAATCACGCCACATTCAGCCATCCATAACAATTGCAACATTTTCACAACACAAATTTGCCATTGTCTCTTCTCCGGCCTCATTTGCATTACTCCATCCCCAACTTCTTGCATCATAATCTTGCATTTCTTTCCCTTTCATCTTTCTTTCTACCCTTCTACCTTCCAATTTTTAGAGTTATCTCCCCCTCTAAACCATGGCCCATAAGTTTCCATCCATCACCATTTCTTATCGACAACTTCCAGTTCCCTCTGTCATCCATATCTCTCCAGCTTCATTCTCCCCCTCTTCCCCTTCTCGAGTTTCCTCCTTTCCCACTTCCCTCCTCTTCCATTTCCTTCCTCTCTCATTAACCCCCTCCACCATCCCACTATCTTCTACTTGGACTCTCCTCCACCTCCGCTAACCCCCACCCACCACGTCCCTCCCATTCCACAGTAATTGCTGCAACATAGCCTACTTCTGAAATTTTAGAAGTCACAAGGCCGCAGTGGCTTTGTTTGTTCCCAAATATAGACTACCACTATGACGCACTGGTCATACAGTATTTCTGACACCTTAATTTGATCCAGATTGTCGTCCTTTTTTAACTATTTCTGCATTATGTTGAATACTATGTATATGATATTGTTTTTTCTTTCTTGCAGCACTAAAAAATCAGGGTGCCAGTCCTTCAACTGTCACCAATTCACCTGGGAGTAAATAGCCCCAGGCACTTATGCCACTTTTGATCTAGACCTTTTATGACGTTTCAGTGGATCAAAGTTGAAATCATACAAACACACATTTCGTGAAGTACATGAAATTAGACAACATGAATCTGTACAGTTTATCAGCATAGCGAGGAGGTCTTGAAATGACAGAGATATTTTTGTGAGGGAGCATCCGGTATTCCCTTGGGAATGTTGGCAGTCTTTAATGCAACTCGCACAGTGAACGAAAAAAACAAACAATGCAACGGTTCTATATCCTTCCCATAGTACATCTTCGTGACTGGCATCATATTAGTGTTGTAACTAAGTTTTCAAGTAGGAGAGATGACAATTTTAGGCTAATTTTATGAGGAAAGAGCACACAGATTTGTGGGAGATTGCAGAACGACATAGGAAGTCGGAATTGTTTGATGAAGATTTTAATTCGCATATATGATGGAGTTCGCTAGATTGATGCCTTATAAATGCGTACAGTTTGAGAGAGAGAGAGAGAGAGAGAGAGAGAGATCATTATGCTTACATTAGAGCTGAGAAACAGAACACAGTAATTACACTGGATTTAGCTTTTAATCAGAAGCAGAAGGGGGGATCGGAGGTATGAGGGAATTTAGGGAAGAAAGGAAGCGAAAGAGATATATAAACAGGAAGGTAAGGATACAAAGGAGAGATTTTGGCTGTGCATAAGAGAAGAGAGGAAAAGAAAAAGAGTTACTGGAAGATAATGAAATAACAGAGGATGAGATTATGATGATGAAAGCTGGGGATGGAATAATGGAAAACATACGGAGTAGAGAGATATTAAGTGAAATGAGGTTGATCTATCTATCTCTCCATTGCCAGGCGTCTTAATCCCGTAAGGGGTGGCCACAAACAAATCACCTCCATGTCGCCCTGTTCCCCGCCATTTCACTGCCCTGCTCCCAGCTCACACCCCCCTCTCTCATATACCTCTCCACGCCATCCAACCATCGCATCCTTGGCCTCCCCTTCCCTCTCCTTTCGTCCACCTCACTCACATACACTCTCCTCGTCAGTCTCACTCTCCATCCTCTCCACATGGCCAAACCACCTCAAAGTGTTTCTCCTAACGCTTCCTATCACATCCACATCCACACCACAACCCTCTATCGCTTCCTCATTTGTCAGTCTGTCTCTCCAAAGGACTCCACATGCTTCTCTCAAATAACTTATTTCGTCTGCTCTCACTCTTGACTTCTGTCCTTCCAACAAGGTTCAAACTTCACTTCCATACGTTAGAGTTGGTATCACAGTACTGTCATGTAGTAACTTTTTCACTTCCATGCTCACTTCCCTGTTTCTTATCACTGCTTTCAAGAAACGAGCAACCTTTCTTTCTTGTTGTACATTTTCCAGCACTTCACCTTCTAAACTTCCATCCATACTCATCACACTACCCAAGTACTTAAATGTATTCACATTTTCCATTTCCTCCTCATCCAACCTCACTGTACATTCACTGTCTTTACTTCTCTTGAAGACCATAACTTTACTCTTCCCTACACTCACCTTGAGATTTCGTTTCTTACACACTCTCCCAACCTCATTCACCAAGCCATGCAGCTCCCCTTCGTCTTCACTTAACACAGTATCATCTGCAAACAACAGTACAGGGAGTTTCCAAACACTGCCCTCTCTCATTATGGCCACTCCAACATCCACTGCCCTACCTTGTATCTCTTTTACAATCCCATCCATATTCAGATTGAACAACCATGGGAACATGACACATCCCTGTTTCAATCCAACCTTCAAACAGAAAAATTCACTCAGTTCACTACCCACATGCACTGCAGCCTTAGCCCCCTCATACATACTCTTCACGGCATTCAGCAACTTCCCATCTACTCCATATATTCTTAATTCTTTCCACAAACCTTGTCTATCCACCCTGTCGTATGCTTTCTCTAAATCCATGAAGGCCGCAAGAAACTTTTGCACTGAAGATCTAAGAATGAGGTTACCCTTGACATGAAAAAAAATAACAAAAAATATTGTCTGCAAAATATATCAATCAAGCAGAGAAATGCGCGATTTAAAAGAAACATAAGTTGCTCTTGGCACTGGAAAAATAAATGCAACAGAGAAAAGTAACGAGCAAAATGATAATTGTTAGATAAGGTTACGAGAAAGACAGAGAGGAAATAAGTGAATTAATGTCAGACAGAATTAGTGAAATATAATGTGTCAAAGCTCAACTGAGAACACAAAGTAAATGTTTATGGATTTAAAAAGCGGGTAAAGCCAGTGCTATGGTCGGTGGTCAAAGTCAGCTTAAGTAAAATGCATTATCCTTGGAAACCATATACTGAGAGGAATAAATGGGAAGGGTACCAAGTTAAAGAGAATATATAGCATGGGAATACAGGTACAGAGATAAACGAATATACTAATAAGTGGTTACCTTATCTTCAGCTTCTTGTTGGTGACAAATATATAATTAAATATAGTCAATGGTTAAGTGACAAAATACAAGGTGCTGCACAGACTTACCCACTTGAACAGAACCCTTTTCAATATGGGTTGAATTTGATGCTGATGAATCAGATAAGTGAGTTTGATGGGTTATCTCAACAAAAAGTGCAAATTAATTTTGATGAAAATTGAAGTCATTGGTTTACTTCTTCATCAGTGAGAATGAGAGCAAGGACTGCTAACAGCATATGTGCAATAAGTTGTCCGAGTCTGCTCAGAAAAAGGTAAAATCACTCTGTGTAACGCAAGCCACTAATGGTCACCTGCTAGTTTTCCCTATGACAAACAGCCTATTAGTTAAGACTGCAGTCTATAAGTAATCATCAACTGGGTTCATAAAGGTAATCCAATAGCCCTGTTACCCGGCGAAAATTTAAAATTGTGCAAATTAGGGACCTTGCAATTGATGCACGTTTATATACGTCAAAGGGACTGACAGTGACAAAACGTGTGGATGTATATATACGTCAACGGGATGCGGCGGGTTAATAACGGTTTTAGGGAATGTATGTTGTATGAATAATGATAACTTGGGGCTTACATGTAATTAACAGGAAGTATGTATTGTACGTATTATGACGACTAGGAAGTACAAATGACACATAAAATTAATCTGAGGTAGAATGTACTGAAATATATATAAAATGTTGTTGATTACTCTGTACTTCTCTATACATTTTCAACACAGCAAATAATAGCATTTTGAAAGAATTTCAGCAGTACAAAGCACTGCTGCTAGGAAACGGCCTAACTATGCCAAAATCTTGATGACCTGCATACTCACAAATTCACTGCCCTGCAAGCAACATGTAATGTGCTGTACGTACACACCCAGCTATATCCTTCTCAAGTGAGAAGTGGGAATTTGGAAAAATGATTAATGTTATAATACTAATACTTATGGGATTATTCTCGCATCTGCCTTCAGTACCTTTTGTTGCCATAACATGCCTTT
This sequence comes from Coenobita brevimanus, assembly GCF_032717465.1. NCBI lineage: Eukaryota > Metazoa > Arthropoda > Malacostraca > Decapoda > Coenobitidae > Coenobita > Coenobita brevimanus. The sequence continues at coordinate 28,830,435 of NC_137065.1, forward strand.
TTCTTTCTCATATTGCACTGCTCTCATTCATACCTTTATATGAAGGAAATGGCTGTATGTGAGGAAGTTTTCTTATGTTGCTTTAGAAGCGTGTGAGCTACCATGATAAAATGATTACCATTAAGTTGCTGTAACTGGGCAGCATTCATCGAAGTTAACCCTCTTGCACTCTTTCGATGCCACCTGAGTCCAATCACTTCCAAGTACTGAGAGACAGCCTCTCGCCAGCCCAGACCTCTCTCTCCCCACACTCCTCACCCAGTGATTCATGTGGTATCAGAAACTGGTTTGTCATTTCATTCCCCTGCCCTTATTATAACTGTTGTTTTGAAACTGGTTTAAGTTATTAATTAATGAATGATCTTCCTAATGAACGAAAAAAAAAAAAAAAAGGAATTACCATATTGTATCATTCACTTATTTATTCAATGCCCATTTACTCACAGACATATAAACATTTCGACAGTGATACAGAATATTGTAGAGCATTTATGTGCGATCCATTTCGTAAAAAGACGACACTTCTAGCTATGCTACAAAATTTTTTATAGCATACGGAATAACAATAGTTGTTCATCACGCCTGGCCACTCTGAGTGAACTGTTTCCTATTATTTCATTCTCGCCTGCCCAGACCTCAGGCTCCCCACATTCCTCACTGCATTAAAAATTATTACAATCATTTCATTCCCCTGCCCTAATTTTTAACGGTATTGTTATGAAACTGATACATGTTACAAATGAATAAATGATTTTCCTAATGCATGAAAAAAAAAAAAAAACGGATATACACACCATACTTTATCGTTCAGTAATGTATTCATTTACTTGCTGATGACATGTTATTTTATATCCTTAACTTCAGACAGTTTTAGTCAACTTAGAAGGATGCTATTGTTGAGAAATGGTAAATGAATGCTGTATGTAACACATACATTTAGAAATGTCTCTCCTATCATTACAAAATAATTTGTTGGTAAAAGAACTAGGTACATAACTTGACTCAAGGGGTTAACTCACTTTTGTGTGTGTGTGTGTGTGTGTGTGTGTGTGTGTGTGTGTGTCCGACTCTGGGCATAGGCTTCACAGCCTGCTATCAAGGCCCAGCAGTGCTCCTACATACTATACACCTCTACATGTCACCACTTCGGTGTTAACACCCACCGTCCACATTGAATACATGCTAGGGTGTCTCATACAGGACTGGTGTATTGGTATTAGCGGGGGTATTTTAACGACATGTCGGCCGGTCTTCTGGTAGATCAGTAAAGCCTGATTTAATGAAATTCAAATCCTTAAACTGTTCCCTGCCCCAGCGGGGATATGAACCTGGGTCCGTTAGAACGCAGGCCACATCTCTACCGAAATTTTGTTTCAAGAACACAGTAATTGACAATGTTGCCCGTCTTTGTAAACCAGTCCAAAAATATTTGCACCATATTTCCAAGCACGTCCTCATAATTTAAGAGATACAAAAAGCAGATGTTTCCGCACACGTTACTTTTTCAGGTTTCCTTCAAGAAACCCAATGAGAAAGCAACAGAAAACTGTTTGAGCACATCATATTATGAATAGAAGTTTAGCAAATGTGTGATGCTGGACTCATATTGGTTGTAGGCAAAATGACTCTTGGCTGTTAGTAGAAAGCATTTGAGACTTTAAATATTAATCTGCATATTGCACCTGATATCTCAGACATGTTTATATACGGCAGATGAAAATATTTCACAAACAACAATATATGCTGGCTTGATTTAGTAGATGAATGTTTGACACCCCACGAGAAAAAGAGAGAAACGTTGACTTATGTTAAATAGATGTGAGAATACAAGAAAAAATATATTTCTTGTTACAAGAGATCCGTGAGGACAAGAATAAAAAAGAACAAAGAAAAGAGAAATAAAAGTCGATGTGGTCAAGCATAAATTAGTGAACTCAATTTCCTTACTGCAGCCGAGACGGTGACCCTGCTTCTCTTCTAGCCATTAAATATTCAGGAAATATTTACCCAGGATCCAGTGTCAAGATTTTTATGGAAGAAGTTGGGAGGAAATGGAAAATGCATTAAACCTTGACTTATATTAAATTGTGATTTCATTATTGATTATTCTGAGAAAGGTATTCAAATTTCTTGATTAGAAAATATACTGTGTGTAAGAAACAGCATTATTATTATTATTATTATTATTATCATTATTATTATTATTATTTTTATTGTTATTATGTTGTTGCTGTTGTTGTAAATTCAAAGTAGCTTTATTCAGGCTTGTATTTTTTTCTTTTTTTCTTTTTTAACTAGAGGGGTTACGTAATAGCCTCCACCAACCATTTCACTCCAGGAAATTTCCTATGAGAAGAACAAGCATCATTCACATTTAGCAAGAATGAAAAATGTCCTGCAAAAAAAGAGATAAAATACTCTAAATAACTGTGATTAAATGATTGACTGCACTGAGGAATACATTCAAATAGTTTGACTGAAGATGCAGCATTATAGGCCAGTGGGATAGGTCAGTTGCTTATCGGCAACTTGTGATATACAGTTGCTCAAGATTCAGCCTTCAGCCTGTGTGTGTGTGTGTGTGTGTGTGCTTCGACTCATCCTAGGCTATTCTGATGGATATGAATGAAACTTTCCAGGAAAGTTCGTCTGGTTACACCGAAGGTCTTCCTCTACAAGAGTTTTCTAATTATGAGTTTTAGGCGGGATCAGTCCCCCCTCAACAAACTGAAAATTCTCAGAAATAGCTAGTGAAAGGAAGACAGATATGGCTTTAATTCCTCAGCACATGTCGAACAACAGACTGTCATCTGGAATGCAACATTTGGGGGGCATGAACCCCGCCCAAATGATTCATGGGTGGGTCAGCAGCCCTCTAAAACACAGACAAAAAATAAGAAACGGAGAAACGTGACATGGGTTGCAACGAAACTCCTCAGGTCAGTTTGTCTGGTTCCTTGGTAAAATTTCGCACCATAAAAAAATTTCCACCATTGTCTTCAAGGGGATTAGTCTCCCACACTTATAAAGGATACAAAACAGAGGAAGGTGGTCAGATAGAGCTTTCGTATCTTAGTACATATTGCTAGCAACCACCACCACCACAATCACCATCATCACTACTCTCTGTGTGTATCCTGGAATATCACCCCTTCACATATGCCAAAGTTGCTATTATGTGGCCTTTACATCGGGATACCGGCTTCTGTCATGATGCGGTAATATTATTTTGTAATTCTTTCAAGGCAACATAATATCACAAAACTGGTTAGGCAGTTTTCATGCTTTCCCAGAATGCACAGGAAGAAACTGAACATCTACCTTAGCAATAATATTTAAAGTAGGTACATATTATCTTGCTTCATAAAGCAGATTACAGAACAGATTTATGAATTTACATTATTTTCCTGCCGACATCCCTTTCTATCTCGTTTGGCAGAGTTTCTCAAGGCAAACCTAACTCAAATATCAGTGACGTCTGTCACAGTTGTATTTCTTTACTGAATGCCTGCAATATATTAATTTTCTTTCCTCTGCCTTTACATTCCGATCTGTAATCTCTTCCTTTTCCATTTCGCTCACTTTCCGTCATCTGCTTCCCACCTCATCGTCTCATTTTCTTTGTCTCCATTCTTCCTCGCCTTCTTTCTGTCTTCTGCTCCTTACATACTATTTTTTCGTCGTTTCCCTTTCACATACTTAACCCTCCTTCTTCCATTTCATACCCATATCCTTCTTGTTCCACTCTCTGCTTTTGGTCTTCAGTTACTTCTTTCTCTTCCTCATCAACGTTCTCTCTCTTCATCTGCTCATCTTTCCCATTTCTCTTTCCCTCTCCATCCTCCTTTGTTACGCGTTTATCCCTGAAATCAACGAAATCATCTAGAGTAAGTAAAAACAGAATAAAATGACATACTCGGACTGAAAGGGTGAAGGAGCCCCAACCAGATTTTTACATTGTTGCCTTGGGACCTGAGGCTCCCTGTCATCCTTTATGATAAAAATATGGAAGGTTAATTAGAACTTCGTGGACGTTTTGGTGGAGAGAGAGAGAGAGAGAGAAGTACGGTCTCTCTGCGTCTGGTTAGAGAGAGAGAGAGATAATATATATATCTATCTATCTATCTATATATATATATATATATATATATATAGATATATATATAGATAGATATAGATATATATATATATATACACACACACCCTCTCGCACACGATAAGTTTCAGTAACTTTTCCGGGGCACAATTTTATCCGCAAAAAAACGTATTGTCGCCTTATTTTCGCCATCCAAACATCAATATACTGCCATGAAACCTATATTTCCTTATTCGCCGATGTTTGTTCTAGCTGATAAGCACAAAAAAACAAAAAAAGGAAAACACGAATAAAACTACATTAGGTGGGCCTGAATAAACATCTTGCAACATCAATTTCACTTCCCAACATCACCATTCGAATGTTTACCATCATACAGAAAAATTTTATTAGAAGTTTTGATAGAGAATTTCATCAGCTTTCTAATGAGAAAGTCTGGTTGTGATATGAGTTGTATTTTCGAGAAAAATAGCAAAAAACTGAAAGCCATTTTTTAAAAATCAGGGAGCTTTTCTGAAAATTTTTTCTCACACACCTTATGTTTTTATTGCATAATATTGTGCAGAATTTCACGATCCTTCTCATGAGTACCTGAAAGTCTTGATACGCCTCATAGTTTCTGAGTAAATCGCAAAAAACTACTGAGTACTCACAGCCGTGCTGCACTTTCGTCATGCTCGCACAATAATCATTATATTCCCGCCATTTCATCAGAGATATTATATTATTATGTCCTGAACATACGTAGAATTCACTAATCATTATCATGGTTCTTACGGGATATCGATAGAGACAATAGTTTTGGAGTAATTGGACGACAAACAAAGAATACTCCTCCTCGCCTGCAGGCGAGATAAAAACAATCTTTCCCTGCCTCACCCACACCTACATATTTTTGCTTGTTAGGTTTTATTAGTTTCTTTTTTTACTCAAAGTACACACGTAAAATATCATCAGGTTTTTGATAGTGCTCTCAGAAACTCGACATGACCACTAGTCTTTGCTTCTGATACTGAAGGTGAACTTTCCATCTCATAAGTGTGTAGGTAAAAAAACAATACTTATTTGTGTGAAAAATACAAAAACTATAGAAATAGGTCAATATACAAATCAACAAAATACGGAGAACTCACTTCCTCCAGAGGTGTTGAGATGCTGGCAGGAACTTGAAATGTTGCTGGAAGATAGGAGTTATGTAGTGTGTGAGTGTGGGTGAGTGTGTGTGTGTGTGTGTGTGTGTGTGTGTGTGTGTGTGTGTGTGTGTGTGTGTGTGTGTGTCTGTGGCTATGGCATATTTTCTTCTGTCCTTGCAATACATTTGCCTAAAACACATGCGATGCACACAGTAGATTTCTCCATGAACATTCACTGCATGACATACGTATAATATATATGTGACTGTGGCATATTTCTTATCTCTGATACTTGCGCTATGTTTTCGCTAAGTTAGTCATTGTATGCAATATTTCTCGGTGAACACTCGCTGCACTATTTTATACGTATGTTTCACACTAAACCATACGCAATATAGCACTGTCTGAGATTGTTACAATACCTTTTCACTGAAGTCTGTGATTGTGTGGCATATTTGTTGTCTCTGATACTTGCGCTATGTTTGAGCTAAGTCAGTCAGTGCATGCAATATTTCTCGATGAACACTCGCTGCACTACTTTATACGTATGTTTCACACTACACAATATAAAACACTATTACATGATTCCATCCCAACCACCTCTATTATTCCCTTCCTGACTCCATAGCGTACATGACCATCTGTTTCCTTAGCGACTGTTGCATATCTCTATGGTGTACATAATGCCTGCTATGGCAGGTCAGTTATTTCACCAATCCAGGCACTATATGTTTCACAAATATAAGTATTGGCGTCACTATGAAAAGGTAAAATACTCATTATTTATGGGCAGGGTGAAGGAGAGTGGAAACCCTGTTATTACAAACCAGACCTCTGCCTCTAGGCCTAACGGCTGATAATGAGCCCCAATGCTTTACAAGCAATATATCTATGTTCCATAGACACAATCACTTCCCAATATATTCAAAAACACTGTACAATCACATATTTCAATAATGGCTTCTGCCTCAGGTGGGAGGGGGGGAAATGGCGGGTTTAAAGGGATGACTGACAGCTGTGCAACCCTTCAGCCCGCCTTGTCGCGAGATACTGAGGTTTTTCTGCAATGCATTGTCTCATCAGAGCAGTCACATTGTTGCCAATATCTTACCTCGGGAGAGACATGCGCCCGCTAGAACACACCAAAGTTTGATGCAAATCCGCTGAAAACTTAATTTTTGGCGAGTATTTTGTGTGTGTGTGTGTGTGTGTGTGTGTGTGCTTAGGAACGCGATTCACGTGTCTGTGCTTCTTCCTACCAAACCACTTGGAATGTGATTCACATTTGTTTGCCCGAGAGGGTATATATATATATATATATATATATATATATATATACAGGGTGTAATGCGACGTATGACAAAAACTTACACCAATGATCTATCATGTAATTTTGAGTATATTTTGTTCTATAAACATATGCTCTCTGCGACCCCAGTTTAGTACCCAGCATTCAGCTGTTTTGTGTAAAAGCTTCGTGCCTTGCATGTGCCATTCGGTGAGAGCTTCGCAGGGCGACGGGAGACGAGTATTATTAGCTTATACTGTACTGTACATGAATATCCCATATCCTATCAGTACACGCGAGTTTTAAAATGAAACTTTACGTAGTCATTTGATTCTTTAACATCGTCATGCATTCATGCAATTCTTTTGCACAAATCGACTGTAATTAAGGATTAAATTCAAATTTTATGTCTTGCAAGGGAGTAGGAAAGGAGGGAGGACAGGCTGGTGTGTTGTTGCCAGTTCGTAATATTTGGTTTGTAGGATGATGCTACCAGCATTATCATAACACCCACAGCTCATTCAGTGAAAAAACGTTATTCCTAAGGGAGATTAGCCTCACTTTAAGTCAGGAAGAATTTTATTTATCACAATTATTCTGCTGCAAGTAAACGTGGCGCCCTTGGGTAACTTCACCTGTATTCCTCTCTGGAGCACTGGCATTACCATCTCAGAATCCATAAAATAAATACACGATATCTGCATATTCTTCATTGCTGTACGTACGTGGCATGCTGTTTCATGAACATGTGAAGCTGAACCCGGTGAACAACAGAACGCGGAGAACAGTATTTGCAGTGTGTCCTCCCCTGCAAATGTTCCCGTTCAAAAATGACAGTGGACGCAGGGTTGCCAAGCCCTTATCATCAATCTCGCTAATTTAGTCCAGAAAACTTGCTAGTATGTCGCTAGATAATAAACACTGCAAAACATTGCTAGAAAATACGATAAAATCTCTAGAATAGCACCTCAAAATGGCAAAAATATCCAGAATGTAGCTAGATATCATGTTGCCAGATGTTAGTGCCGCAAGTAGAAGCAAAAAATAGGTCTAGCTGCACAGCCGTCACATTGGCAATCCTGTATCACTGTTCTCGCGTCAACATTATATGAAAAAAATGGTGCCACGTTTACTTGCAGCAAAAAAAATTGTAATGAATAATAATATTACTCCTGACTTAAAGTGATGCTAGTCACCCAGTACAGTAATGTTCTTTCACTGAATGTGCTGTGGGTGTTATGATAATGCTGGTAGCATCATCCTAGAAATCGAATATTACGAACTAGCAACAACACACCAACCTGTCCTCCCTCCCTCCCTACTCCCTTGCAAGCCGTAAAATTTGAATTTAATCATTTATTACAGTCGATTCGTGCAAAAGAATTGCATGAATGCATGACTTAATGTTAAAGAATCAATAGACTACGTAAAATTTCTTCTTAAAACTCGTGTGTACTGATAGGATATGGGATATTCATGTACAGTACAGTATAAGCTAATAATACTCCTCTCCCGTCGCCCTGCGAAGCTCTCACCCACTGGCATATGCAAGGCACGAAGCTTTTACACAAAACAGCCGAATGCTGGGTCCTAAACTGGGGTCACAGAAAGCATATGTTTATAGAACAAAATATACTCAAAATTACATGATAGATCATTGGTGTAAGTTTTTGTCATACGTCGCGTTACACCCTGTATATATAGATATATATATATCTATATATATAGATATATATAGATATATATATATATATATCTATCTATATCTATATATGTATATATATATATATATATATATATATATATATATATATATATATATATATATATATATATATATATATATTCATTTATTGATTTATCAATGAAGAACAGTTCTGGTGAAGTCATTAAATGCAGAGATAAGAGGGTGAAGAGAATTGAAGAATTTTACAAACAGCTGTATGCATCAAAGACAGTAGCACCAATAGCTAACTTTTCAGGTGAAACAAGTGAAATACCTGAGATAACACCAAACGAAGTAAATATTTCTCTTAATATTTTGAAAAGAGGGGAGGCTCTGGGAGAAGACTGAATAATAGCAGATTTACTGTTGGATGCAGGAGTAGATGTACAAAACAGGCTTGCTCATTTATTTACTCAATGCATAAGAATGAAGAAAATTCTCAAAACATGGTGTAGTGCAAATGTTATTTTAGTTTATAAAACAGGCGGCTCAAAAGATCTTAGTAACTATCGACCCATTAGCTTAGTATCAGTCATTTACAAACTCTTCACTAAAGTCCTTACAGACCCATCCATCCATTGCCAGACGCCATTATCCCAAACGGGGTGGCCAAGGGCTTAGAGTTAATTGTTTTACAGGGAGGGGCACTAATCCTCCACCAACCCCACTTGACACGTAGGGATGCCAACAGCATCTGGTGTTCCCAGGCGGTCACCCATCCAAGTACTAACCAGACCCAACGTTGCTTAACTTCGCTGATCGGACAGGAAGCGGTGTACTGAACGTGGTATGGCCATTGGCCAATAACATATTTGGAAGAAAACCAACCTCGTAAACAGGCAGGATTCTGAAGCTGGTATATGACTATTGATCATCTACACACAATGTATCAGCTAATTGAGAAAACTATGGAATATAATAAACCACTGTGCTTAGGTTTTGTTGATTACAAAAAAGCTTTTGACTCAGTGGAGCACATAGCAATTATAAATTCATTGCGAGAACAAGGAGTAAATAAGAACACAGTAAAACTTCTCGAAAACATATACAAACAGGGAACAGCTATAGTTAAATTATATAAAGACCCTGAAAGAATTAAGATTGGGAAGGATGTGTGTCAAGCAGATACAATTTCATCAAAATATTTTACAGCATACCTAGAAAGTATTTTCAGAAAGCTAGACTGGCAGAACAAAGGGGTAAACATAGATGGAGAAAAGCTAAACCATTTAAGATTTGCAGATGACATTGTCCTAATCTAAGAAACAGCAGAGACACTGTAAGAAGTGTTAAATGACCTGAATAGAGAAAGTCTCAAAGTAGGGCTAAAGATGAACAGGAGTAAAACAAATGTTTAATCCACATACACCAAAGAGCATCATCAGGATAAGCAAAGAAATCTTGAAGAAGTCAAGAAGTACAATTACTTGGCGCAAATACTAAAAACATAGAATGATCCTGATAGCGATATTAAAAGACATATAACAATTAGATTGGAGGCTTATGGTAAACATAGACACATTATGAAACGTATCTTGCAAGTATGTATAAAACGAGAAGTATATAACGAATGTATAATTCCAGCTATGACGTACGATTGTGAGACCTGGAAACTAACAAAATCGTTGGAAAATAAGCTAATCCATTCCCAGAGAGCAATGGAAAGACCAGTGTTGGAAAAGCTTTAAGAGACAGGAAAAGGTCAACTTGGGTGAGAGACTAGACTAAAGTCAAAGACATTATAGAAGAGAACAAAAATGGAGGTGGGCAGGCCATTTAGCAAGAAAAAGGGATAACCGATGGAGCAAGAGGCTGAATGACTGGGCATGAAGAGATTGCAAGCGTAGCAGAAAAAGGCGAGGCTGGAGATGGAGAGATGAGACAGAGAAATTAGAAGGGAAACCGTGACAGAGATTGGCTCAGTCAAGGATTTCGTGGAGATGGTTTGGGGAGGCCTTTGTTCAGCAGTGGACTTGTAATGGCTGCTGCTGCTGCTTCTATATATATATATATATATATATATATATATATATATATATATATATATATATATATATATATATGTGTGTGTGTGTGTGTGTGTGTGTGTGTGTGTTGCTATTACTTATACGATGCAATTTAATTTAATCATTCACGACGCAAAAGATTTGATACGTCTTTGTTTATGTTTTCAAACCTGTAGTAACAAAGCAAAGCTCACATTAATATACGGTACTGTACATCTATATGTGTTTCCAGTAATACCATGAAGTAAAATGAATTGGCCAGGACCCAGGTGGAGCTGAGCCTGGGTTACTTTATTGACCTGCTTTGTCTTCTTTCACGTCATCCTCCTGGCATTTTCTTCTGATTTCCTTTTCCGTCCTCACTCTATTTTTCTCTCTCTCTTACTTTTCCTGTTGCCCTTTATTCGCCATCTTCTATATTCTTTCCTCTGTCTTTATTGTATCCCGTCTCCTTTGTCCTCTCTTATGACGTCTTTGGATTATTTTCTCATCCTATTGTTTTTCCATACCTTAGCTTTTGTTTTTCCCTGTATCTCTTGGTTTTAGTTGCTCTCTTGTCTAACACTTTTTTTCACCGTTGTCTTGTCTCTGGCTTCGCTTTGGGTGCGGCCACACGTGCTCCAAACGTGTGATCGACAAGAGGACAAGAAGCTCAAGAGTCAGCCCAAAGTTCTGGCTCGGATATTTCATCCGGTGTTTCCTTTCATGTTGCAGATCACATCATCTGGGCAAGTGGGCCGCACCCTTACGTAGTCTTTATTTCCTTACCCGACTTTCTTCATCTCCGGTCTTCTGCTGCTCCTTCTCTACTGTCTTTCCCCTGACATCTCTCTCTCTCTCTCTCTCTCTCTCTCCTCTCACATCACCTTCCAGCATTTTTTTTTTAAATCCTGCTTTCCTTTTCACTTTTCTGCTGCTAGCCTTTGTCTCTCATCACTTTCCCTACTCTGTTCTCTTCTCTCAATCATGTATCACGCCATCTGTTTTTTGTTTTTTTTCTCCTACTTCCTGAAATTTATCTTTTACCTCCACCAGATGTCTCTTTATTCTCGTCTTCCTCCACGTGTTCACCCTCTTTTCCACCGACCGATGGTAAGACTTGTGTTAGGGCGCGGTGGCCACTGACAGACAGGTGGTAAACCGGCAGAGGGGGAAGGAAAGAAATGGGAAACAAACTCTCTTGAAGAAGAGTGGAAAGTAAAGAGTGTAAAACTATTGAGAAAGGCGGGAGGGATAAAGACTATTGCTGTGAAAGTTTTTTTTTTTTTTTTTCCTTGCGAGTGTCCCGAAATACAAGACCAGGAGCGGGAGGGAGAACTGAGAATGAAGAAAAGAGGAATGTAAGCAGTGGTGATTAAGTGAACGAAAGTAGTTATATCCTGCCTACCACTACACAAGCGTAGTAATGGGCAGGGTTGAAACCGGACCATCACCCTCCTCCCCCCCACCACCACCCATCCAGCCGTATTCCTAAACACCTTGTAATGGACATATCCATTGCGTAGTACTGGCCATGCCTTCAAGCATTCCCTACTTCAACCCACGTCCAGGTCTAAGCACATGTAGCCCTGGACACTTTGTACAGTAGACCCTTGTTATCCGCGAGGGTTAGGTTCCAGAGATCCCCGCGAAAGGCAAATTCCGTGGACACTCATCATCTCAAAATGGCATATTCTTTCGAAATAAGCTAAGCACATCCTTGAAAAAATAAAAACATACCTTAAAATATTACAAATACATATTAATACTCACCAAAAGACTGTGTCTTTTCATAACCTTCATACAAGATGAAGATTGCTGTATGAGGATGATGATTGCTGTCTAGATGACGATGATTGCTGTATGATGATGACGATGACTGTAGTGCAGTTCCTACAGTGCCAATGTGGTGAGGCAACGAGATGTGTTGCTTCACTGTAGGTAAGCTGTGAGTCTAGTCTGACCCTTTTCTATGCCAGTGATAACACCTTATGCTCTCTCTTTGGGTTGGAAGGATTGCTTTTGTCCTTTACTTGTTTCTTGGGGGCCATTTTTCACTTACACAATGAAAGTACAGTAGAGTTGTAAACACGAGAAGGGCGACGATGACGTAAGTGGTGTTTCCAGTAAGACTATCGGAGTGGCGGGAATGCCCATGGGTGCAGGTATGCTAACTGTAGCAACAAAAGAATTGCGTGTTGTGCGTCAATTTCTAATTAAGTTACAGTGTATATTACAGTATTAAAATAAGTTTGATCCGTGGAAACTTAAATTCGCAGGTGCAAATTCCGCGGATAAAAGGGTCTACTCTGCCCATCCTCATTATTAGGTCACATACGGCCTGTCCAAATATATATGTAGGGATGAAGAGTTTGGGGTTGATTTCTGATTCCCGTGGAGGCTGGTGAAAAACTGACCAGAGTAGCCATGACCAAAACTTTCACCTGGCGAAAGACTCTCTCTCTTTCTCTTTCTCTCTCTGTCTCTTACTCTCCATTCTGTTTTCTGTCTAATTTCTTCTTATTCTCCACACCACCACCACTACTATTACCTGATTTAAGAAACGTCTTTTCATATAAAGGACAAATAAAAACAAAGTGAAACATTAATCAAATAATTTTTGTCCTATAGCATCACTCAGGTACGGTGGGATCCGCATTTTTAAAAGCAAAATATCATGGGTATCTTGTGTGGCTCACTCTGTGTTTCCAAATGTTACAAGTAGAATTTAATGGTACTATTATTACAACAATTAGAAAAATACTTACTGTCTGTCTGTTTTTCTCTCTCAACTATCTACCCCTCACTAATGACCGTAGGTTATCAGATTTTGACCATTTGTCACTTAGGCTGTCACCTGGCGAAAATAAATAAATCTCGAGCACTCCTATGATGATTGTGAATGATAAATATCACCAAAACAAATCTCTCCTCCCTCTCTTTCTCTGCTTTTTTCTTAATCTCTGCCTTTTACAGTGAAAATCACCCTTCAACTAGAATTTTACGTCTTTATTATTATTATTATTATCAGTAGTAGTAGTAGTAGTAGTAGTAGTAATAGTGGTAGTAGTAGTAGTATTCACAACTGGAAAAATAATTACTCTCTTTTTGTCTCTCTGTCTCTCTTTCATTTATTCTCTTCTTATTACTATAGTCAAAATCAATATTACAGCTGAATTAACGACAATTAATATTTACCATGATTGGAAATAATAATTAAACAAAATGAAATGGCTAAGAATAGTAATCTCCCTTGTGAGTGTGTGTCTGAAAAAATCTGACCACATCTTGAAAGTATCTATGAAGCTTACAGTTGGCAACTGAGACTCTCAGGTTTATAAAGCCACCGGTAAACTCTGTGGGGCTCCCTTTCATCATGGTACGTCCAGAAACCCGCTGCGAGAAGTGTGGCAACAAGATTAGCATCAAGATCGCACATACCTGTGTGAAATGCCCAGGTTATGAGCGATTTATCAACATATTTTACCAGCGTTATCACAGACAGTCCTGTTTACAAGGTAAGTAATCATAAACACTGAAGAGTGATTATCCCATATACCTCTTCTTGTTAATTTGTTTCACAGTATCATTGTATGCGACCTTCATGGATTTGGAGAAAGCATTTGTTAGGGTGGATAGACAAGGATTGTGGGGAGTATTAAGTAATACGTGGAGTATATGGGACGTTGCTGTAAGTCGTGAAGAGTAGGTATGAATGTGCTAAGGCTGCAGTGCATGTAGATAGTGAACTGAGATAAATTTTTCAATTTGAAGGTTGAACTGAAACAAGGATGTGTCATGTCTCCATGGCTGTTCAATCTGTATATTGATGGGGTAATAAAAGAGATACAAGGTAGGGTAGTGGATGTTGAAGTGGCCCTAGTGAGGGAGAGCAGTGTTTGGAAACTCCCCGTACTGTTGTTTGCAGATGATACTGTGTTATTAAGTGAAGGCGAAGAGGAGCTGCAAGACTTGGTGGATGAGTTTGGGTGAGTGGAAAAGGTGAGGGAGGGCAGACCAAGGATGAAATGGGGGATGGAGTGGAGAGGTATATGAGAGAGGGGGTGTGGGCTGGGGTCAGTGTGATGTGGAGGCGATTTGTTTGTGGCCACCCCTTACGGGATTAAGGCGTCTAGCGATAGATAGATAGATAGATAGATAGATAGATAGACAGAAATTATCAGGAAGAAACCTTAAGGAGAAAAAACACCGCTGTTCACAGGTGGAGTAGGGGGAACTGCAAAGCAGTTAAGACGACCCTATCTCCCTGGAAACACAACAGCTGATGATGATGATGGTGCCACTGCCCTTACAAGTGCGGAGGTTGTGGTCACACCCTCTACAAGCAGGGAGATTGTGACCACAGCCTCTACGAGCTGTGAGGATGTCCCTACGCCCTCTACAAGTAGGGCCGATGAACAAGCACCTTCATCATCTATGGCATCAAGCTCAAGGTCAATTTTTTATGGCCTATTAAAGGAGGTCAGATTTACTCCTCCAGGAGAGTACTCTCAGGACCCTGTAGTGTTTTTAACAGATTTTGCTACATTTTTCAGGCATATGCAAGCACCATCTGTTGGTATATCCTTAGTGCTGGCAGTTGTTTTAAGACGGGAACCTGTTTTAGAAGGGGAAGATACAACCAGAACTGACTATATTCACACACCACGAGTTTCCCATACTCTCAACACTATAGGACAAACACTGAGGCGCTGAAACAGTACATATTAAATCATATAAAAAATGTTCTGTCAGACACAGAGGGGAGTGGGTTTATTATAGACTACACCAAATATTTATAAATAAACATAATTAAAAACGTTGTTCCTTAGTCTATAGGTACATACAAGTGCTCGTGGGCCCTTCGGGCCCCTCGCACTTGCTCCTCCAGAGGGCTCTCGTGCTGCTATAATATATTTTAGTTATAGCTTTGGGCAAAAAATTCTACAGAGATCGTATGTCGAGCGCCAGGAGTAGCGTTTTTTGGTCAAAATGTGATTGCTCATTATATATAGTAAAAGTTTTTCAATCGTGATGGGACCAAGTTTTTTCACAGCAGCGAATTTTTTGCGATTTTTGTGCCAATTTTGGTGCGATTTGAATCTGTAGTTCCAGCTGTCCAAAACACACACACACACACACACACACACACACACACACACACACACACACACACACACACACACACGCCTATTGCTATAGTATATTAGATGTATAATTCCCCACTGGTATGAGAGGAAGGAAGTATATATTTAATCCTCGACCTATAACAGGAATAAAGATGCTTGTATAATACAGTGTTTGGCTGCTCATAAGATATATTCTATCCATAATAAGTGGAGGGATATGCAGCGTCGAGTGGATTCATGGGAACAATGTAGTACTTTGATAAAGTTTCCTCGAGGGAAAGAGATTTCTTGGTGCTCCCTTGATCAGTTAGAAACTCAAAATCAAATATGTATTAATATTTATAGCCTGAATCATAAACATCCCTACGACTTGGTTACAGTCAGAATAGGGAGCAGGAAGAATGACGAAGTAAATTTACATTTATTAGACAACAAACACTGTCGTCTGATAAAAGATTTAAAGAAGTTTCTTCAGGATTTTCTGCATAAACGTCTACTATGAGTCCCTTCCTAGGTGAAGTTTGCTCTTCGGAATTTACTGGGAAGGAGGAGAAGATTTCACATTCTCATTATTGCTGCTCTCGACAGAAAGAAGTAATTCCTGACCCAGGTTCCACCATTAAATTAAAAAAATTGGTGGAAAACAGTATCCCCTGATTTTGTGTGCTTCTGTGATTTTGAAGCCCAGCTGAAGGATGGGCGTGATAAAGATCATATTGTCAACCCACATCACGCTATAGCATATGCCCATATAATTGTGGACAGAGATGATAATTTAGTAGATTCATATACATATGTTGGACCTGATGCAGCCACACATTTCATAGATAAAGTAACCCTCTCTTGTGAGCGGTTACATAGTCACCACAAAATTAATTTCCCATCCATATAACACACAAGGATGAGGAAAACTTTCAAAGGCATATGATGTGTCTGTTAAGTGAGTCAGTATATATTAACGGTAGCGATGAACACAGACACCATCTCCATTATAGGCAATTTTAACAATTATGTAGGGGCTCTGTGTAGGAAATGTAATATGTTGATGACAGATAACTCTAATAGGCTAATTACCATAGCTCATAATTCGTCCTATGGTTTGGGGTTAGTCATTAAGGAAATGAAACAAGACCTCCCCATTAACCTGCTTTGCAAACAGGCACTTCAGTTTTTTAAGGCTGATATTGGCAAGCTGAGATTCACCGATAGTTATGGCTTTATGAGTGGGAGTCTTGCTGATTTGGCTAAAGTACACATTCACTCTGCAAATTTTCTCAAACTCACTAAGGAAACACTTGGAGAAATAGATGAATCCTTAAAAGAAATGCTAATTTCTGGGAGGCAAATATTTCCATATGAATATCTTTCTGAGAGTGATAAGGTTGAAGATCATAGTTTACCACACACTGATGCATTTTACAGTTCATTAAAAGGAAGCTGCATTCCAGAGGAAGAGTATGATTATGCACCAAAAGTATGGTCAATGGCGGGTTGCTCTAGTTTGAAGGACTATCTCATGCTGTACCTTAAAGTAGACTGTGGCCTACTAGCCGATACGTTCACAAACTGGCGTAGAACTTTGCAGCAACAATACCACTTAGATATAGTTAATTATGTCTCCCTCCCTTCATTCAGCTTTGATAGCTGGCTGAAATCTTCAAAAATAGAAGTTCAACTCATCAGTGATAGGTCTTTGATTCACATCATTTAGATTAACTTCCGAGGTGGTTTCACTACAGTTGTTCGCCGCTTCATGAGAGCTAATAATAAATTCACCAACCCCAATTTTGATAACTCAAAAGAAATTGCAAGTTTTTAATGTTATTATGACTTTAATTCGCTCTGTGCCTCTGTAATGACAAAATCGCTTCCCATTGGTGATATAAAAAAGCTTAGTGACAGTGAGATGAAAACATTTCTTGATAACGAAATTGAAAGCAACCTACTGACGGTAAGTTTGGGTACTGGGTTCTGTGTGACACTCTACCAGTGTCTGCAGAGGTTACTCAGTTAACAGATGATTTTCCCCTGGGCTTAGAACAAAAGATCATTACTTATGATGACCCTATTCTAAACAGCTATTGGAAAAGGAAGGTAGAAATTATCCTAAATTTAATAAAAAACTTGTAGTTTCTTACTCAGCAAAGTACAATTATCTTATAGCTCTACCTTTGTTGCAGTTATATATGTCATGGTCTGAGATTAGCTAGAGTGATCTCAGTGTTCATTTTTAGACAGGAACCATATTAAAAACCGTACATATAACGAAATATTCAACAAAGAAATAATGCCTCAATTAAGAAAAAAAAAAAAAAAAAAGAAGCTATGTACAAGCTAATGTCAAATTCAATGTTTGGGAAAACTTTATTCAGTCCCCAGGGATATGCCACCAAAACTAAAGTCTGCCGAAAAAGGTAAGAATTTCAAAAAAGTGTTAGGAATCCTTTCTTCAGAAGGGTGATACCTTTAAAAGAAAACCGAGTAATAACAATCCCTCAGTCTCCCCAAACAGAACTGTCTCATTCACAGTTTGTGGGATTTCAAATTCTTGAGTTGGCCAAGGAGAAGATGTATCATTTTTGGTATGATGTTCTCACAAAGCACTATGGGGAAAGAGTAAAACCAGTGTACTCAGATACAGACATTTTTGTATTTTCACTCGAGTGTGAAGATATATTCAGTGAATTACAAAGGTATCCTCTTGTGGACTGGACAGATACATCTTATTTCAGTCCCCACCATCATTTGTACTGTGATGCACGTAAAAGACAGTTGGGTCTGTTAAAAAGTAAGGTAGGGGAGAAACTGATAGTTGAAGCATGTTGTCTGAAGCCAAAATTATACTCCTGACTTTTTCAGTCAAACAGGGATGATAACTGGTAAGGATAGTCCTAGTTATGACAGGAAAAAACCTAAACATCAAGAATACAAAGACACTCTTCTGGGGTCCAATAAGATTCATTATGTTAGAGCCACCAGTATATCTAACCCGTAGGAACAGATCACCACGATATCAGTAAACAAGAGAGGGTTCAGTGAACTTTAAGATAAACGTTATTATTTGTCCCCTACTCAGTCAGTCAGCTACGGGCATCCTTTGGCTAACAACATTCAAGTAAAAGGAGAGCAAGAAGAAGAAGAAGAAGAAGAAAAGAAGAAGAAGAGAAGGAGGTGGAGGAGAAGAAGAAGAAGAAGAAGGAGAAGAAGAAGGAGAAGGAGAAGAAGAAGAAGAAGAAGAAGAAAAAGAAGAAGGACAAGAAGAAGAGAAGGAAGGACAAGAAGAAGAAGAAGAAGAAGGAGGAGGAGGAGGAGGAGGAGGAGGGGAGGAGGAGGAGGAGGAAAGGGGGAAGAAGAAGGACAAGAAGAAGAGGAAAAAGGACAAGAAGAAAAAGAAGAAGTAGAGGAAAGAGATGGGAAGGAGCTTCCATCTCTGTGGGGGTCACGACTCATCCCCATACCCAACAGTATTTCCCATGCAACTGAAAACAGGTGCCCGAGTTATACGACAAATGGCAAATATTTCCTAGATATGGAAGATACTTCATGATCTGAGGGTGTTTGTATTATTCTTTTCATGGATAATTTGTATGCTGATCCAATATACTGTATATACTGTACTTAACAGCCATGCCACGTTGAGTACACCGCTTCCCGTCCGATCAGCGAAGTTAAGCAACGTTGGGTCTGGTTAGTACTTGGATGAGTGACCACCTGGGAACACCAGATGCTGTTGGCATAATGTTCTCCCTACGTGTCAAGTGGGGTTAGTGGAGGACTAGTGCCCCTCCCTGTAAAACAATTAACTCTAAGCCCTTGGCCACCCCGTTTGGGATACATGGCGTCTGGCAATGAATGAATGAATGAAAAAAAAAATACTGATAATGTGTAAATAAGTGTCTGTCGTGTTCATGTTTTATTTATTAGGTGAAGAAATTTTAGTTTTCTTTCCTAGACAGAGAAGCTACTTCGTGATTTATTAGGGTGTTTGTATCATTCTTTTCATATATAAATTGTATGCAAAATCCTGTATACTGTACTGTATATACGTACTAAAAACCTTTACTGATAATTTTTAAATAAAGTGTCTGCAGTGTTCATGTTTTATTGATTAGGTGAGGACATTATAGTTTTTTATCAGTGTGTGTTTAAACACCATGGAGAACGTTTATATTATCAGAATATACAGATATATTTCGTGATCCTGCCAGAATTATTGTGGCAGGGTTTTCAAACTCAGGAAAAACCGTACTGATATCTAAACTCATCAAATACTATGCAGAAAAGTTTTCAAACATATTTATCTGTGCTGTAAGCTATCACCCTTTTCAAGATGATCCAGTCATTGGTCGTAAAGTTTCTGTGCACAAAGATATAATTGACCCCTCAGTACACTCTACTCCACAAGGAAAATCACTACTCATATTAGATGATTTGTATTTAAAGGCAATGCAGAGTAAGATTGTACATGAATCTTTCATCAAGGGACGTCATTCAAACCAAAGTGTTGTATTAATATCTCAAACCTTTTTATGAGAGGTCCCTTTTCTCGTGACGTATCCCTTAATGCCATGCATTTTTTACTCCTTCGAATGCATGACTTGGATCAGGTGGAATGTTTAGCTTGTCAGATGTTTGGTAAACAATATGTGCCAGATATTCTTGAAATATACAGGCGAGCCACTATCAATAAACTTTATGGGTATTTACTAATTGATTTATATTTACTAATTGATTTATCTATAAAAACTCTCTCACAACTGCAATTTAGGTCAAACATTCCTGGAAAGCCTACATGTGAAGTAGTCTATACCTATGGAAATTAATAGCTTACTTCGAAACATATACTATGATCCTACATCACCTGCATCCTTGGGTAGTATTGAAAAATTATATCGAGCTGCCAAAAAAATAAACACTCTAGTGACTAAAACAGATGTGAAGAGATTTTAAAAGGTTCTAGAGTTTATACTCTGCATAAATTACAAAGAAAAAGATTATCACGACGAAACATTGTAGCAGCAGGACCCCGCATTGTTCTGACATGTGACCTGGCTGATATGAAGCACTTACGGAGGAAAAATAACGGTGTACAATATTTACTGGTATGTGTAGATTTCTCACGTTTCCTGTTTGTCCATCTCATTCAACGAAAAACTGGAGCTACTGTAACTAACTCTCTTTCAGGCATTTTAAGTAAACCAGAAGCACAGGTTACTCAAGACTATTCACAGACAGGGGGACGGAATTTTATAACAAAACGATGGAATCTTACTTGAAGAGGAAGAATATTACTCTGTATAGTGTTTACTCACACGAGACAAAGGCTAGTCTCTGTGAGCATGCCATAAAAACTCTGAAGCACAAAAATTATCGGTATTTAACTGCATACAACACTTTAAACTACCTACCCTTTCTAAGTACGCTGGTAAGCACTTACTATCTCACCCCTCATCGAGGCTTGAAGGGCAAGACACCTAATGAAATTCACAAGCTAACAGACTCCAGAGACTGGCGAATGCAGTTTACATTAATGTTTAAAAATCCTATCAACGTAAAAACACAGTTAATTTAGACTTGATTGTAGGGGACTTAGTACGAATAGTGACTTCGTCCAAGAGTAAGATCTTTGGAAAAGGATTTACTATACAGAATGTAGAAGAGATATTTCGCATTACTAAAATACACAGGAGTAAGTCAGGAAAATATACCTATGAGCTGGAAGACTGGGGTGGAGAAGCAATCAAGGGACTATTTTACAGAGAAGAAGTAATCCCTACTTTAGGCCCAGAATCCTACCCCATTGAAATATTAGAGACGGAAAAAGAAAGACGGATCTTTGCAATATTATATTCACTGGAAATCATTTCCAGATAGCTTTAACGAGTGGATAGATGACTCGGAGATCCAGAAAACCACTGATCTCCCGCCATCGTGAATTTATTCAGTTTCTGAAAGAAACCAAACCAAAGCTAAGAAGGAAATTAATTTCCAGGTGTCGCAAACCAGAGTTAGACTGCTTATCAGAGATATTTGCAATTTTCTTGAAGAAATACTTAACAAGAGATACGAAGGTAATAAGAAAGCTTCGTCCACACCAGTCTGTAATTCGAGAGTTTGCATTGAAACAAACACTTTTAAAGAGAAAAAGGCAGATCCTTACCTCTACTACTGGGGGGTCAATTCTAAGCAAGTTGCTACCCATTGCCAATACTGTATTAGGGAGTCTTCTTAAATAACGACAGTCAAAGAATTCTGTCTAGTACCAAGGTCTGTCTCAGACGGAAACAATTCTTTATGCATCTCCCATTCAAAGTCCCCAGGAAACTGCTTATCCTAAATCTTCTCATGTAATTGCCCCCGTTCAGCCTTCAAATACAGAACATCATCACTCACTCCAGGACACAATCAAAATACTACTTAAACCAGAAGTCCATCAGTATGCTTTTGGTATCTTATCACATTTACGAGAACACCCTTTAGTACACTGGGATGATATGGTTAATCTGATGTCTCCAATTCGCAACATTAATATTATAGATGTAATTCAGTACTGGGTAACCCGAAACAACACGTTTGATTCACGCAAAACAACTGACTTGCAAACTTGGGTGAAACTTGTAGATTTACCCGAGGCTTATATCAAGAATCCAAAGGCAAAGGAACAACTATTCGGGGGTGGGGTCACATCTTATCATAAAAATATAAAGCAAAGCTTTAAGAGGTGGGACTCATATTAAGTCCTTCATTACAGCCTGCAGGAACTGTCTGCCTTGAGATCTCGAGCAGAATGGATGTCTGTGGGAGAGGCTTGCAAGTCCATGATGGATTAAGGGAAATTCGTTTGGCCCACGCTCTCGCTAGATGTAGGGCCACGATTATCAATTCCCTTTTTGAGACTTATAACAGACTAGTTGGCGATTTAACAGTGGGTTGCTACAAGCAATATTGTCATAAAGACTTTGTAGTTACTTGTAGAGAAGTATATTTTAGACTTGTGGTCGAGCGGCTTTTATATCTTGTAGTAGTTTCCCCACCAGATGTCATGTAGTGACGGGAGAGGTAAAGAATAGTATGGGACTATTTTTATTTGTCTTGGAAATATTAAACAAGTATAAGAGTATAAGTCCCGGGTAGCTACCTCCCTGTCTCGCTATCTCTCTCTCTTTCTGTTCTAAGGCTAATCTCCGTCTCGACCTCTCTCTAGGGTCGCTTGTCTCCTTCTAAACTCTCTTTCCTAAAATCTGGTGTAGTAGGGGTGTGTCATGTATGTTCCTCATGGCAACCAGATCTTTCTCACGAGAGGACTGCTGACAGCTAACTGCATCATCTCCTTACTGGCCGCTGTCGTCAGCTTTCCTCCGTGTAAGCATGTTTAGCGCTGCTCGATTCTCGCAGACACAACACCTTCTCATCATTTGACTTCCTGCTTCTATCTGTCTCTCTATCTATCTATTTATCTATCTATCTATTATGTAGTCCTATATTTGCTCGGCCGCGCGAAAATGGCGTACCATCGACATTTAATAGTTATAATATATTAATACATACTACATACACATTATAATGAACTTATAAGCTAATTAAGTGAAATACATAATATTGTAAAGTAACATAATTGTATGAATATTGTATACATATATTATTCATAGTAAATAGTGATTATTCAGTAATACTACATTTTAAATAAGTTGTATACATATTGGAATAAATGCATTAAAGTAAATTATTTAACTGTAATACAGTATGTACTTGGGATATTATAGTGAAATGCATACATGCAAGAATAAAAAATAGTTTAAAATTAAGATTATTGTAAGAGTTATTAATATTTCATTCAAAGATAATGGTACTGGTCTGTCATATATGGGTCATTCTTCTTTGTATTATTATTATTATTATTATTATTTATTTATATATATATATATATATATATATATATATATATATATATATATAATTAATACTATATACAAAATATATACACTTCATTCAGGGTGGTTAACTGTGATGTTAACTCTCCCCCCACTAAACAATGACTCCAAATTAGCAATTCTTGCATGCATTCTGTGCATTGCCAACAGCAACACTGCAACTACAATGCAGATGATTATAAAGACAGAAGGTGCTTGGCTATACACATAATATGGGTTGAACATACTCAAACTCAAATCTTCCCAGGGCTTCATTGTTTCATTGATCAGCTGCATAGTTTCAAACTTAGGTGAAGTCAGCTTAATACTTGTGCTCATGTTTAAGTTCATATCAGGCAGTGGGTGGAAATGTTTGTGTGTATGGTTGATAATGGCGTAGTGATTGATGGTGGAAAAAGTAGACATGGATGGTGTAAATACCGCACAGTAGTCTGGTGCTATGTATAATCCTGAGGCTGATGTATGAGATGGTGGTATATCTGGACAGACTATGTAAACTGATGTGTTATGAGGGAAATAAAAAAACTGCGAGTGTCCAATGCGTTGATGGTGTACAAGTTTATCTGGAGCAAAAGTGAAGTTGCAATGATGATGAATATTGTTATTGCTGATGATAGCCATTTCACAAGGGACCGTATCAGTAGGCTGAAACGTGAAAATGTACGCAGGACAAAGATGAACAGCATGTAAGGATGTGCGGCACTTTCGCTCAGTCGTTGACTCACTTGCGAAAGTGACAGTGTCTCGTCTCTTGGAGACCATGATGAGTTCGGTGTCTGTGTTGATGTTGATGATGACCAAAGTGTTGTTGTTTCTATAGGGGAAGGGGTGTATTTGGTATACTGTGAACAGGTCTTCCGTGATGAATGGTACATGAACTATCACTGATGTTGGTGTTAGTGTTGCTTCTAAGTATGGGTAATATTGCATAAATTCCCTACTGCGGAACAATGGCTTCAATTTATGTTTATGTATGCCTTGACTAACTATCTGACGTAGCTCATGAACTGGGAGTAAGTCATTTGTGATCTTGCCATCACCAGCATTCGAAATTCCTTGCATAAGTGCCCTGAAATGATCTCTAGTGTTCTCTAATTGTAGTAGAATCGTGTCAATATGTTCTGTGATGATGGAGAAGTGCTGGAAAAGAGTAACGTTGCCCTCTAAGTCATTTATTTTATCTACACTCTCGAGAGCTACGTTTTCTGCTTGTTTCAGATTTTTCACAATTGTCTTCATTGCCGAGTTCTGTCCTGTGATGAATTTATCTTGGTATGTTAGTACCTGAGCTATCTTATTAAATTTGTTGTTTATTTCTTTAAGGTCATCCTCTGTAGCCAATCCAAAGATGTTCCCAAGAATTGCGCCGCCCAGGTCAGAACAAACGCTTTTGGCGAGTACGTGTGATGTTGTTCCTGTCGCTCAGCACCTCCGTTCCATAAGATGGGAGATCTTAGATCATGACGAGCATAGTTGACTTCGCCTGTTCTAGTTTCCATTTCGCTAACTTCACCATTTCATCCACTTCCTTGGTGATATGTGATTGTGAAATATAATTCCCTATCTTGAAGTCCAGAGTTCGCATCGGCATCGCAAGTCTTTCTACATAAGTAGGTAAGTCATACAAGTAATCTAGACTTATTTCAGTACTCATGACGTCCTTGACGATTGTAGTCGTGGCCGTTGGAGCTATGAGACATCCTTGTCGTACTATATGCTTGGGGTCTAGGTGCGCATATACTCTTACTATGTATAGGAGAATCCATAGCATAAGTCCCTTCATCGTAACCTACCGAAAAAAAAAAAATCTATTAATTTCCTATAAAGCTGTGGTTGATGATAGTGATGATGTGCGTTACGGTTGGCTGTTATTTCATTTATAGAAGGAGTTTAAATCGATATTTAATTCTCGTAAATGATGTACTGTAGATTTCATTGGAATAGTTGCACCTATGTTCGATTGTTTGGTATATGACCTTAATTTCTTTTTGTAATCATTGTTGTGTTCTTGCTTGGTTTCTTGAGGTACGTTCACCTGTTCGGTTGTATCCGAGGCTGAATAATTATGTGATAATTCCCTTGAAACTCGTTTTAAATGGTCAATATGAACTTGTTTTCCTCGCCACTTGAAAGTGACCTAATTAAAACTTTGTTTGCTTTTATGTTAATTACTCTGTATGGGCCCTCAAACTTAGGGGATAATTTATTGTCTCTCGTATGAATGACTCCGTAAACAATGTCTCCTAAGCTGATAGGTGAATCTTTTGCCTTCTTGTTAAATGCCTCCGTCATTTCTTCCTTGGACATCGTTAATTGTTTTTGCACTCTTTTGTGAATGTCCTGGAATTCACGTAAACGGAGTTTAGAGTAATCATCGTAATTGTATATAGGCATGCTGTCACCTTCTAGGAGCTCATATGGTAATTTTTTATCTGTGCCATATATAATGAAATGTGGTGTGTCACCAATGGATTTATTTATAGACCCATTAATGGAGGCCTCTACTCTGGGAATCCAATCATCCCAGCTTGCATAATTTTCACTGAGAATGTATCGTAGCACATCTAATACCTTTTTATTTTGTCTCTCTACCAACCCATTCGATGCTGGGTGATAGGCCAAAACGTTAACCTTTTTAATGTTGTATTGTTTACATATTTCTTGTAAGAGCTCAGAATTAAATTCTCCTCCATTATCACTTATTAATACCTTTGGGGTAGTAAAGCGACATATTACATTATCTGTTATTGCCTTTGCTACTGTCTCTGCTGTCATATCTTTAATTGGAGCTAAAATGACATAACGGGAAAAATGATCCGTTGCTACGAATAAGTATAGGTTATTATTGTATGATAATGGCATCTTGAGTAAATCAACAGCGACAACGTCCCATGGTTGATGTGGTACAGGGTAATTACCCATCGGTGCAGGTGTGATTGGGTATCCTTTGTGTTTCGCACATGATTCGCATCTGTCTATATGATTGTTTATATCTCTTCGTAATGAAGGCCAGTAATATAATAGCTGGGCTTGGTTGAATGTCTTATCCTTTCCAGGGTGTCCTGCATGTGGGCTGTCGTGTATCATTCGTAATACTTGGGGTATCATGTCATTAGGTACTACCAACTGGTTAGTATTTCTTTGGCGTTTTGGTTGTTTAGAGTTAATTTTGTATAATGTATTATTGACCATTGTGAATTGTTCAAGTGGGACATGCAGTTTGGGTAATTGTATGTCATCTCCACTTTCTAACTTGTATATTACTTTTGACCATACTGGGTCAAGTCTTTGTGCCTTTGCGATATCCTCGTGGTTTGGGATATTTCCTTTGAGATCTAACGCCGCAACCTGAATTGTGTTGGGTTCCTAGATAATGCGTCAGCTACTATATTCATTTTACCTTGTATATAATGTATTTGTACACTGTAGTTTTCAACTGTACATTTCCATCTTGCTCTCCTCCCAGAAAGGAGTTTTTCTTTAAACATACCCACCAGTGGTTTATGGTCGGTGAATAAGTGGATTTCGTAACCATATACCAAATCTCGAAACTTTTATAATGCAAAAATCACTGCAAGTGCCTCTAAGTCTGTAGTGCTATAATTTTTCTCCGCACCTCTTGTCTGTCTGCTGGCAAATGCAATTGGTTGATTCTTTCCTCTTTTATCTTCCTGCATCAGTACAGCCCCTAATCCTTTAACTGATGCGTCTGTACAAATAAGAAATGATTTCGTGTAATTCGGATATGCTAAACAAGGTGCATTCGTTAGTTTAATTTTTAGATTGTTAAATGCCCTTTTTTGGTCTTCTTCCCATTGGAATACAGCATCTTTTTTGAGTAGTTGGAATAGAGGGAAGGCTATATGAGAGAACTGTGGTACGAAGGACCTATAGTACCCAGCCAGACCTAAAAATTGTCTAACTTCGTCAGTCGTAGTGGGTTCAGGAAAATCTCTCACTGCCTGTATTTTGTCTTCAGTGGTGTGAATACCATCAGAACTTAATTTGTGGCCTAAGAAATTTATTTCCTTAAAGCAAAATTTGCATTTAGAAAGTTTAATTTTTAATCCAGCATCACTAAGCTTTTGTAAGAGTAAGTCTAATTTCCTGAGATGATCCTTAATATTCTTCGTTGCGATAATAATATCGTCAAGATCAACAAATATTCCTTGTCCTAAAATTCCGGACAATACGTAATTCATAAGACGCTGGAACGTACCGGGGGCTGTCCTCAGTCCCATTGGCATTCTTGTATATTGATAATGGCCTCTGTTTGTTGAAAAGGCAGTGTATTTTACGTGACTCCTGAGATACCGGAATCTGATAGTATCCGTTTAGGAGATCGATGGTCGAGAATATATTATTCTCAGGACCAATATTCTGTAGAACATCACTTAGCAATGGCATGGGAAATCTGTCTGGGATTGTGTGATTATTTAGTTTACGGTAATCTACTACCGCACGCATTTCTCCATTTCTCTTGGGCACAAAGAAAAGGGGAGCGTTCCACGGAGAAACTGAAGGCTCAATAATTCCAAGCTTTAACATTTCATCGACATACTGATTTGCAAGTGTACGTTGGGAGTGTGGTATGCGATAAGCTGGTACGAAAATTGGTGGTGTTTCTGGGTGCACATTAATCATGTGATTAATCAAGTTAGTACACCCTAATTGTTCTCCGGGCAATGCTACGGTGTCCCTGTGTGTTTCCAGCAGGGTTAACAAATCATTTTCTTCGTCAAATTCACCTGAGTGAATTAAATTCTCTTTTATTCTTTCTCTATCCGTAGATTTTATCTCACTTGTTACTCCACCAATATTTATTTCCTTCACAGGGGCGAAACATTTTTCAGTATTAACTATGCAAGTTCCCTTCTTCAACTGAACTTCCCCATTCATGTGATTAATTATGAATATCTGAGTTAGCCCTTCGTCGTTCGTATGACATAATGCGTTTTCTACTGACAATCCCTTTACTTTACATAATTCTTCTAAGACAAGAACAGTACTATTCCGTAATTTGCTCTTTATGGTAACCTTCATGTATGAATTAGGTGGTATAACCAAATCATTAGTGAGATGGGCTGGAAAAATTGATAAATCAGTACTGTTATCTGGGTCACTAATTCTGGAGGATGGGGTTGCTGGTGTAAGTGGATCTATACACTCATCTATTTGTGTATGTTTGTTAAAGCCTTTAATATTACCAATTCTTTTTGGCTCTCTTCTACCAATCGGTGAGGGCTCTGAAAGTATTTCCTCTATGAATTCATTATCAAAGTCTATTCCATTCATTTGTGGGAGTATAGTTATGTTCTCAGTTCTCATGGATCTTAAGCCCAGTAACATATGAGCTTTAATTGCTAAGTTTTCAACGATATCGAACAATGCAGAGAATGGTCTTGTAGTTTCTGTGAAACTGAGATTTAATCTTATCATACCTTTTACTGTAATCTCTTGACCATCTACTGTGTATAATTCTAAATCAGCTTCATCCAGAAAAGTTACTTTCTTTTTATTTTTAAGAATTCTATTTAGTTCTTCATGTGTTATTAAGTTCACTGGAGAGCCTGTATCTAAAAATAAGGAAACGTTTTGATCCTCACATACAGCTGGTATCAAGATACACTCATTTCCCAACATGCCTCCTATGTGAAGTTTAACCTTGTTCTTCTTTACGTTTGTTCGTTTTTTGTCATGACTTGGCCTTCCCCCGATTTGAACATAGACACAATTTTTTCTACTGTTTTGCAATCACTAGTCCAGTGCCCTTGGTATCTATGATGCCTACAGTAAGGACCAAATCCTTGTGTCTTTTGATTATCCTCTTTTGCCTTGATAAAGCATTCATACCTCGTGTGTCCTGGTTTTGCACAATAATGACACAGAATGGACCTATCCCTTGACTGTGACCTACGAGGTGATTTCCCATAAGAAGTGTTGTTTATGGCGCGAGACCTGCTCGGGCTGCGCGAAAACTTATGAAACTGCCTGTAGGAAGGCGTGTGGGAACGAGGTCTAGGCGTCTTTGTTTGTTTGGGCTGCCTCATTTCTGGTCGCGATCGATTTTGTTCTCTGTTTGGGGTCGGTGTTGATGTTTTCACAGCTGATACTGTCTCAGGTACCCTGATTCTACCTGAATGTGCATGTGTGTCGACCACACCTGCTTTACTGCACTGCATCTCTACCTCGTTCATTAAGTCTAGTAAGCACATTCCAGGGGTGTACGCGATCGTTTTGGCGATCTTAAGGGTTCTATCAGGTAATTTACACAAGGCAGCTACATAACCAATGATGTCCACGACGAGGTCTGGGGACATCTTTCCATCATCTGTTATCCACTTAGAATTCTCCAGAGTAGCTAATAGGGTTCTCTTGATTGTGGAGACATCAGCAGTTATTTCACTGAGCACATGGTTTGTAGTGTGCTCCCTTACAAGATCTACAATTTTATGTAATTCTGGAATTATACCTGGCAAGAAGTTCATACCTCCAGAAAATTTCTTCAGAAATTCAGTTTTAAATTCATCATATGTCCTAGCACGATGTAGCTTATCGGAGCGCAATAAATTGCTTGCTGGACATCTTTCCTGGCTTATGCAAGATGAAAAAATAGCAATTTTCTCTTGTTCATCTAGTATGTGGCGCTTGATGAACATTTGTTCGCACTGACTGATTAATGAAATGACATCAATTCGATCCTTGTCTGTGCCAGAGAATTTTGGGGCAGTCTTATCCTCGTGATACACAAAAACATGAGGTGTGGTTTTTAGATCAGCAGTATTTGGTTCTTGATTCATATTTAATGATTGCCCTGTTAATTCAACTTGTACGAGTTTATCGTTATGTGAGGGAATGGTAGAATATGTATGACCGGACCGGTGAACCCTGTTAAGTATATTGGCATACGTATTCAAGGCAGCTGCAAAGTCGATACTCTCGTCTGAAGGGGTTTCCCACTCATCATCCGAAACTCCCGTATTTGTTTCCTTATCTATAACGTGTGGTGTGGGTTGTACAATGGGTGGGCTGTCTCTTAATTGTGAGTCTGATGTTGTGGCAATTTGTGTGTCATCTGGTATTAACGTGGGTGGTGGCGAAAATATTCCTGTCATTAAGATATGATGTTATGAAATACGCCTCTTGTTTATTTATGTCCTAGCAAACTAGATGAGTAAATAGGTTGAATATAGCTAATTTTAGCACTGAGAAGAAATGAGCAAGTATAATTTTACCCACTTGATACAGATCGTAGAGGTGTATCGATACAAAAGTCGATCTCGGAAGAAAATACAGGATTGATTGAAGATCTCTTGATAATTCTAGTGGTGTGTTGATGGACGATATTACTCAGGAAACTCCATGGCCTGGTATTTGTAGTGGTTAACGGCTGTTCCAGGCAAACCTCAGCATAGAACGTCGAATTTCCAACTTAACTGTGAAAATAAGTGAATATGAGTAGGAGCTATGTGAATAATGAGTAATGAGTAGTGGGTGAGAAGTGCCTGGTGTCAGTCACACGTTGCTTGGCATGGCAGACTCGCGTTGTGATGTCATCTCAGCACATGGTGACGTCGGCTTCCCACACTGGTAGCTGTGGTGAGTGAATGAGTAGCGATGAGTAACTTGAGTGAAGATGAGTTGTGAGTCGTGTCTCACTCTTCGTTTGTTTGTTCCCTTTATTCTATGTGGAAGTTTTCTCGGTCCTTTTCTCTAGTGATTTATTCGTTGTGGGATGAAGACTGCCGCTACTTGTAGGTGCGTGTAGAAGATTATACAGACGACGTAGAGTTGTTAATTGTAGTTGATTGTAGATGGCTGTAGACTTTGTAGAACTGAAGCTAATCTTGTAGTCTCGGTTGCTTTTGTAGAAATTTGCTTTTAATTCGGAGACGATGTCCGCAGATTTGCTGGTTTGTCGTTAAGCTACTTGCAAGGCTTCGAGTGATCTCTTGACCTCTGCATCAGCGTAATGATCTGGGAGACGGAGGGGGCAGGATGGAGAGAATACTGTCAGGAGCTGATATTGTTGGTTGTTTTCAATCTTGATATTTTGTAGGAATTTAATGTTGATTCGTAGACGAGGTTCGTATACGTTCGCTGCTACCAAATGTCATGAAGACTTTGTAGTTACTTGTAGAGAAGTATATTTTAGACTTGTGGTCGAGCGGCTTTTATATCTTGTAGTAGTTTCCCCACCAGATGTCATGTAGTGACGGGAGAGGTAAAGAATAGTATGGGACTATTTTTATTTGTCTTGGAAATATTAAACAGGTATAAGAGTATAAGTCCCGGGTAGCTACCTCCCTGTCTCGCTATCTCTCTCTCTTTCTGTTCTACGGCTAATCTCCGTCTCGACCTCTCTCTAGGGTCGCTTGTCTCCTTCTAAACTCTCTTTCCTAAAATCTGGTGTAGTAGGGGTGTGTCACGTATGTTCCTCATGGCAACCAGATCTTTCTCACGAGAGGACTGCTGACAGCTAACTGCATCATCTCCTTACTGGCCGCTGTCGTCAGCTTTCCTCCGTGTAAGCATGTTTAGCGCTGCTCGATTCTCGCAGACACAACACCTTCTCATCATTTGACTTCCTGCTTCTATCTGTCTCTCTATCTATCTATTTATCTATCTATCTATTATGTAGTCCTATAATATAAGCAATATATAGATTTAGAAGTTTCCACTCTAAGTCTGAATGATAAGGATATAGACACTCAACTTCAGTATTATCAACAACAACACCATCGTTATAGAGAGGTACCTCTCCAGTTGTGTCTGTCAAGTCTTTACTGGATGATCTTCGAGCCAAATGACAAAATTTGTAATTTAACTACCTAGAAAAAAAGATAAGGGGGAATTTCCACCCAGTTACGACCTTGAAAGAGGTGAGTGAGTGAGTTTGTTGGTTACCACTCCCCATAAAAGGAAGGGTCCAAGAGTTCAGCCACCACACTTCGTTCTTAACACAGGCTCACACTTATGATGCTTGGAACGGACGCTGAGGGTACATTTCTTCAAACAGTGCACGAGGAAATAATTGACGATCAGTATGACGTCAGAGATAATGCTATTTGTCATATTGTGAATGCAGTGGAAGTACGAAATTACAGCCTTTGTGCTGTAATTTCTGAAAAAAATACCCTTGTGCAAACTTATACTCCACTCGAAAACCGCTTTATAATCTCAAGAGAGGCCAGGTCAAATCACAGGATAAAGTTGGGTCTGTCAGAATTTTCAAAGAAAGTAGCAGACCCTATATTATTTACTTTAGTAGCCCACTGCGGTCGTGGCTCTGAACTAGAGACCAACAAGCCTGCCCAAGAGTTAATAAAAAAGTCATCAGACAAGCATTACATTCAGGATCTCCAACTGGATACTCTGACTGGACATGTGGGTAACTTAGCTCTATATATTGAAGAGCTAAAATGTATCCTACCCCATTTAGGTATTAAAAATTTATTAGTACCTGCGGGGAATGGAAGTGGTCTGGGTGGGGATGCGTGGGCTTTAAAATATTTGCCTTGCTTTGAGCAGCTGGCAAAGTGCTGCCGACGTATCAACACAAATTGTACATTCGTTGATAGGAGAATTGTCTATGATCATAAACCCGCAGTTGGAGTATGCAAGTTGTATCCACCACAACAACCACTAGCACAGCTTTCATCACAATCACAGCCTCCACCACAGCTTTCATCACAACAGTCACAACCTCTACCACAGCCTCCTTCTTACGAGGTGTGGCTGGAGGATCCAATGTTACTACTACCCCTCCTCCAGCATGAACCATTACAGCAGCAGCACCAGCAGTTGCCCCACCCCCAGTATGAGCCACTGCAGCAGCAGCAGCAGCAGCAACACCATGGACAACGCAAAGATCCACAAAAAAGACCTGCAGCAGCCGCAGATGAAGCAGAACCACTCAGTATCATTAAGAAGGAAAAAAAATGTGACAAAAAATAACAGTGTTAGTGTATTAAACGTTTATGATGATTTCCCTGCCTGGGAAGAAGCCAGAAATGGAAGCTGTTATATAAAAGAGGCCATTGATCGATCCAGATTTAAAATGAAAATCATTAACATTGAGAAATTCCTAATGCCAATATTACTTAACAAATTAATACTTATTAAAACTAAGCATACCCAAATTTTATTACTAATAATAGTTTGCAAGATGTTTATGGGAGATGGTATATAATTCTAGGTACTAAAACACTGATTTACTTAAGAAACTCTTGAATACTACTAGCATTTAGTCATAATAGCCTGTGAGATGTTCCTGGGTGATTGTAATTCTAAGTAGTTTTTTGTTGTTGTTGTTTTTTTTGATAAAAATTCGTATGTAAATTAATAAAAGTAAAAAAAAAAAAAGATTTACAAATCGCTAGTTTTCTTAAACTAGAAAACAATGGTATATAGTATTTTTTGTTAGTATGTATTCTACAAGGGAAACAGTTATGTCACTGTAAGACACTGATGACATATACATTTGTCTCACTTCCATTGCAGGTGGAGATGTTTACCCAGATAATACCATAACAAACTTTCAGAATCGCATTATCCCACTGCAACTAGATCCAAATCATGAATATGAAGTTGGGTTAAGTAATATTTTATTCCCATAATATTATTACTGTCTCAGAAATGGTGATCCGGAGTGTAAAATTGTTTACATACACGAATAATGAGATCTGAAAACGAAGACTGTGAGTTAAATTTTTATAATTATATACATGAAACAAATATTGCTTCCAACTTAAGCTCTCGCAGTTTAGTATCTATAATAGAATCCATTAACCATCAAATGTTGAACGAACTTCAGGAAATTTTTCAAGAAATGTATGCTGACTATTTCCCTTACCAGCATATATTGCACTATGATTACAACCTAGACAGGGTTGTCATCCAAAAAAATGGTAGTTGGGGCTGATGCAGATCGTTTATACACCGATGTATCAGTGGAGTTTGCTCCTCAAATTGCCATAGTGCTGGGGTTTGAACCAAGAGTTCGTTATTCGGTATTTCAAAAAACTGAAAAGGAAAGTCCTTCATCCTTGAAACCCAATCCTGTTAAAGTTATAGGTCCATATCCACCCAGATCTGATGGTTCCAATGATTATTTATATGTGTACTCCGACCTGGTTAACCCTTCACGATTCGGGGGGCAAATTGTGAATATCCTTGATGTTATACCCTTACCGAATGATATAACAAGTAAGGGCGTTAATCCTATAATGTACAAAACGATTAGTAGTTCAACCATAGAAAGTGTTGCCATAAAAATTAGTAATCAGAATGGTGGGCCAATATACTTTGAAGACAATCACAGTGTTACCTGTGTTTTACATAGACGTAGGTAAAGATGATCACAGACTCAATACTGTTTTTGACACCATGATGCGTACTACCCTGATTCCTCCTTCCGAAGATGTATTCTTGTTATTATTCAAAGACCCATTCCTACTCATACGAGGAAAGGCTGTAAGTGATATAACTACTTTTAGGAGCTCCATATACTACCAACGGGGGGCTGGTACTTTTGACTTTAAGGGGCGTAGGGAAACGGGTAAATCCTTTTTTTTTTAAATGAAAAATGTAATTCCTCAAGCTCTGGGTATGGGACGAGGTGTACTCAAGGATTTATCTAGTGGCAGGACAAATCTGAAGAACTCTCTGAAACAGAGAGGTATTACAGCCCTGAAAAGTGTCGCTCAAAGAGCTAGCATGAAAGGAGGACGTAAACGAAAGTCAAAAAGGAGGCGGAAATTACGGAAATGTTAGAAAATGGATGTATTTGACTGAATATAGCTTAGTTAGAATAGTGGTAACATGTCTCTTGATGTTGCTTCGGGAGTAGGGGTAAAATCCCCTCTCATCAATTATTCATCTGCCATATCAGAAATATTTCCTCGTCCTGACAAAGTCTGAATGATAAAATCATCAATTGCTTCAAAGCAGGTTATGGATGTTCTACCCATAAAAGCTGGCTTTGATAAAAAAAAAAAATAGCTTATAAATATGTAGAATTTCGCAACCAAGAGCTGATGGTTCATTGATTGATATGAGCACTCTAGTCCTCGAGTTGAAATTACACGAGTTACAAAAGCAGATGGATTTTCCATACTTGTAGAATATGATAAGATGATGCTTGTGAATGCAGTATTACATACAATATTTAAAAATGCATCTGTGTTTTTAAATGGGATTCAGGTTGAAAATAACTATATGTATAATTATGCAGCCTTTATAAAATTGCTCACAACACTTAATCCCTCCTAAGTAGGGACTATTGGTAAAAAATTTTATTTATTCACATGATGATAATGGTACTGGGATTGGAGATACTTATACTGAAGTTATTTTGTTGGGCTCAGTGATCGGGGAAAAAAGTTTCTTACTCTAACTAAAGAACATGGTCTGCATCTAGGTAGTTCACTACTGATGGACTTAAATGGGCTGGATAAATATTTACTTGATAACATTGACGTCAATATTCGACTTGAATTCGCTAATCTGAGTTTTATTATCAACATTCATCAAGATAGAGGCGAAATGAAGCTCCACATGGCTTTTGTGTTAACTGTGGGTTACTCGTGTCTTTCCTCAGCTGGCAATCATGGCTGCACTTAATGCTTCGTTATCTGATCCAGGGTCGTTTGTAGAGTATGTGTATAATAAACAAGTGGTAACATCAAACGCCATTGCTCATTATCAAAGTTCAATATACTGTTGACAACCTTTGGGGGAACTGTATTCCAAATAAACTGTATTTGTGTACAGTATAGTTGATATGGGGCTATTTCTGGATTGTATAATAAGAATCCATTGTAAATGACTCATGCTGACTTGTCAGGGCTGGCTGTACTGTAAGTATCAATGGGAGAAGTCTGTATAACTTCACAGTCTCTTTTCCTTATCAGTACACATCACTGTACCATTATATCTTGAAGGCTCTAGGTCTCAGTCGAGGTCACTTACTTAACTATGAGGCCTATACCAAGTGAAGAATGTTATTAGTTTTAGACTTATTACCTGAGAACGTTAACCCGCCCTGTCCTGATCGATTTTCCACCACTGACTCTCCCCAATCTCGACTAATTTTGGAAAAAAAAAAAAATTGGCTCAAACCTCCGCTTTTGGTGAGAAACATCGAAAATTCATAGTGAAATCGCTCACGTGAGGTTTGAAATACTGGATACAGGTAGCAGTTCCCCTTACCTTACTGTGTTTTCTATCAGGCTGGCTCCAAAGACAACGAGTTCTATGGGAGGGTAACTACTCCACACCACTCATAAAGGTATTTATTTATTTATTTAGTGGGAATTTACAGTATATGAAGTATGAAAGTATATTGGTTTTCACACAGTAATATAAGCAATATAAGCATTGTTTCATTCACCAAACACATCAATATACTTGACCTTTTTGGCACCATTACCTGATCATAATTTCTGACTGTTTCTTCCTCTAAGGAGGTGCAGGGTAGGGCAGTGGATGTGGGGGTGGCTCTAATGAATGAGGGTGAGATTTGGAAGCTTCCGGTGTTGCTGTTTGCTGATGATACAGTATTGTTGAGTGAAGATGAATGGGAGTTGCAAGGTTTGGTGTATGAATTTGGGACAGTGTGTAGGAGGAGGAATCTGAAAGTTAATGTAAACAAAAGTAAAGTTATGGTGTTTGAGAGGAATGAAGTCACAGAGTGTGCAGTGAGGTTGGATGGTGAGGATATGGAGAATGTGAGTGCATTCAAGTACTTGGGTAGTGTGATGAGTAAGGATGGAACTTTGGGGGACGAAGTGCGTGAAAGGGTACAGCAGGGAAGGAAGGTTGTTGGTACACTGAAAGCAGTGATGAGAAGTAGGGAGGTGAGTATGGAAGTTAAGAAGTCACTGCATGATAGTATTGTGATCCCTACCCTGACGTATGGAAGCGAGGCATGGACTTTGCAAGAGGGGAACAAGTCAAGAGTGAGAGCAGTGGAAATGAGTTACTTGAGAGGAGCATGTGGAGTGATGTGGAGGGACAGGTTGACAAATGAAGAAGTGAAGGAACGCTGTGGGGTGGATGTGGATGTTGTTGAGAGGATTAGGAGAAATACACTGAGGTGGTTTGGACATGTGAAGAGAATGGAGAATGAGAGACTGACTAAGAGGGTGTATGTGGGTGAGGTGGAGGGAGGGAGAGGGAGAGGTAGACCGAGGATGAGGTGGAGGGATGGAGTTGAGAGGTATATGAGAGAGGGGGGGTGAGTTGGGGGGAGGGTAGTCAAATGGTGGGTGACAGAGCGACTTGGAGGCGTTTTGTCTGTGGCCACCCTTTGCGGGATTAGGGCGTCGGGCTATAGATAGATAGATAGATAGATTCTTCCTCTAATGCTACGTAAACTTTGTCCTCCATATTGTCATCGATTGGGGAATCACTCTGGCTTCGATTTTCGTACCGTGGCACAACATGTCCTTACTGGCCAGATCACTGGTAACAGATGAATTGCTGAGACAATGACGTGCAGGGGGGGGGAGGACATGCTAGGTAAGACATTGACCCTGCCTGGCATCTTGTAGAGGAAGGTGTTCCATGTATGCGTACCAAAAATCCTGTGCAAAATATGAAAATTGTGCAAATTAGGGAACTTGCAATTGCTGTGCGTTTATATATGTCAACGGAAGTCACAGTGACAAAACGTGTGGACGTATATATACGTCAATGGAAGTCAGCGGGTTAAAGATGCAACTAATCCTGAATACACACGAAATCTGAGAATAAATATAACATTCAAGAAAGGCAGTGTGCCTAATCGTCTCCTGGTGATGTTAGAAGACACGCAAGGAATTCTAAGAATAAATAATGATCACCAGATATATTCAGATGTAAGACCTTAAAGAAAAAAATGAATGATCAAGAACTCAGAACTGTGATTCATAAAAATCTACCCCCTCACTATATTAAACAATTCTGGGGATCTCGCAGCTGATGAAATGATACATGTGAAAATACCAGACAAACTTGGATCTGTGTTTATCATCGCTGACATATTACCCACTTAAATAACTGGAGAAATGGGTCACTGGGTTTGTTTTTTCATAAAAGATCATATTACATATTTCCTTGATTCATATCGTCCTCTACCTAACCATTACTCTGAACATTTTGTAACTTTTTAAAGAAATCATAAAACATTTAAATTGTGCACACAACCCTACTGCCTGCAGAGTGTTTCTTCCTATGTTTGTGGGGCCCATGTTTTATTTTTCTTACAAGTCATATGTACAGATGGTGTAGAGTAGATAGATTGATGATGATAATCAAAAGCATAATTATGTCGAGAACTATAAACGGGTACTAAAATATGTGTTTAAATACTTTCCTGTACTTCTCCCTGACTGCCGATGCACTTTCTCTCTGAATAAATATACTGATAAAGAATGTCCGTTTTACCTATGCAAGAATCTTCCCTGAAGAGTGTAGTCACTACATACTGGTAAGTATCAGTCCTTACAGTTCCACAATAGGTGATGAGTGTATGATAGTACTTAATAATAATCTAGAGATGGATACATAAGTCTCTGGAGGTGAGACTTTGACAGACATCTATAGAAAATGGGAGAGCCGGGTGGGTAAGACATCGTTGATGGGTGACTCATGCAGTGTTTGCTTTACTGTATCTAAGAGAGATTTATTGGACTTTTTTTTCCTTAGATAAAAGCCTGGGATGTGACCTATGGACGGTTATCAAACTCGAACATAACTAAGTGAAATCACCCTTAGCTGAACGGTGGTGTGATGAACATTTGGAAACACTGCGTGAACCACACAAGATAACCATGATATTTGGCTTAAATGTGCAGATCCAATGTACAGTCGCCCTCACTTCTAAGTACTACACCGACTTGTGGCGTCTTGGTAGATGTGGCACCACTATGTTTATTTACATCGTCATATTAAGACGCTATCAAGTTGGAGGAACCTCAGCATAATGGTCAGGTACTGACAGCTACAATGCTATGAATTGTGTAGTGCTTATATTATATAAAAGAAGTAATGTAATTGAACACGTGTCTGTAATTCGAGCTTAATTTAAGGTGATGGTGTTGGAACCAAACAGGGAGTTCACTGCTTCATTGTGGAAATTATATCTATATCTGTATATCTGTATATAACTCTCTCTCTCTCTCTCTCTCTCTCTCTCTACATACGTGTATATATATATATATATATATATATATATATATATATATATATATATATATATATATATATATATATATATATATATATATATATATATATATATATATATATGAAAGAGAGAGAGAGATTGTCCAGGTGCTTGAGGATGCTAAAGTGGATGTATGTGGAATAACTGAAACAAAATGGAGAGGAGAAAGTGTGAGAGAATGGGAGTATGGATGGGGTATATGTGCAGGAGTAGGTGAGAATGAGAGGGCAAAGGAAGGAGTATGTATATTTGTGAGTAAAAGATGGAAGAAGAGCATAAGACAGTATGGATCACTTGGGTCAAGGATTGTGTAAGTAAGGTTGAAAGTTGGAAGACAAATGTGGGCGATTGTGTCCGTGTATGCGCCAATGCAAGATCGTGCTAGCAGAGTGAGAGAAGAGTTCTGGTCAAATATGGAAGTGTGCAAGGAAAAGTTTGGAAGGAATGAGAGAGTGTTTTTGATCGGTGATGTGAATGGTAAAGTAGGGAATGTGAAGGTGGATGCAATAGTTGGTGAGTGGGGTGTGCCTGCTGAGATAGATGAGAATGGCAGTGCATTAGTGGAAATTTGTGCTGGGAGGGGGTTGGTGATAGCCAATACCCTCTTCAGGCATAAAATGATTCACAGGTATACATGGCGAGTGATGAGAAGGGTGGGTGGTGAACTGAATGAAAGGAAGGCAATGATTGATTATGTGTGTGTGGGTGAAAGGATGCAAAGATGTGTAATGGATGTAAGAGCTTATAGAGGTTGGGGGAGTGGACTTTCTGACCATTACTTGGTGGTGGCCAGAATCAAGATCCAAGTAAGATGGAGAAATAAAAGAAGAGAAGGGCGGGAGGAAGGAGTAGTTGTGAGGACAGTGGAAAGGTTACAAGAGGATGAGAAGTGGAGGAATGATTGGGGAAATATGAATTGGAGCA
This sequence comes from Coenobita brevimanus, assembly GCF_032717465.1. NCBI lineage: Eukaryota > Metazoa > Arthropoda > Malacostraca > Decapoda > Coenobitidae > Coenobita > Coenobita brevimanus. The sequence continues at coordinate 28,870,857 of NC_137065.1, forward strand.
GATGGGGGACGTGGAAGGTGTGTGCAGGATATTTACAGAAGAAATATGTGCAGCATGTGATGAGGTGTGTGGGAGGAACAGAAGACGGAGGGGGGGTGCAAGGAACAGCATGGTGGACTGAAGAGGTGAGACAGGCTGTGGCACAAAAGAAGAAAGCATACAATGAATGGATGAGAAATAGGGGTGTGGAAGAAGTTGAGAGGCGGAAGAGAGAGTTATATGTAGATAGAAAGAGAAAGGTGAAAAGATTAGTAAGAGAGAGTAAGATGAGAGTGGATGAGGAATTTAGAAGGAATTTGAGTGTAAAGTGGAGGGACTGTAAGAAAATGTTCTGGAAAGAGGTGAAGAGAATAAGACAGGGTGGAAGTGAGGTTAGCAGGGGAGTGAAAGATAAAAATGGTAGATTACTAGTGGAGAAGGAGAAAAAGTGAGCAGATGGAGAGAACACTTTAAGGAATTAGTGACCATACAGAATGGAAGTAACGCGAGTATACGTGGCTAGGGAATGGCTGGGAGAAAAAGGGAAGTGAGCAGACAGGAAGAAATCTGTAGGATAGAAGTTGTGGAAGCAATGAAGAAAGTTAAATTGGGGAAAACCCCAGAAATTGATGGAGTGTGTGGTGAAATGCTGAAGCATGGGGGAGAGATTGTAGTAGAATGGATGTGGAAGATGTGTAGATTGGCCTGGGAGGAAGGTAGAGTCCCGGAGGATTGGAAGTCAGGTATAATTATTCCCTTGTACAAAGGG
>NC_137065.1:28876604-29079104 GCF_032717465.1 Coenobita brevimanus
TTTCTAAGGGAAATATACATTTATCAAGTATATATGTGTGTCAGAAACAGTTAATGCTTAAAAATATAATCTAAATAGCACTGGCAAACAGTTATAAACATTTCTTGGTAGAAAGCCATGCCATGCGCAAAGGTTCCAGTCTCCCCAAGGGGGCTGGGGTCACACATAATGCCATGAGGGTGGACACACTTGTCACTTTTCACTTGAAAATCTGGACCACGACAGCCTACCCACGGGCCCCTACCCAAACGTGGTAGGCAATATGGGAAAGCTACAAATACAATAATAACTTTCTAGAAGGGCAGTCAATAGAGTGCATACCTCCGTAAAGGCCCAACAATCCTTTGCGGTGCTATGCACACCATTTGAATGATCCTTTATCCGGATCCACTCCAGAATTTAACGAGTTATTTCCTGGCCCATGACCCATCCCTCAACCAATGTTGTTCACCGTATGACTACATACACTGATTAGTCAAATTTCCAGATTCTTGCAATCTTCATATCCACTTTGCCGCAGTCCTGGTTGATGTGCCTGATTCGTTGGCGACGGGCCGGATACTTAATCCACTCTCTTGAAGACCGATGACCTGTCCTAGTACTGCAACCCCGCTGTTTCTTCAGTCCGTGACGAACACCTCTGATTGGTGTTGCATTTCTTATAATGACCAGACAAAAGTTTGGTTTGCCCATGGTTGGCAGCCTACTACGCCTGATAATAAATATGATTTGCTACTGCCCCTTTAGTTCTTAAGAGCCGCTGGGTTTCGTATACGTCGCTCTCGGCGGTTCAGATTACAAGTATACTATGCCCATGGTAACATACCAGCTTTTATTTGTCATGGTGGCCTGCCTGAGCTATTTGAGTGTGTGATATTAGGTATTATTGTCTTACACCACCGCATTTCATCACTGCTTATTTTCCTTTAAATTTTACTGTTCTTTTTCTTCCATTGTAAAACAGTTTCATAAATTACTTCGCATCCATGTCATACCTAACTTGCTTTCTGGTCATTGTTCTTGCATTATTCTTTCGATGATATATAATATATATATATATATATATATATATATATATATATATATATATATATATATATATATATATATATATATATATATATATATATGTGTGTGTGTGTGTGTGTATAAAATTCAATCATCGCCTAATCCTTTGTTATCCATGAGCAGCGTAGGAGACGGGGCCTGGACAAGTAGGTCCTGACACTTTAAGATGAGGGTGATTGGTCTCACTCATCCCTGAGTCGCATTATGTGAGTAGTTAACCCCAACCACCCCTTGAATATAAACCTAAACAGTCTCAATCGATTGGAGCACCTTAATTACCCACTAAACCTCTAGGCATCATAATTTGGTTATATGGTTACCACCTAGCGTAGTAAATGGTTTCCTGGTGTAGTGCAGGAAACCGTTTCCCAAAGTCACCCATAGGCAGAAGGAAGAGGAAATAATGAAGGAAAGAAAGGCAGAAGAGGGAGGAAGGAAGGACGGAAGAGAGGAGAGGGCAGGCATCCAGGAGCAGCATGACATGAGTGAGTGGATGTTGAGCGCCCCTGCTTACCATCAATATATATATATATACATATATTATGAATATGTTCATCCTTCATTATACGTTGAGCTAGACAAGTCTTATTTTGGCCCACGTCTCATTCAGTAAAGCAAGGCCTGCTTCGGACCAACAGCATCCCTGGACATTCACTACGAATCATCCAACTCCCTGATTGGTCCCAGCACCATCACCTTAAATTAAGCTCGAATTACAGACACATGTTCAATTACATTACATCTTTTATACATTATAAGCACTACACAAATCATAGCATTGAAGCTGTCAGTACCTGACCACTATGCCGGGGTTCCTCCAATTCATTCGCGTCTTAACCCTTTAACCGCGGGCATTGTTTTGACCTGACTGGCCCCCCCTGCGGGGGTTCCAGCCAAAATGTAAACAAACTTTAAACCTTTATAACTCTGCACAGAATAAATCTAGAGCGAAAAATAAGGTACCATTAGAAAGTACTAACCTTCGGCTTTGCAATGATGTAGGTTTCATGATTTCGTTGACTATCACTGGATGGGCAGTGCCATTAGAAGTGAGCGATCTAAAATTACAATTTTTTGCTCACACACCATTACCAAATGCCAACCTCATTCTGATAATAATACTTTAAACATATATGAACACTGCACATACAATAAACACCCACTCTGTGTTCACTGAGGCAGGTAAAAGGCACTGTAATTGCCCGCACTTCACTGCCATATCAGCGCTGTTGTCACTCACACAGCTGGACAGATACTGATGCGTGTTTGGTCAGGGGTGGGGTGGGGGGCCCGGGGGGTGGGAGGTGGGGGCCTGGGGGGTGGGAGGAGGGAGGTGGGGGCCTGGGGGGTGGGAGGAGGGAGGTGGGGGTCGGCTGGAGTGAAAGAACTTAATAGCTACTCTCCCTTGAAACAATTGGCGCGCGGAAAAACGCGCGGTATTCAAAATATTCACAAACATTCCAGAATGACACCCGCGGTTTGGTCCAGTTTTTGCAATGTCATTCTGGAATGACACCCGTGGTTAAGGGGTTAATACGACAGTGTAAACAAACACAGTGGTGCCACATCTACCAAGACACCACAAGGCAGTGTAGTACTTAGAAGTGAAGGCGACTGTACCTGAGTGATGCACAGTGCCTGATATGTCCTAGTTTAGGATGTGTGCAATAATAAAGAGATTAATAAATGTCTTCAAATGTTTCACTTTGTTTTTATTTGTCCTTTATATGAAAAGACGTTTCTTAATTCAGCTAATCGTAGAGGTGGTTGTGTGGAGAATAAGAAGAAATTGGATAGAAAACAGAAGAGAGAGAGAGAGAGAGAGAGAGAGAGATGATAGTTTTTCACCAGCCTCCACGGGAAGCAGAAGTCCGCCCCACCATGATTTAAAAATTTTCCTCCCTACATATAGATTTGGACAGGAGGTATGTGACCTAATAATGGGAATGGGCAGTACAAAGTGTCCAGGGCCATGCTTGCGTACACCTGGACGTAGGTTGAAGTAGGGTAGGGAGGGGGGGGGCCATTACAAAGTGTCGAGGACTATGTGCGTAGTGCTTAACAGGAGGTTGAAGTAGGGGATGCTTGAGGGCATGCCCAATACTATGCATGGGTGGTGGTGGTGGTGAGGAGTTGATGGCCCGGTTTAATCCTGCCCACCACTATGCGTGCGTAGTGGTGGGTGGGGTATAACTACTAACGAACTTTTAACACAGGGAGTAGTTAAGATAAGGGAAGATGAAAAAACAAAAATCTTGAAGAGAAGACGAAGATCATAAGAGAAGAATATACGAGAAATATGAATAAAGAAAGATGGTGGGAAAAGAAAAGAAAAGACGAAGAGAGGCAAGTGTAAATCAATATAAAACCTATTTTACTACCTATCTTGCTATCTATATTAGTTTATTTATTTTAATATCTATATATCTTTCTAGAACTGTTGCTACATATCAACGGAAAAGATTTTCCCAGAATTAATTTCCATTTTTATGTTCATTATTATCCAACTACCATGGCAGAGATGATCCTGTCTTTAAGTGACAGGTTAAGAGACTGAATACATTTTGTAAAATGTCCTAAGGGAGTAGGAAACCTGCAGTAGGTGGGAAATTTCGAGGTAGGCCAGTATTTACACTCCCGCCCGGGCAGCCCTGGGATGAGGGTAGCTGTATCATTATTCGTGGCAGGCGGGAAAGGGAGGGAAAGAAGGAGGAGGAATCGGAGGAAAGAAAAGAGGAGGGGTAGAAGGCACTGGAGGTAAAAAATGGATGAAAGGAAAGAAAAAGTTAGTAACAAGAAAGGAGAAGGAAATCAGATGAGGGAAAAAGGGCCGAGATAATTGACCATAGGAGGATGACGAATTTGACTAAAGTGAAGTGGGCACGAGAGAGAGTAATGATTCCTGGTTGATAATCACGAAAAGACTTATGATATTATAGCAAGTGCTTGATCTATGCAACTGGTCAACTATAGGCCTACTGTTTCTTTCATATTCAGAGTCTTTCCCACTACCCATGTCCTCTAGTCTTTGAACTGCAACATGTCCAGCATCTCGAAATAAACGGATCTAAATTATGGCTTCTTTTCTTTGGACATGACGTGTTTTCCAGGTTTTCGCAATACGTTCTGTCTTTTATTAATTTATTTATTATGTCTTGCCTATCAAAAGGTCTTTATACTGAAAAAAGAGGAAAAAGAAACATACAACGTTTTCCAAGATTCAAAAGTTAGAGACTGTTGTCCGAAGACTGGGGATTGGGAAGGCAGTGTGGAAAAGAGAGAGAGAGAGAGAGAGAGAGAGAGAGAGAGGGAGGGAGAGAGAGAGAGAGAGAAATTCAGTGCTCTCCTTCAAGTAGATATCATATTTTTGTCTCGTATTTTAAGTGGAACTGGAGATTCCTTAGCACCTTGACCTAAGCGATAAATTATTACATTAAAAGTGAGCAACACCTGATATAGTATTCATCTAACTTTAAACATGAACTGTTTGCATCCATAACATGTAAGAACATACTGAGGTGTAATATGCAGACTGAAACACAAAGGCAGATGCATTTCGAAACACCCAGATTTCCTTAGAACACGGCCCTTTGTTTTCAGAATCAAGGATAATGCTCCAGGTCAACTCGGACACGGAACCAGATCAGCCATATTAGGTTAGTGACCTCCAGGGTCAGCAGGGGTCTCCATATTTACACTTTGCTTCGAAGCTGGCTTTGTGACTATCTTAGGATACGGATCAAGGCCACTAAGTAAGATACATCTGTATATATTCCCAAAGCGATGATCTGTGACATGCTGTCGAATACGTGGGACCCAGTTCTCTCCATCTTCATTTTCTATCACTAGCCACCCACTGATAATCTCATGATGTTGGTACAGGGCTAATACAATTATAGCGCAATTAGTCGCAATCATAATAGCCTCTGACATTTATGATACAAGTGGGGTCTGTCAACAGTAGTCTTTAAAAGTGAGACCAGAGCTGAATTCTCTTATGTTGGCCCATAGTTTGATGCTTCCATACTGGCATCCACAAATGATAATGCACCTGTTTTCTGTCATACCAACCGTTAACAGTGATAAGTCAGGTAATTTCTGTTATGCTGACCGTCAGCAAAGATAATAATACTGTTTTCTGTTATACTGGCCTCTGAGAATGATAATATAACTGGTTTCTGTTACACTGGGCTGTTGTAACATTCATGTCATAGCTATTGGCTTTTGTTGTAATGGCCTCTTACATCGATTATATAACTTGTTTGTCTCATACTGGCCTTCATCATTGATGATGTAGCTAGTTTCTATCATACTGGCCTTTAACACTGATGATAGAACTAGTTTCTGTCATACTGGCCTTTAACATTGATGATAGAACTAGTTTCTGTCATACTGGCCTTTAACATTGATGATAAAACTGAATTCTGCCGTACTGGCCTTTTCAGGAAGTAGACTGTAGCACCAGTCGAGCAGGGTGGTACTTCCAGGGTGGATGGAAAGCTCATGATAGGGAGAGCTGGAGCTCCCATTTCATCAGCCCTCGGAACAAGATCCTGACCACCCCCTTTTTCAGAACTTTTTCGGTTTTTCAGTAACACAGAGAGTAGGCCAGCATGCCCTTTAATACAAGTTCCTATAACTGTCAATACCAAACTACATGCTCATTACACGCCACGCTTCCTATTCAAAATTTTACACAAAATGGCATACCTTCACCAAGCCTAGGAGTTCCCAGGGGAGGAGACCATCAATGCCCCCACCATCCGCCCCTTTCTCAGTGACAATCAAGCGAGATTCCTGGAACCATTGTCTGACTCAGCTCTTCATTTTAACAACACTCGTGGCCTTTCCTCTAACTTTCTCTCAGTTTAACATCATCTCTCCTCCTCAACACCTCACCTTCTCTTCTTCACTGAGACTCAGCTGACTGAGGCAACTGATAGTAAACCCTTTTCTATATCTCCCTACTTTCTCTATACTCATTTGAGAGCCAAATGTGGTTGTTCTGTATATGTAGTATATATACACAACGACATCTTGCTCTTGTTACTGAAATTGAATTTCCTGAATTCTCTACTGTCTGGCTTCGGCTATCCTTTTTTTTTTTTTTTTTTTTTTTTTTTTATCTTTTAAAGTGCCTCCTTACCGTGTGAACCCAGTGAAAGTTCCTCTCTATCTGTTGGACCACAAGATGATTGAGCCCTGTCAGAGCGAGTGGAGTTCTCCTGTCACTCTAGTCCCTAAGCCAGGTGGGTCACAGCGGCTTTGCATCGACTACAGACGTGTTAATCAGATAACCAACACAGACACTTACCCTCTCCCTCTCGTGGAAGATTGCATAGACAAGATCGGAAAGGCTAGGTACATAAGTAAGTTTGATTTGTTAAAGGGATACTGGCAAGTACCTATGACTGAACGTGCTAGGGAGATCTCATGTTTTGTAACACTAGGAAAGACTTTTGCATGTTCTGTAATGCCATATGGTATGAAGAATGCACCAGCCACTTTTCAGAAGCTCATGAATGTTGTAACAGAGGGTTTGGCGGGGTGTGTTGTTTATATTGATGATGTATTAATCTTCAGTGACAACTGGAAAGATCACCTATGCCATGTCAGTAAATTTCTTGAGCGTTTGGTTCAGGCTAATCTTGTAGCTAATTTATCAAAGTGTGAGTTTGGTCAAGCTAAAGTTCAGTACCTTGGGTACGTAATTGGTGATGGACACGTTGCACCACCAGGAGCTAAGGTTCAGGTTATAAGTGATCTTCCCAGACCTAAAAGTTGGAAAAAGCTACAAAGATTTTTGGGAATGGAAAGTTATTACAGGAGAATTGTTCTTAACTTTTCAATTCTTGTATCACCACTTACAGACCTACTGAAAAAGGGAGTTAAATTTGTCTGGACCGATAACTGTGAATCCTCTTTCAGTAAACTTAAAGCTATCCTATTAAGTCAGCCAGTGCTCGCTACTCCAAATTTTGCTAAGGCTTTTAAGATGGCTGTTGACGCAAGTGATACAGGAGCTGGGGCTGTTTTGCTGCAAGAGGATGATCAGGGTATTGAACACCCTGTATCTTATTACAGTAAGAAGTTCACTCCACCTCAAAAGAACTACTCCACTATTGAGAAAGAGCTTTTGGCCTTGATTTGGGTTTACAGCATTTTTCATTTTATTTGTGTTCTGGTTTTGACCCCATAGTCATTTATACCGATCATAACCCACTGAAATTCCTTAGTAAGTTTAAAGATAAAAATCAGAGATTGATAAGATGGAGTCTACTTCTTCAGGAATATTCATTAGACATACAACATGTCAAGGGGAAAGAAAATGTTATTGCAGATTGCTTATCTAGAATTAAGACAGATTATTTTAGAGTAATAAGAAATTTCCTTTGTAAATTTCTTTTTCTTTGTGGGGAGGTGTTACATAGCCTATGATTTCATCATCCTTTGTATAATTCTAACGTACAGTATGCTTCATGTTTGATCACGATTCGCCTCGTGGTTCCATAGTGACCAGGCTTGCGTGTTCTACCTCACTCCCCCCTTCTGCCCCTTATAGTAGAGTAAGTCATTCTTTCTGTTGTTCATAGCAGGAGTGTCAACTCTTCGTCCTCTGTGCCCTCATTTGCGCGTCCTTCTTGCAAGTTGAATCAAGCTCTGCCTGCCACCTATATAATGAGCTCAGTCTCCGAATTAGTGGCTACTTAGATCTACTCCTCATTTTGTTCACATCTCTGTCCACCCCTGTATAGTGTATTATTATTTTTGTGAGTGCTCAGGAAGTCTCCAGCCATCTAGCTGCTGTATAATTTGAGTATAAGTGTTATTACCATTTTTCTTGTGCTGTATAGCCTGAGGCGTTAATTCGCAGGCCTGGTAAGGTTTTTGTAATTCATGTAGAATTTTTAAAGTCAGCCAGTGTGAGTAGTGTTTTGTATCTGTGATAATATGATATCTTACTTTAACTGAGCATTTCCGGTTTTCTCATTTTATCAGGGCTGACTTAGATAAATTTGTTCTTGCTAAATTCGTGTTAATAGAGGCTATTGCAGTTAACCATATATTTAACTTGTTTTTGCCATTACATTATCCTTATGAGTCCTGAATGTTTAGTTGTTAGTTTGAGCATTAAACTTTAACTTGTAATTTTACCTAACTCTTTTGTTTTGAACCTGGAACTTTGCGGGACAGTAGTGATTTTCGTATTCTCTCTTGAAGTGTTCATTATCTCCCTCTGTTCCGTAACAATATATACACACACGAGTATATACAAAGAAGAAGGAGCCAAAGACCATCAGCCTGAAGATTTTTTCCTTCAAGAAAAAAACAAAAACGAGGTAACAGAAAAAGAAATTCAATATCCGTATATTTCGAGAAGCTTGGACAGAACATTTGCAAGACTGGAGATCATAGGCAGTAGGAAATACGGAAAGAGGAAGACAGTTCCAGGGTTGACCTGTTGCATATATGAAGAACTGGGAGTAACGGTTAACTGTCGCATTAGATATTTGGACAAAACAGGAATGAAAGTTAGGTGCTAGATGGGTGTTACGCGCCCGTCGAAATGGTGGAGGGATGCAAGTAGACCGTTCAGTGACACTGGAGTAGCGATAGAAAAGAGATAAAGATGCGACAGTGCGACGACGAGACGGAGGTTGAAGCGAGCCAATAAGAGGAATAAAGTTAATGAGATGAAAAGCCTTTAACTCCACCTTGTTGAGAGGAGCTATATATGGGGAGTCTTCCCACACATGAGAGTTGAACTCTACACAGGGGCGAATATAACCAGTGTATTAAGTCAACAACTGTCAGGGGTAAAGAAGGCACACCTAATCTCTTGGAAGCAGATTTTACAACAAAGTCAGTATTTTCTTTCCAAGAAAAATCCCAAAAGAATAAAACCCCTAGTATATTTAAAGATAATGCAGGATTAAACTGGCTATTTCTGAGAATTAGAGGGTGGAACTGAGTTTTTGATGCGAAAAAAAAAAAAAAATGAAGCATAGTTTTACCTCAACCAGTGTTATGAGCCAAGTTAGACATTAGGTGTGCCAAAGCCTCTTGCCTTGTTTGTTGAAGTTACTGCTGAGATGGATGCTGCAGGAAACGAATGGAAAGGTGAAGGGTGGAGTCATCACCGTATGAGTGGGTAGGGTTAGATGTGCAGCTTAGAAGGTCTTTGATAAATAAAAAGAGAAGAGTGGGTGATAGGCCAGAGCCCTAAAGAACACCACTATTGATAGCTCTAGGAGAAGAACGGTGGCCGTCTACAACAGCAGCTATAAAACACCAGAAAGCTAGAGATGAAGTCACAGATAAAAGGACAGAAACCATGAAAAGGCAGCTTGGAAATTAAAGATTTATGTCAGGCTCGATCGAAAGCCTTTGAGATGTGAAGTGCAGTGCCAAAGCTTTCGCCAAAGTCCCGAAAGGAGGATGACCAGGAGTCTGAAAGGTAGGTGAGAAGATAGCCAGTGAAGCGTCCCTTGCGGCACCCATACTGACGATCGGAAAGAAGGTTGTGATAGGGAAGATGCTTTATTTTTATTTTACGAGCAAAACTCGAAATCTTTTCAAATACAGGATGTTAAAGCAATTGGGTGATAGTGAGAGGGCTGGAAGTGGTCACCCTTATTTAGGACAGACTGAATGAGAGAGAAGTTCCAGCAAGAAGGAAAGGTACAAGTTGATAGACACTGGCGAAAGAGTTTTCCTACCACAGAAGTATAGTTCTGGAGGACAACAGGAGGGACCCCATTCGGGCCTCATACTTTGTTAATGTTGAGGTCAGTGATGGCAGAAAATCTATTAACTGAAGAAATCTTAATGTCAGCCATGAGGAAGTCAGAGGAGGGAAATGATGGAGGAACAGAACCGCAGTCGTCGAAGGTGGAATTGAAGGAGAAAGTCTGAGTGAAGAGTTCAGTTTTATCAGTAGGAGAAATAGCTATAGAACCATTAAAGTGGAAAAGACGAGGAAAGGATAATGAGGTAAAGGTGTTAGAAAGATTTCGGCAAGGTGCCAGAAGGGGCGCTGGAATAAATCAAGTTGGAGAGTTAAGAGCATTTAGTATGACTGAATTTATTTTAGATGAGTGAAGAACAGACTTAGAATGATTTCGGGCAGAAACATAAACAAGATGAGATTCAGCGTGGTTAGGCTCCTGTACCTTTTGCAGGCCTTCTCCTTGTTGTAGACAACATTAGAACAAGTGTGATTAAACCAAGCTTTTTTTTTTTTTGCATTACTAAAAGGATTTGAGAAAGGAATGTATGCTTCCATGTCCGAGGGAATAACATCGATAATACGTAAGGCAAACTCAAATGGCTTTTGGCCGTGGAAGCAATAACCATGGAAGCAATAACCAGTCTGTGGGGCTCCCAGTCAGCTGCTCCAAAATGCCACAACCGACACTTCCTGGGAGAGGCCACAGGCCTTACTGGAGAAATAGGACAGATTAAGGTGATTAGGCTTTGGTGGGAGGAGCCCAGCAGAGAGGAAAGATTAACAGCATAAGCAGAAGCATTAACTGTAAGGAAGGGGTCAAGTATTCAGGAACTTTCTCCAAGGTGATCAGGGATACGGTTAGGGTGATGCAAAAGCTGCTATAGATCATTAGCGACAGAAAAGATGTAGGCTTGTTCACCAGGTGGATCAGTGGAAGGAGAGGCGAGCCAAAGGTGGGTGTAAACATTGAAATCTAGAAGGGAGATTTCAGAGAAAAGAGAAATGGATAGGATGTGTTCCATCTTAGAAGTAAGACAGTCGAAGAATTTTTCATAGTTGATTTAGGGAATAAGTAAACAGCACAAAAATATTAAGCCAGAGAATGACAGGAAAGCCGAAGACAGAGAGTAGAGAATTCAGAAGATGTAAGTTCAGGAACAGGAGAGCAAGATATGTCGTTGTGTACACATACACAACAGCCACCTTTGGCTATGAAATGAGTGTAGAGGAAGTAGGAGGATACAAAAAAGATTTAGCTATCAGTCGCCTCAGACAACTGAGTCTTAGTTTGGAAGTGAAAGTGAAGTTTAGGAAAGTAGAGGTAATGTTCAACGGAGAGAATGTTTGAGGAAAGGTCATGAATGTTGCAGAAATGAAAAAGTGAGTCAGACAGTGGTTCCTGGCATCTCGCTAGGTCGTCACAAGGAAAGGGGAGGATGGTGGGTGCATTTATCGTAACCCCCTGAGGACTCCGAGACTTGGTTATTAGATGTCATTGTTTTTGTTAAATTTTGAATAGAAAGTAAAGTGAGTTATGTGCGTGTAGTCTGGTGTTGACAATAAGAGGAACTTGTATTGGAGAGCATGGTGGCCTACTCTGTGTTACTGAAACACTGAAAAAGTCTCAGCAAAGGGGGATGGTCAGGACCTAGTCCCTAGGGCTGATGGAACTTGAGCTCCAGCTCTCCCTTTCATCAGCTTTCCATCCACTATGGGAGTACCGACCTGCTCGACTGGTACTACAGTCTACTCCCAGAGTCCAGTGTCAAGATTTTTATGGGAGATAGTGGCAGGAAACGGAAAATTGCATTAAACTGTGAGTTTTATTTTATTGTAATAACATTATTGGTTGCTCTTAGGAAAGCCTTCGAATTGCTTGATTTGAAGTTTCCTGGTGTGTGAGAAACATCGTTATTGTTGTTGTTGTTGCTGTTATTATTATTATTATTAATATTATTATTATTATTATTATTATTATTATTATTTTTATTATTATTATTATTGTTATTGTTATTATTATTATTATTATTATTATTATTCTTTTGTTGTTGTTGTTGTTGTTGTTGTTGTTGCTGCTGCTGCTGTTACTGCTGCTGCTGTTATTTCTTTTTATTTTTCTTATATGCAAGGAAGAATGAATCAAAGGCCTGGAACCCGCAAATTGTTCCCTCCACGAAAATACAAAAAACAAGATAACAGAGAGCCAAATTCAAGACCCGTTTATTTCGAGATGCCTGGACACATTACGTGTCCAGTAGGATATACGGACAGAGGGAGACAGTTCCAAAGATGACATGTTGCATACATGAAGGACTGGGGGTAACGGATAACTCTTGCATTAGAGAGTTTCTGTTGTAACCTCAAAGCAGTTTTATTCGTTCGTAAAGAGCTTTTTTTGTTTGTTTGTTTTCTTAACTAGAGGGGTTACCTATAGCCTCCACTAAGCATTTTACTACTAGAAATTTCCTGTAAGGATAGTAAAATACTCTAAATAACGGTAATTAAATTATTTATTGGTCTGAGTACATAGAAATAGTTTGACTGGAGATGTAACATTACAGGCCCGTGGGATGGAGTCAGTTCATTTTCGGCAACTCGCCCTACACCGTTCAGCCTGCGTGTGTGTGTGTGTGTGTGTGTGTGTGTGTGTGTGTGTGTGTGTGTGTGTGCTTTAACTCCTTTTAGAATATTTGATGTATATAAAGGAAAATCCCAGTGAGTTCGTCTGGTTATCGGGAAGGTCTTTCTGTAGTTATACAATTATTTAACATGATTTTTTTTGGCGGGATCAGCCCCTCTCACCAAACTGAAAATTGTCAGAAATAGTGAAAGAAGGTCAGATATGGCTTTAAATCCTTAGTACATATTGCACAATAGAGTCTCATCCGTAATGCGATATTTGAGGTGCATGAAACCCCCCAGTGATTCTTTGGCGGGTCAGCATCCCCCTAAAACAACAAATGAAATACCAGGAATAGGGAAACGTGAGCACATACTCGTAGGTCGCAATGAAATTCCTCAGGTCAGATTCTGTGGTTCCTTGATGACGTCTCGCACGATATAAAAATGTCCACCATTGTTTTTAAGGGTAATAGTCTCCCACCAGAACTTATAAAAGATACAAAACAGAGGAAGGAGGGCAGATACATTTGATTTCTTAGTACATGTTGAAGAATGAGCCCCCATTCGCCAACTACTACTGCTGCTGCTGCTGCCGCCACCATCACCACCACCACCACCACCAGAGTATCCTGAAATATCCCTTCACTTATGTCACCACTGGGACCATTTGGCTTTTACATTGGGATACTAGCTTCTTTTATGAGGCAGTAATATTAATATCACCCGCTTTGAGAAGGAAGCGGAGTGGTAATGTTTTCAATTGTGAGGTTGGCTGGCTGACGTTGTTTGTGTGCGTTTTACGTCCTGAAATTGCGTCAAATCAGAAATGGAGGTGCAAAGTTATGTCCCGAGGAAAAACTTTCCGGCTATGCAGGCGGTGAGATCTCATCGTGAGACGGCTTCTAGTTTTGTCATTCTTTCAAAGCGACACACAGATCTCAGGACTGGGTAAGCAGTTTCCATGTTTTCCTTGAATGCACAAGAAGAAACTACACATTTATTTTGTCAATAAGAGTTTAAGGTTGGTACAGAATATCTTGCCTAATAAGGTAGGTTACAGAATAGTTATATGAAATTTACGTTCTTTTCCATCCGAGATCCTTCTATAACTCTTTTGGCAGCGTTTCTAAAGGCAAACCTAACTCAAATATCAGTTACGTCTGCCGCTGTTGTATGTCTTTCCTGGATGCCTGCCACGTATTTCTTTCCTCTGCCTTTCCATTCCACTCCCACCTCTTATCTCCTCATTCTCTTTTCCATTCATTTTCCATCATCTGTCTCCCACATCATCATCTCATTTTCTTTGTCTCCTTTTTTCTTCGTCTTCTTTCACTTTCCTACACTTTACATATAGTTTCCTCTTCGTTTCCCTCTCTCATAATTAATCTTCCTCCCTCCATTTCATACCCGTATCTTTATTCCTTTCTTGTTCCAGTCTTCCCTCTTGGTTTTCTCATACTTCCTTCTCTTCTTCATCTTCGCTCTCGCTCTTCATCTCCCCTCCTTTCCTTTTCTTCTTGCCTTCTCCATTTGCCTTGTCATGTTTCCTTCTTTAAAATCAAGAAAATTTTGTGGAGTAAAAATAAAAAAAATTACGTACTCATGCTGAAAGGGTGAAGCAGCTGCAACCATATTTTTACATGGCAGCCTCGTGACCTGGGACTACCTGTTAACCTTTATGATGAAAAAAGTATGGAAAGTTAATCAGCGCTTCGTAGAGGTTTTTGGTGGAGAGAGAGAGAGAGAGAGAGAGAGAGAGAGAGAAAATACGTGTGTCTGTGTGTGTGTAAGAGAGAGAGAGAGAGAGAGAGAGAGAGAGAGAGAGAGAGAGTGTGTGTGTGTGTGTGTGTGTGTGTGTGTGTGTGTGCGTGTGTGTGTGTGTGTGTTTGTGTGTGTTGCTATTAATTACATACTTTAATAACACCGTATAAAAATCAAATAATTCACCCCAAAACGTGTTTGATTCCTCCATGTTTATGTTGTCAGACCTGTAATAACAAAGTTAATCTCACACTAATATAAATCCTAATGAAAGTTTCTGGTAGTGCTATACGTTAGCCAGGGCCCTGGTGGAGCTCAGCCGGAGTGTCTTTACTGACCTCCTTTGACTTCTTTCACGTCTTCTTCATGGTATTTCCTTCTGAGTTTCTCGTCTGTTTTCTCTCTATTTTTCTCTCTCTTGTCTTCCACTGCTCTCATGTCTGCCTTTATTCTCTACCTTCTGTCTTTCTTCTCTCCTCTGTCTTTACTGAATCCCGTCTCCCTTGTCTTCTCTTAAGACGTCTTTGAGTTATTTTCTCCCCATGCTGTTTTTCTACAACTTACCTCTTGTTTTTCCCTGTATCTCTTGGTTTCAGTTGCTCTCTTGTCTAGCAGTTTTTTTCCTTTTGGCTTCTCTTAGGGTGCGGCCACATTTGCTCCAAATATGTGATCGACAAGAGGATACGAGGCTCAAGGGTCCGCCCAAAGTTCTGGATCGGATATTCCATCGAGTTTAACCCGGTGTTTCGTTTCATGTTACAGATCACATTTTTGGGGGAAGTGGGCCGCACCTTTACGTAATCTTTTTATTTCCTTACCCGACTTTCTTCGTCTTCAGTCTTCTGCTATTCCCTCTCTACTGTCTGTCCTCTCTCTCTCTCTCTCTCTCTCTCTCTCTCTCTCTCTCTCTCTCTCGCTTCTGTTATATCACCTTCCTGCTATTTTCTACTTTCGCCAACGGAGTTGGTGGAGGTTATGTATTCACCCCTGTTTGTTTGCTTGTTTGTTCGTCCAAAAGATGTCTCAATAAGTTATCGATGGATTTCAATTAGATTTTGTGAATACGTGGGCCACTGGCCAAGGAAGAGTTGATTAAATTTGGGGGGCGATCTGAGTTGTCTGGTCTAGGCGTTGGCGGAGGTATGCGCTCTGTGAGTGCTGTCTAGGTTTATCCTGCTTTGCTTCTGCTCGCCCTTGTCTCATTCTTTCTCTGGCTCTGCTTTCTTCTCCCTTTCATCTCTCACTTCATCTAGTTTTTTTTCCTCCTACTTACTGAAATTTATCTATCTCTAGCAGGTGTGTCTCTTTCTTCTCGTTATCCTCAGCGTCTTCACTCTCTTTTCCACCGACCCATGATAAGACTTGTGTCAGGGAGCGGTGGCCGCTGGCAGACAGCTAGTAAACCGACTGAGGAGGAAGGAAAGAAATGGAAAAATAAGTCACCTGAAAAAGAAGAGAATAATGTCAATAGCGTAAAACTTTCGAGAGAAGGATGGGAAGGATAAAAACTACCCCTCTGGAAGTTTTTTTTTTTTTTTTTTTTGGGGGGGCGAGTTTCGGAATACAAGGCCAGCAGCGGGAGGAGAACTGATAATGAAAAAAAAAAAAAGAGGATTGTAAACAGTGACGAATAAACTAATCAACTTTTAACAAGAAGGGGTAATTAAGACACGGGAAGATAAGAAAGATGGAAAAAAAAAAAAGTCTGAAGGAGAGACGAAGGTGGTACGGGAGGAAAATATGGGAAGATAAGAATAAAGACGATGGGGAAATAAAAGTAAAGACGGAGAGAGGCAAGTGTCAATCTATATAAACATTTGCTTTATTACCTATCTTCCTATCTATATCTACCTATCTATCTATTTTAATATCTATTTATCTATACGTCTGTTTCTGTCTATCTATGGTATTTCAGTATTTGATAGTATAACAAGAAGTGGTGCCAAGGCACGGAAAACCCGTCTTCGACAGTCATTTTAGTGTTGACGTATAAACACAGCAGGATATCTAGTCAATGATGTCACATCAAATTTGGAGTAAATCTGGTGAAAATTGGCGATTTTATGCCCGATTGAAATTTTAGGCCCGACCCACCTGACACTGAACCCCCTACAGCTAACAGGGGGGGTGACCCCCCTGATGTAATGAGGCATGTTATCGGGTGCAGATTTGAAAGGTGCAATTTTAGGTTTTGGTTTCATGTCAATATGACGAGTTTGAAAGGAGTTATGGCGAAAAAAACGATTATTTTCTTTTTTGCCTACAGCCTGGGCCATGAGCAAGAGTGGCCCCAAAATTATTTAGGTGATCAGAAGGTAATATCCCATCATCCCTGTAAACTGAATCATAATTGCACCAGAAGTTTTCGCGTAAAGTTGTTAACAGACGGACATACAAACAAACAGACAGACAAACCAAGCGAAAACAATACGCGTCCCCGAGCCCCTCCAGGCCGGGGGCGGGTAATAATAACACATGAGATAATATTTCAAAGGCAACATAATGTTTTTGTTGACTAAGAAGACTAGGATCTGTTGCTACATATCTACGGAAAGATCTTCCTAGCATTACTTTCCTTTTCTTTGTGTGTTTATCATTTAATATCCAGCTACCATGACAAAGATGATCTTGTACTTTAACTGACTTAGAGACTGAAATAAAGAGTTTATTATTTTTTTAAGGAAAGGAAGTCCTTACGGAAAATGTCCTAAGAGCGTTGGAGAACTCCAGTAGATAAAAACTTTCTTGGCAGCCCAATATTTACATTCCCTCCCGGGCAGCCCAGGGTAAGGGTGACAGTATCATTATTCGTGTCAGGCAGGAAAGGGAAGGAGAGAGGGAGGGGGAATTCGAGGAAAGAAATGAGGAGGGACAGAGGGCACTGGAGGCAAAAAATGGAGGAAGGAAAAGAATAAGTTGCTGACATGAAGGGAGAAGGAAAACAGATGAAGGGAGAAGGGCTGAGATTATTACTGTAGGAGGATAAAGAAATGACTGAAGTGAAGTGGGGACGAGAGAGAGTCACGATTACTAGTTTAACATCAAGAAAAGACCGATGAGATTATAGCAAGTCTGTGATTTATGCGACTGGTCAACTGTGGGCCTACTGTTTCTTTCTCATTCAAAATCTTTCTCACTACCCATGACCTTCAGTCTTTGAACTGCAGCATGTCCAGCATCTCGAAATGAACGGATTTAAATTTTGGCTTCTTTTCTTTGGAAGTGACATGTTTTGCAAAGTTTTGCCTTGCATTTTGTCAGTTATTCATTCATTTATTTATATTTTGCTTATTGACAAGATCTGAACACTGAGAAAGGAGAAAACAGGCAACTTAACGTTTTCCCAGTTCCTGACATTAAAGGCTGTACTTTGAGGACTGGATTAGGGAGGTAGTGTGGAAGAGAGAGAGAGAGAGAGAGAGAGAGAGAGAGAGAGAGAGAAGGAAGGCAATGAGTAGGAGACGGTAGGGAGAAATGAAGGAGTTAATGGAAGTAACTGTATGTTCAAGGTACCTTCCTTCAAAATGTCTCCTCTAAGCTATAAGTATCGCCTGGTGGGAGCAAGATTAAAATACTTAACACATCATCGGACTGAAGAATGTTGGAGAGGCTGAGGGAGCCCTGTGGAAGAAAGGAGAGGTAGTGAGCGAGAGAGAACCGGGTCGAAGGAAAGTGGGAATACTGGAAGACATGGAAAGAGCAGGGTTGAGAAAGCATCTTAGACAAAATGCATAGGAGATCCCGAAGCTTAAGGAAGTGGGTGTTTAAGTGAAAATATTCTCTCAGCATCAAGGGGTGGGGAAAGATCAAGTTCTGAGTAGAAAAAGCAGAAGAAACAAGGTAAACCAGAAGGAAACCATAGCTACAGGATGGGATACTGACTGATATCTATTAATTTATACTTTTTTTTTTGACATGTAAGGATTATCATCGGTCGTATAAATGTAGTTGTTCACTTACTCCTGCTGAAATGGGGTCCAGTGAGAACAGTTCAGAGAAGAATAATTTATAACGACTGCATGAGTGTTAGATAATCAAGATTTCCATGCAATTTCTCCTTCAGTACGACCGACAATAATCGATGTTATTTGCAGATCCCTGTTTGTACTATTGAGTTAACGGGTACAAGGAAGAAAACAATTTTGCCCAAGAATATGACCAGCCAGCAAATCGAACACGGGTTCTTCCAGTTGCGAGCTGGGCATGATAACCAGTGGAACACCGGCTGGCCCACCACATACTATATATACAAACGGTCAAATGAAATTAGTTTGAGATCCGTCAGGTGACGAGAGGTTAAGCCAGATTTCTTGAAGTGGAACCCCTTAATAAAATGGACTGGTACTAGAGTTGCTTATTTCTCTCTGAAGGGGCACCCACCATCCACTCACCAGATGTACTGATACTCTCAAGTGAGTCTGCACTGGGTTACCAGCCAAGTGGTCCCCGTGTTTCATTACATCATTTATCACGTTGGATGGCAACTTTATAAGCAGCAAGTGGACGGTTGGTGATCTAAAACAATAACATTTGAATCAGATTTTATGCAGTAGTGATTCTCCATGTCGAGGGGTATTATCACTCTTAGGCTCTCATGATGTACTCACAGCTGAATAAAGTCGTCTAGTGTTTGATGGACAAGAATACTTGCTTTGTGCCCATCATGAAGGGGCTCTCTGGCGATTCCTTGCACAGGATTTCATAGTGGTGTGTGTGTGTGTGTGTGTGTGTGTGTGTGTGTGTGTGTGTGTGTGTGTGTGTGTGTGTGTGTGTGTGTGTGTGTGTGTGTGTGTGTGTGTGTGTGTGTTGAACCATGCGTATATTGAGAGAGAGAGAGAGAGAGAGAGAGAGAGAGAGAGAGAGAGAGAGAGAGAGATTAGTGTTCCCAGCAACTAATCAGCAAGGTTTTGGCTCGTATTTTTTGAGGAATAGGAGAATTTGAAGCACCTCGACATTAGCAATTAATTTAAGTATGTGTATTACAACTAAGTGACTTCTGATGCAAGTAAGATGGAGGAATAGAAGAAGGGAAAGACGAGAGGAAGGAGTAGTTGCAAGGAGAGTGGAGAGGTTACAAGAGGATGAGAAGAAGGCAGAGTATAAGAGAGAAGTGGAGGAACCATTGGGCAAATATGAAGTGGAGCAGATGGGACACGTGGAAGGTGTGTGTAAGATATTTACAGAAGAAATATGTGCAGCATGTGATGTGGTGTGTGGAAGGAAGAGAAGACGGAGGGGAGTGCAAGGAACAGCGTGGTGGACTGAAGAGGTGAAACAGGCTGTGGCACAAAAGAAGAAAGCATACAATGAATGGATGAGAAATAGGGGCGTGGAAGAAGTTGAGAGGCCGAAGAGAGAGTTATATGTGGAAAGAAAGAGAGAGGTGAAAAGATTAGTAAGAGAGAGTAAGAAGAGAGTGGATGAGGAATTTGGAAGGAATTTGAGTGTAAAGTGGAGGGACTGTAAGAAAATGTTCTGGAGAGAAGTGAAAAGAGTAAGACAGGGTGGAAGTGAAGTTAGCAGGGGAGTGAAAGATAAAAATGGTAGATTACTAGTGGAGAAGGGAGAAAAAGTGAGCAGATAGAGAGAACACTTTAAGGAATTGTTGAACGTAGAGGATGGAAGTAATGCTAGTATAAGTGGCTGGGGAATGGCTGGGAGGAGGGAGGTGAGAAGACATGAAGAAATCAGTAGGATAGAAGTTGTGGAAGCAATGAAGAAAGTTAAATCGGGGAAAGCCCCAGGAATTGATGGAGTGTGTGGTGAAATGCTGAAGCATGGGGGAGAGATAGTAGTAGAATGGATGTGGAAAATGTGCAGATTGGCCTGGGAGGAAAGTAGAGTCCCGGAGGATTGGAAGTCAGGTATAATCATTCCCTTGTACAAAGGAAAAGGGGAAAAAGAAGTGTATGGTAATCATAGGGGCATTTGTCTTCTTAGTATAATAGGAAAAGTGTATGGTAGGATACTTATTGACAGAGTTAGAGAAAGAACAGAGAAATTAGTTGGAGAAGAACAGGGAGGCTTTAGGAAGGGAAGAGGTTGTGTAGATCAGATATTCATTCTTAGATCTTTAGTGGAAAAGTTTCTAGAGAAGGGAAAGAAGTTGTATGCAGCTTTCATGGATTTGGAGAAAGCATATGACAGGGTGGATAGACAAGGATTGTGGAAAGTGTTGAGAATATATGGAGTAGATGGGAAGTTGTTGAATGCTGTGAAGAGTATGTACAATGGTGCGAAGGCTGCAGTGCGTGTGGATGGTGACCTAAGTGAATTTTTCTCTTTGAAAGTTGGTTTGAAACAGGGATATGTTATGTCTCCATGGTTGTTCAATCTGTACATGGATGGGGTAATAAAAGAGGTACAAGGTAGGGTAGTGGATGTTGGAGTGGCCCTGGTGAGAGAGGATAGTGTTTGGAAACTCCCTGTACTGTTGTTTGCAGATGATACTGTGTTGTTGAGTGAAGATGAAGGAGAGCTGCAAGGCTTGGTGGATGAGTTTGAGAGAGTGTGTAAGAAACGGAACCTAAAGGTGAATGTAGGGAAGAGTAAAGTGATGGTCTTTGAGAGAGGTGAAGTTAGTAAATGTACAGCGAGGTTGGATGGTGAGGAATTGGAAAATGTGAGTACGTTTAAGTATTTGGGTAGTGTGATGAGTAAGGATGGAGGTTTGGAGGGTGAAGTGCTTGAAAGGGTACAGCAGGGAAGAAAGGTTGCTGGTTCCTTGAAAGCAGTGATAAGAAACAGGGAAGTGAGCATGGAAGTGAAAAAGTTACTACATGACAGTATTGTGATACCAACTCTAACGTACGGAAGTGAAGCTTGGACATTGTTGGAAGGACACAGGTCAAGAGTGAGAGCAGTGGAAATGAGTTATTTAAGAGGAGCCTGTGGAGTCACGTGGAGAGACAGGCTGACGAATGAGGATATAAAGGAGCGTTGTGGTGTGGATGTGGATGTGATAGGAAGCGTTATGAGGAACACATTGAGGTGGTTTGGCCATGTGGAGAGGATGGAGGGTGAAAGACTGACGAAGAGAGTGTATGTGAGTGAGGTGGAGGGGGGAAGAGGGAGGGGGAGGCCGAGGATGAGATGGAGGGATGGGGTGGAGAGGTATATGAGAGAGGGGTGTGTGAGTTGGGAGCAGGGCAGTGAAATGGCGGGGGACAGGGCGACTTGGAGGCAATTTGTTTGTGGCCACCCCAAACGGGATTGAGGCGTCTGGCAATAGATAGATAGATAGATAGACTTCTGATATGCTACTTATCCTGTTTTAAAAATAAAGAAGTGTGTATCTTTAACATGTAAGAGCATAATTAGGTGTAATGTTTAATCAGCATCAACAGTTACGTTGTTTGTTTTTCCATGGCTTAGGAAAACCAGTCTGATGAATCGGCAGCAATGGCCACTCATATCACTGGTCTGTGGTCCAGTAAATGTTCGGTGTTGGCTGCTGTGGATTCATCTTACCTGCTTGAGAAAAGCAGGAGAGATGACAGAATGTTGATGCCGACCGTACAGACTAAGTCGCTGACGAAGATGGATTCCGATATCTCCATAATTCCTTTAGAATATGACCCTTTGTTTTCAGCATCCAGGTTTATTCTGTTCGTGGACAGCTCGGACATGGGAGAAGATCAGCCGTACTAGGTTAGTGATCTCCAGAGTCCTCGGGCGTCTCCATAATTACATTTTGCTGTGAAATCATCTTTGTGGCTGTTTTAGGATGCAAATCATGATATATGTGAGATATGTTTGTATATAATTCCAGAGCGAGTTTCTGAGACATGCGGGAACTCTGGGGGACCCAGCCGTCTTCAACTTCACTTTCTATCACTAGTCATCTGGTATATTGTCATGATGTTGGCACAAGGATTCAACGATGATAATGTAACTTGTCGCTACCATACTAGCCTCTGACAATTATGATATGATTGGTGTCTGTCATAATGGTCTTTAGCAGATAGAAAAGAGTTGATTTCTCTCATGCTGGCCTACAGTTTGTTGTTGCCATATTGGCCTACAAAACTGGTAGTAGAACTGTTTTCTCTCATGCTGGCCTCTGATGTTGATAAGACAAATTGTTTCTGTTGTTCTGACGGCCAGCAAAGATTATATAATACAACGGATTTGTCATACTAGCCTCTGGTAATGATAATATAACTGGTTTCTGTCATAATGATCTGTAACATTGATGAGATCGCTAACTGGCTTTCGTCGTACTTTCCTCTAATATTGATGATATATCGTTTTTTTGTTTTTTTTTCATAATGGCCTCTAACAGTGATAATACCCCTTTTGCCATACTGGCCTCTAACAGTAATGATAAAATGACATTTATCATATTGGCTTCTAATAATAATTTTGGACAGATAAAGACTGTGAGGATAGTACCGTTTTCCTGGTGTGTAGCAATGATCTGTTTGATCTTCCTCTCGCTGACCATGATCAGTGTTCCTGCTGTTCCTTATGTTATCAGTTGGTTTGACAAGGGATGTGGCTGTGGTTGTGGCTGTGGCTGTTGGTGTAGCCTGGGGCAAGGGAGGCAGAGGATATTAGAGTAGAGGAAGGGAGGGAGGGAGGCAAAAACGGAGCAGATTTGTGCGCCCGAAAATAATAACTTGTATCTCACCCCTCCCTGTAGATTAAACCATGGGTCAGTCAGCGGTTAATTTACCCAAAGATAAAACTAACTCCAAAAGAGGGTGAGAGTGAGGGTGAGAGTGCGAGTGAGTTCACAAAGATTACTCAATCAGTCAAGAAGGGGCAAACGCCGTGGGGCTTATAGCCTCACTCACCCCCCGACTCCACCCACGCGGTTCCCTTTGTGCAACGCTCCAGGCAGCGACTTTTCTCCCTCTAAGTGTCTCCCGACAGGGGTGATCAACCTGCTCTAGCCATGAGTTATGTGGCCTTCCCCTTGGCCTCCTCCACCCTGGGTTAACTCGTTCATAGATCAAGCAGGAACAGCCTCAGGAAAGCGGGCCAAGTGCCCATATAGCTGGAGTTGGCGTTGACGTATTATTTGTGTAATAGGCTTCAATTAAGTCTTATAGAGTAGTTGCTCGTTACGCATCCGGTTGTACCAGTGATATCCTATGATCATGCGAAGACATTTAGTACCAAAGGAGTCAATTCACCACTTCGTCACTGTTTAGTGTGCATGTCTCACAGCCATAAAGTAAGGCAGGCACCAGCGCATTGAAGATGCGAAATTTCGTCCTTCTACACAAATAACCACAGTGCCAAATACCCGAATTGAGTGAATCCATAACCCCGTAGGCCAGACCAATGCGACAAGGGATCTCACACTCATGATCTACTGTTGTTATGGACCACACTTCCAAGATAAGTGAATCTTTCCAAGATTTCAATATCCTCACCACATGCATGGACAGACTGAACTGCTTCATCCAACAAGCTACCAAATGCCTGGACCTTGGTCTTGGCCCAAGAGACCTTTAATCCCAATGGCTTGCATTCTCATGAAATTCCTCGAGGGCACACAGTAGTGGCTCCAGTGACTCCACTAGGATAACTGCATCATCAGCAAAGGCAAGGTCGGTAACCCTGAAATTGCTAATTGATACCCCACAGTGACTTCAACTCACAGCCCAGTCCAGTACCCAGTCCATACATGTGTTGGAAAGTGTGGGGACAAGGACACAAACCTGTCTTACAACAAAACTTACTGGAAGGAAGTCGGATCTTCCCCTTCGTACTTGACAGCACTCCCAGTGTTTGAGTACAAGCCAGCAATCAGTCGGATTATCCCTGCTGGGATCCCACAGAGTCGCAGGAGTTCCCATAGTACCCCGCAGTTTACTGAGTCAATCGCCTTCTTGAGGTTCACAAAGGCTGCTAGCAGACCTTGCCGAAACTCAAGACAGCGTTCTACGAGAACTCGAAAAGCTAGGATACTGTCATCAGTAGACTTCTTGGTCGTGAATCCGGATTGTTCAGGCCTCTGAAACTTAAGCAAATGGTCCCAGATACTCATCGGTAGAATGTGAGCAAGAACATTGCCCAGCACAATGAGCACTGTAATACCACGATAGTTACTAGTCATGCTGGTCTCCTTTTCCTTTCCAGATAGGTGTGACTAAACCCTTAGTCCAGTCAGGAGGAATGATACCGGTCTGTCAAACGGTTTCTATGACTGCATGTAACTCCCTGATCATGGCTTCGCCCCCAGCTTTGATTACTTCTGCTGGGTTTCACAAACACCAGCTAGTCTGCCACTTTTCAACGTAGCCATTGTCTTCTTGACTTCATCTAGAGAAGGCACGGCTTCGTCAGTTTGTGGGACAGCAGTCAATGGCTGTACACCAGCCAACGGAAGCTCTCCACTGGGAGGTTCAGCCATATACAAGTGCTCAAAGTACTTAGCCAAACGAACCATGGTCCTTATCTGCCGTGGGGATACAGGAAATTGCCTTCATCGCTGCAGTAGGGAGGAGTCAAACTTCTTACAGTGCAGAGGCGATCTCTGAGTTTGATTCTGTTTGTCTGTCTGTTTACCATGCGTGGTGACACTTTCTTGCTTTCACCTTTGTAACCTGGTTCTGGAAATATAGTGTTGTGCAAAATATTCTCTCTCTCTCTCTCTCTCTCTCTCTCTCTCTCTCTCTCTCTCTCTCTCTCTCTCTCTCTCTCTCTTTCTCTCTCTCTCCGTGTGTGTGTGTGTGTGTGTGTGTGTATAAGATCCAAAAGAAAGGATTACGTTGCCAACAATCCTGGATAATGCATGGCCAAATAAATTGCCCGAATGTTGACAAAGTTTTCATTTTCCCTTTAACGAACGTATTCATAATTCTTTAACTGCAGAACTGTACGATTGTTTGAAAGCAAATGCAATAGGATTCAGAGTATTGGCTTAGTTTTACTTATAAGTAATTAAGATACGCAAAAAGGTAATGTGGACAACTGTGTTCTACGTGCTAAATTTTACTGGGAGCGCATGCAGGCAGGAGGTTTACGTGAGAGTAAAGAGAGCTATTCAGCTTCATGAGCGACGACTGTCAGCATGAAATAAGTTTTGAAAACAACAGTAGGATTTTCTTCAGGACTGGCTGCATTTTAATGTCAGACATGGAAATTATAGGATAGGGTGGACATGGAGGAATCTTTTCTCACACATTTCATAAAATAACTATGGACTTCGTACAGATCACAAGTAAAACAACTAAATACTGTAATTGGTGTGCGGAATATTATGGACTCGTAAGGAAATGGAAAACTTGTATAGCATTGCTACTTTTATTTAGTGTCATGATACGAACTTATGGCAGCTCTATGAAACTACTATTAAACATAGGTTCCTACTAAATAATCAAGTTGCCACATGGTAAGTAATACACATTATAAAGCATTTTAAAGCGTCCAATATTACTGGGTAATGAAAGAGCACCGATTATCCTTTTAGCTGAACCACATCAATCATATCATCCAACAAAAATGAAGCTGACAGAGATAAATCAAGTAGATATACAGCTTCATTCCTTGATTTACAGAAATCATGGAACTGCATACTCAATCCTGCATTTTTTATGTTAATTTCTTTATAATCCATGTGCTCACATGCCTCTAAATCTGATCATTTTTACTTTTAGGAGGGGGTAGCCTACCATGAATCACTGGAAGGGTCACGCTTCCCAGATATCGCATTACGAAGGAAAGTCCATGAACAACATGCAGTATGATATGAAAGCCATATTTGGCCCCCGAAAGACTGTATCACATGATTCAATGAGTTAAACACGTAGAGATGCTTCGGCTGGATGAGAAAAATTAGTATGTGATGAAGTAGCACCTGTTTATTGCTTTACCTGAGTCACATGAAGCATAATATCCAATCATTATTACAAGACGCACGCCCCTCACCCACCGCTTTATGACCAGGTAAGGCACGCTGTTCAGGAGGCAAGGCTAGTGGAACTGAGACAGGATATGGTGGCGCCGGGTGGAGAGAGAGAGAGAGAGAGAGAGAGACAGACAGACAGACAGACAGACAGACAGACAGAGACAGACAGACAGAAAGACAGAGACAGAGACAGAGACAGAGACAGACAGAGACAGGCAGACAGACGGACAGACAGACAGACAGAGACAGATAGATAGACAGACAGACAGACAGAGCATTTTATCCATGCAGATACCTACAAAGGCTTATTTTTTTAAACTGATCCCTTCTCTCTCTCTCTCTCTCTCTCTCTCTCTCTCTCTCTCTCTCTCTCTCTCTCTCTCTCTCTCTCTCTCTCTCTCTCTCTCTCTCTCTCTCTCTCTCTCTCTCTCTCTCTCAAGATATATGGCCATTCATTTACACTGTCTCATCGATGTCACACCCAATGTTATCTGTAACCAATTAGTAACACTGACGTGGATTGGAATGTTTGGAATGCCGGTTCACTAGTTCCTTGACTCTGACATTGAAACTGTGAAAATCTATTGAGGTTCTGGCAAATACTGTAATCAGCAACATAAAAGCGTGTTAAGCCTTGTATTAATACAATAACTGTTCGTTAGTAATGTCTTGCATAAACATTTTTTTTTTTGCTGAACTAACCTGTTATACTGACGAGAGTGGGAAGGGTTGGAATTTCACTTCATTAATCTCAGAACAATGCCTTGAAACTGTTTCGAAACTTTATGAGATCTTGCTAAGCTAGCCAGCAATACTCAGACAACGGAAAGCTTGGATTATCGTGCCAACATTTTTTCAACGTTGTTTCAAAACTGTCCAGCTGTTATTAGATATTTATAAACTAGCTTCTAATGTTCCAAGAGACTGGAAAGGATGGAATCCTGCTCCATTAGATCCAAACCCCAGGTGTGCCTGTACTTATGTTAAAAATGTACGAAGAAAAGAAGCCGTAATTATGCAACAAGCAGAAATCACATTAAACTCTGAGGTACCTTGGGACTCACCCAGTCTTTTTTGTTAGTTTTCCCTCAGTTGTTACACAAAGACTTAATGGACATTCGCACTTGCTTTTACAACTTTGTAGTAATCCAGCTCTCTTTTTTATCATTGACATAAAACCATCAAATGCTACCATCGTGTGTGTGTGTGTGTGTGTGTGTGTGTGTGTGTGTGTGTGTGTGTGTGTGTGTGTGTGTGTGTGTGTGTGTGTGTGTGTAAAACTTACTAATAGGTCAGATCCTTTGCATACCTGGACATTGTGTAATTAAGTACATAACCTCTTCACTAAGATGGCTTTTTTATATTGTAGATCCTCAAATGGTTATATTTATCGTGGACCCAAGAACCAAACGTGTCTGAAGCCCCGTCACATCAAGACTTCCTTATTACGCTTAGCAGAATTGTGTGGCATTGGCAAGAACAAAATTAATTTTTGAGGAACAGCAGTCATAGTGAATAGGATATTTTCCGAAATTTAGGTAAGCATGGCAAAGGAACTATCAACTCTGAGGAACTCAGGAGTTTTACGGTATTATGATAATGACAGTTAGTTTCATGGCAGTAGCTTCAATAAAGGACTGCTTTCGTTATGAGAGTTATCAATATAAGGAGCAGCCTCAGTAAATGACTGTTGATACCTTTTGTCTAATTAAATGCACACACACACACACACACACACACACACACACACACACACACACACACACACACACACACACACACACACACACACACACACACACACACACACACACACACACACACACACACACACACACACACACATTCAGGCAGTTTCATTGACGGGAAAAAATATTCACAGTAAATTGGTTTATCAGCTAAATGTTTCCATTCCGTCTCTTGTTTTGAAAGCATTGTCAGTGTCAGGTATCCCCAATATTGTTTTCCCGGTTACCATATCCTCAAACTTCCGTAACAAGGGCGGCACCTGTTGTTATATTAAATCCCAATATGCAGTTGACACTATTTTAAACTTCACTTCATCCAGTTTTGATTACTCATTGTATAAACATGTCAAAATATTACCAAATATATCTGTGTAGTCTATTGCTCCCCCAATGCTTCTTCGGAACCATATGTATTTGATTCCATATCCACACAGTTGATTAACCTTTATCTTGCCCTTAGCACCGAAATTATTATTTTGGGTGATTTTAACATTTTAACATACACAATGTTGAATAGTTGTTGCATTCTGCCAGGACTGACGTCGCTGGTCTAGAGTGTGAGCTGTTTGCAGAATCGTTTAATCTCATCCAGCTGGTAAAGCAACCAACCAGAATACCTGATAATCCTAACCATAATGCCTATCTCTTGGATTTATTCTTGACAAATAATCCAGATCAATACAGGATAGAGGTACTGCCATCACTTGGATCATCTGACCACAATCTCATCAAAGCCTTATTAGTTAACCCTCCCACACCTTCCTGTTCTGAACCTGTCAGGGTGACCCGATGGCACTTTGACAGGGCAAACTGGGATGGATTTAGAAATTATTTTGCTGACATTCCATGGCAGTCTTTCTTCTCTAGTGATCCCAATTCTACCCAGTCCCACATTTGCGACTTAATACTAGCTGGTATGGATTTATTCATACCAAGTCAACAGTTCACTAAAAGATCGAACTCTCCAAAATGGTTTGATGGCAACTGTGCCAGAACAACAGCCCAAAAGTCATTAGCATATAACTCTTACTTAAAATAAAAAACATCTGAATCACTCTCTCAATTTAAAATTGCTAGAAATCATGCAAAAGCTGTAATAAATCTAGCTAAATCAAACTTTCTTCAAAAGCAAGCATCAAAACTACTTAATAACCTTAATGACAATAGAATATTCTGGTCAACTCTTATTTCTTTCAGTAATAACTTTAACAAGTCATCATCCATTCTCCCACTAAAATCTTCAGATGGCAACGTTACAAATGACCTGCGTGGGAAAGCAAATATTTTTGCCAGCACATTTGCCAGAAATTCTTCCATTGAGGATGCCAGCCAGGATGCCCCAGTATTAGAATTTGACTTTCCTGATTTTGTTCCACTTAAAATATAGACAAGATACGTAAAATCCATCTTAGACAATTTACCTACCAACAAAGTTCCAGGCCCAGATGGAATTCCGCCAATTGTTTTGAAAAAGTGTTCCCCTGAACTTGCCTCTGTTCTAGCTTAATTACTCAAACTATGCATACGTACTTCTTCATTCCCAAATTCATGGAAAGGAGCCAATTTCCACCCAATTCCGAAGAAAAGAAGTTCCTCTGACCCCTCTGATTACAAACTAATAGCTGTCACATCTTCTCTTGGTAAGGTATTTGAAACTTTAATTAATAAACACATTGTTAAACATCTTGAATCCAACGACTTAATTAGTGATAGACAATATGGTTTTCGCCACGAAACTTCCACCATTGACATACCCAATCTCCTAACTCATACCATCCATCAGTCAATTGACCTACATGGAGAAGCTCATTCAGTAGTCCTTGATATATCTAAAGCTTTCGACAGAGTATGGCACCGTTCCCTGCTGTCCAACCTCCCTTGCTATGGACTAACGTCTTTTGTTCCTTTGATTTCCTCATATCTCAGTGGCAGGAAAATGAGAGTAAAGTGGATGATGTATATTCCAATTTCCATTCAAAAACGCCAGCGTGCCACAGGGATCAGTTCTGGTGCCAACCCTGTTCCTGGTTCATATTAATGATCTCTTATCTGTCACCCACAACCCCATCCACTCATATGCAGATGACTCAACACTACATAGTTTATTCCCACTCAGACACCCAATTACGAAGTCTAATATCTCTACCTCTCAATTCAGTACAGCCATCTCCATGAATCAAGACCTATCTACGATCAGTGAATGGGGACAAAACAACCTTGTCTCATTTAATGCTAGTAAAACTAATTCTATACAATTTACTAATAGACAGATATTGCCAGATCCCCTGGGAAATGCTGAGAGGGATTTTTGGACAGTTCTTTTATGACAATACAGTTTTCCTAATTTTACCACTTGTATATTAAACAATATTATCTACTTCCAAAAACATTTAAATTGGATCAATAATTTCCTTTGAAATTCAAAGCTAGACTAAATATTATAACACCCTTGAGAAAAAATGACCAGTTATTGCTTAACAGTTTCCCCTATCACCTTAGGTTATGTGGTTAATATTAGAGCTCTAATGATGTTTTGCACTTGAATCCTGATGAGGTGAAAAAATGGCCTTCCTCTCCCCTCAGCCACATCTCACCCTGCAGCTAGTTGCAAACACTACACAATTATTGTTAGAAACAACTGAAACAAACAAAATTTTTTGAAGACTGCATGAAGCCATTTTGATCACCTCAGACTACATTTTAGAAGGTAAGCAGATATATATGTGTGTGCCAGGGACCTCGTTTGACTGGGGACAGGGGGACATGTCCCCCCCACTTTTTGGAGCCTGAGAGACAGAGTATCTTTTGTCTCCCCCACTTTTCTAGGTAAAATTTTTCAGAATGAATAGCTTTATGCCGTTTTTATTTTTCCTTAATAGAAAAATCCATTCTATACAGTACAGTACAGTCTAGGTGATATGAAAATTATTCCCTGCTGAGCGGGGCAGTTCGATTGGTCACCTGAGTCAAGGGTTAAGAGAGGTTAATCCCACCAGATGTTTTTACTTAGGTCAGTCTTGACGTATGCACCACCCCTGATGCCTGAGCCAATAAGAATCAAACAAAAAGAATAAGTAGTGGAAAACGGAATTTCTATTGGCTATCACCACAACAGTAGTACAAAAACAGAAAACCAGACTGGGGGTGGGTGCGGCAGTAAATATTAATTTACACGTATTTGCTAAATGGAGAGAGAGAGAGAGAGAGAGAGAGATACAAAACTCAAAGGAAAATAGAAAAAAGTGATAGTATCGCGTATCACGAATGTGGGAAAGTGTGTGTGTTCGGGACACTCACGCCAGTGTGGTGACAGATATTTTGGGGAAATATTGGAAGTGTTTGCCCACCCTGGCAAAAATCCTGGATACGCCACTGTGCCAGATTCGTATGTTACCTTCAGTGCTACTAATATTCCCATCTCCAAAAGTATTGAAATTCTCGGCGTCACACATAACAATGCCGTCAGCTGGACCTCTCATGTTAGATTCCTTGCTAAATCCACTTCAAAGAAACTTGGATTATTGTACAGAGTCCGTAACTTCTTCACCGACGAGCAGTTACCTATAATTTATAAGAGTCATGTGTGCTTTCAGGTTGAATATTGCTCACCCTTGTGGAATGAATGTGGAGAGGTTTTATTAAAACAACTAGTGTAGACAAAATTCAGAATAAAGCTGTTACAATTATTAACAACCCTGCCATTACAAATAAACCACCTCCCCTACAAGTAAGAAGGAATGTTGCCTCCCTTGCATTATTTTAAAGATATTTTTATGGCAAATGCTCAGACGAAGCAGCGACCACGGTGCCACCTCTCCATGCCTTCCCTCATGTTACACGGGCATCTGGTAGCGACCATGACTGGACTGTCACTTAGCCATACTGCAAAACTTCAGCATATCAGAATTCTTTCATTGCCCGAACTGCATCTCTCCAGAATTCGCTTCCCCGGAGTTGTTTCCCTCCAAACTTCAACCTATAGCTGTTCAAGTCTAACTGATACTGATATTTTCTGAACAGAGGACACCAGTAATCTGATGTATGTTTTTTTTTTTTTTTTGTTCATTTGTTTTTCTTTCCTCTGTTCTGTTATTAAAAAAAAAAATAAAACGCAGACCGGGAGAGAGAGAGAGAGAGTCAGACAGACAGACAGACAGAGACAGAGACAGAGATAGACAGACAGACAAACAAACAGGCAAACCGAGTGAAAACAATACCCGTCCCCGAGCTTTTCTGGGGCGGGGAATGGTAATAAATAAATAACTAAATAAAACAAAAAGATGAGCCGGCGAGAATGTTTGTATGCCCCTGTGTAGTTTCCTGGAAGTAATGATAAGAAACGATGTAAAATAAATAAGGGATGATTTATAATATGGCAACAGTAGAAATGGACAAAAAGGAAAAATAACAATACGTTCGCCGAGGTAAAGGTGGGCAGGAGAATTCTTGGGGTGAAAACTGGCTGAGAAGAAAGGAAAAGCTGAATACTAATGAGAGATAAATAAGTTGTTAGACTGGATGAATCCAGCAGTGTGAATGCATGGTTGACGTTGGTTCAGTTGCACGTAAGCAGCGAAAGGTGAATAATTAAGTAACTGAACCATGTACTGAAATGACTACAGAGGAACTGAACTTTTCCGAGAATATGGCAATGAGTGGGCTGATGGTTTTGATAAGAAAAGTGGGATACTGGTGGTTGAAGATTATATTGACTTGATGTGTGGGTAAAGCAACAGTAGATCAGAGTCAGCCAACAATCATAGCGTTTGTCAGAAAAAGATTTCACTTCTTTAATAGTAAAGTTGGGTTCTTTAATAAACTGTCTGACTCACAAAAATGAATAATAAATAAATAAATAAAGACAATATATAGGAAAAGATCTCATTGACCTACACAGGAATGTGAAGATTGCATTAACTCTTTCCCTTCCACATTTGCTGATGGTACTAAACTTGCTTACAGAGAAGAGACAACTCTAGAGAGACAGTTAGTTTAGGAAGATTCTGATAGACTAATTAACTGGGCAAAAGTATTTCAAATGGATTTCAATATTAGCAAATACAAAGTGTCCAACACTGGGAATAAAAAACAGATAATCAACCTGCATTCTAAATGATATTCAACTTGACAATGTAAATCACAAGAAAGACTTGTGGATTACAATAGCAAATTATTATAAATCAAGCAAACAATGTACGGAGGTTTTTAACAATACCAGCAAATCAGTCAGATTCATACGTAGAGCATTCAAATATAAACCGGAAAATATCATTGTCATCTGGTATAAGTCACTTGTATGGCCACACTTTGAGTAGCATGCCCAGTTCGTCACCACATTACATGTATATATATATATATATATATATATATATATATATATATATATATATATATATATATATATATATATATATATATATATATATATATATATATATATATATGTATGTATGTATGTATGTATATATATATATATATATATATATATATATATATATATATATATATATATATATATATATATATATATATATATATATGGCAGCAGATGAGAGGTGGGGTAGTCGGCTGACAGAGAATTTTCAACAGAATAAGAAAATGTTTTGGAAGGAGGTGAAAAGGGTGCAAAAGGGAGAGTCTGGGAAGGAAGA
Organism: Coenobita brevimanus; assembly: GCF_032717465.1. Taxonomy (NCBI): domain Eukaryota; kingdom Metazoa; phylum Arthropoda; class Malacostraca; order Decapoda; family Coenobitidae; genus Coenobita; species Coenobita brevimanus. The sequence goes on from NC_137065.1 coordinate 28,910,049, forward strand.
ACGAGTAAAAGCAGAGGATGGAAGGATGTTAATTGAGATGGATGCAGTAAGGAAGAGATGGGCAGAGTATTTTGAAAGACTGTTAAATGTAGAGGAGGAAAGGGTGGCTGAGATTGTGGCGGATGGAAGGGTGCAAGGAATAAATGTGTTGGGAGAGTTGAATGATTCTTTGATCACGATGGAGGAAGTGGAGAAGGCAGTAAAGGAGATGAAAACAGGGAAAGCTGCAGGTATGGATGGGTGTGCTGTGGAATGCCTGAAAGGTGGTGGAGTGACTATTGTTGACTGGTTAGTAAGATTGTTGAATGTGTGCTTTGTGAAAGGTATGGTGCCAGTTGACTGGGCAAGTGCTTGTGTGGTCCCGTTGTATAAAGGCAAGGGTGATAAGTATGAATGTACTAGCTTTAGGGGTATAAGTCCGTTGAGTGTTGAAGGTAAGGTGTATGGTAGAGTGTTAATTATGAGAGTTAGAGAGGGTACAGAGAGAGTGATTGGTGATGAGCAGTGTGGCTATAGGAGAGGGAGGGGATGCGTGGATCAGGTGTTTGCGGTGAGACAAGTGTGTGAAAAGTATTTAGCAAAAGGCAAGGATGTGTTTTGGGCATTTATGGATTTAGAGAAAGTGTATGATAGAATTGATAGGGAGACTTTGTGGACTGTTTTAAGACTGTATGGACTTGATGGTAGGTTACTAAAAGGGGCGAAAAGTTTTTATGTAAATAGTAGAGCGTGTGTAAGAATGGGAAATGCTGTGAGTGATTGGTTTCCTGTGAGAGTCGGGCTGCGACAGGGATGTGTGATGTTGCCTTGGTTGTTTAATATTTACATGGATGGTGTTGTAAGGGAGGTGAATGCAAGAGTTTTTGGTGGAGGTCTGAGTCTGGTGAATGTTGATGGTGGAGAGTGGAATCTGAAGCAGCTGCTGTTTGCAGATGATACTGCACTGGTGGCTGATTCAGAGGAGAGATTGAGACAGTTGGTAGAGGAGTTTGGAAGGGTGTGTGAAAGGAGGAAATTGAAAGTAAATGAGAATAAGAGTAAAGTGATGAAGTGTACGAGGTTGGTAGATGGTAGGGGGATGAATATAGTTTTGAATGGCGAGTTGCTTGAGGAGGTAGAGTGTTTTAAAGATCTAGGGTCACATGTTGCTGTGGATGGAAGAATAGATGCAGAAGTGAAGTTTAGAATAAATGAAGTAGGAAAGGTGCTGGGAGGAATGAAAAAAGTGTTTAGATGTCGTTCGCCTAGAATGGATGTAAAGAGAAGGCTGTATGAGGGTGTTGTGGTACCAACTGCATTATATGGGGCTGAAATATGGAATACTTCGTATGGGTGTAGCAGAGAGGAAAAGTTTGAATGTAATGGAGATGAGGTGTCTGAGGAGTTTGTGTGGAGTGATGCATATGAATCGGGTGCGGAATGATGAAGTGCGAAGGAGAACTGGACTTGTTCGGGAGATGGCTGGTAGAGTTGAGCAGAGGGTGTTATGATGGTTTGGGCATATGGAGAGAATGGATAATGAGCGATTGGTGAAAAAGATAACTACATCTGATGTGAGAGGTGTAAGGCTGAGAGGAAGACCACGAATAGGATGGATGGACAGTGTGAAGAGAGCGCTAGATGTAAGAGGGATGTCCGTTGAGCAAGGAAGAGTGGCTGTGCATGACAGAATAAATGGAGAGAAATTGTGAATGAATAAGTGATGACGTAGCCCTGAGGGGATATTCTCCTGCATTTGGTCTGATCAGCTATTTCAGGTCAGGTGCGGGTAAGGAGATGAGTCTGTTATGATGTGGCAGGGGTAAACCAGCTTTGCTGTCGGGCCCTGCTGCAGATGTCACTGATTGCATTGCACAGTTGACCCTTGTGGAGTGTGGTGCGGTGAGGATCTGTCCGTTCTCCCCTTTGGGGCTAAGATGCGAATGAATGTGTTTGAATGGATGAGTAAATGGGGAGTGTGTCGTCCTGTCTCGGCTACCTCCCTTTCCTTGGGGGAAGCAGCCTAGGTATATATATACTGTATATATATATAGATAGATAGATAGATAGATAGATAGATATATATATATATATATATATATATATATATATATTTATATATATATATATATATTTATATCGGTATCTATCTATCTATCTATCTATCTCTATATATATATATATATATATATATATATATATATATATATATATATACAGTATACAGTATATATGTATATGTATAGAGAGAGAGAGAGAGATATGTCTATATATAAGCATATATACATATATATATATATATATATATATATATATATATATATATATATATATATATATATATATACTTAACTCTAAGCCCTTGGCCACCCCGTTTGGGATACATGGCGTCTGGCAATGAATGAATGAATGAAAATATATATATATATATATATATATATATATATATATATATATATATATATATATATATATATATATATATATATATATATATATATATATATATATATATATATATATATATAATGTGTGTGTGTGTGTGTGTGTGTGTGTGTAAAGGAAATGACAGAGTGCAGCGGTGGGTGACGAAAATGATACCTGGGTTGAGAGAGAGAGAGAGAGAGAGAGAGAGAGAGAGAGAGGAGAAGAAGTCATACAAGAGTCGACTTTGTTTAGAGACTGCAGATGAAGAGAGAATTCATTTCAATCATCCACGATCTTCAGAGGACATGACAATATGACCATCAAAATTACTTCACACAGGACTGACCGAATTTTACTACAGTTGAGGTAATAGGCATGAATTTGATAGTAGTCACATAGAACTTTTTTTTTTCGGCAAAGCTGTAAATGTAAGTAATAATTTGCCCTCCGATGTAGTTAAATGTGATACAATCTTGGATTAGTACTCGTCTATTAACCTCCAGCTGAGTGGGTTGATAGCATAACAATACATTTGGGAAGTATGATTGCTGTTCAGACCCTTCAAGACACATCCACAAAAGTATCATAGATATGTACTATCAGTGTTAGTTTTAGGATAAAGTTGTGTAGAATATGATTTCCATTCCATCTTTCGTATGAAATTTCCATGAAAGTCTTTCTTTGCTCCATGATGGTCATTCTCAGTCTTTCCTACAGACTATGATTGAAGAGTTTGATGGACGTGAGAGGGGAGGGTCTTCCTGTTAGTCTGTCAATTTTTTAAACTCTTACAATTAGTCTATTTGTTATAACCTTACAACAAACATCCTCGAAAACCAACAGGTAAGTTGCTGATCTTCATTGTATTCCTTTGTGCTGCAATTATCGCACACTTTTGCAACTGCAATGGCCGTAAATATAACACCTTCTCTTCCTTTTACACTTACCATGACCTGTATTAGTCCAATATAAAAAATGTACATCCAAACTTAATCAGACGACACACTCCAAAATATATTTCATTTATGTTTCAAGTCTGACTCTTGACATTTCTCCCACGCTGGCTCTGACGTCAATTCTGCCAGTGAGAGAGAGTCGTTAAATAAACAACGACAATAGATGACAGGCCAAACATGTAAGGACATATTCTGCTGTCTGGGCAACTGTCTGTGAACTTTTAGAACTTCACAACACCTCTCTGTATTTATGCATTTACTTATGTATGTATGGGTGTCCTAAAAGAAAATGATCATACGAAATTTTTCGACCGGTCTCGTGCATTGACATCTTCATATCATGTATGTACAAAAAGCTTCTCCAAAATCGTGTACTCTTTGTCCTTGAGGAAAACTGTATTACTAATCACGGATCCTACATCCAACTGTTTCATTTGTGTGTATGTATCTGTGATATATGTGTGCATGTTTGTATATATTCTTACCTACGCATTTTCTTTGCCTACTATCAATGTACCTTGCCTTCCGATTTTTGGAAAAACATTTTTCTTCACCTTAGATTTAATATCTGTTTGGTGTGGGGGTGTTGGAGACATACAAGCACTAGGTTTTGGGTCCAACTTTTTTTTTGCAGGTACATTTGGTATGAAATTAAGATAGATCTTCCAATGTGCTTTCCAAGGCCAATAACTTGGTGATTTCATTGTTTTTCTTCTTATGGACTAAATGGTGGTCAATCATCAGTTGCAATATATCTTCAGTATTATAACAGACACTACTCGTATGCCAACATTATCTACACTATACTACACTTCTCAACACCACACTAAGCTTCAGCTATTGGTGATGACAGCCTATATAACAGTTTATGGCATGAAAGGTGCCAACTGATCTATACCAGGATATGTTTCTAAGTCTGCTTGTCCACCCAGTAATAGAAACAAATCTCGAGTAATACGAAAAAAATCTTATACATATCTACAATTCGTCTGGTGATCCAGTCTGATAAATTCTCATTGCCTTTTTAGTTTAGGTAAATAATGTTTTGAGAAATGAATAGCACCGGTGAACAGTTGTACATGTACAGCCTTTAGTTCCTTGAAACTGCTTCAGAACCTTGCTGAAATCTAATGAGATCCCACTGCCACAAAGATCTAGCAATTATATGTGTTTTAACACTGCATCACTTGTTGGAAACTCAGTATTTGTAAATGTTGCTAAGTCATGATGAAATCTTGCCAGATAAATAAATAAAATGGTTTGGGTACTTGCTTACTTAAGAACTTCGACACTGTAAATGAAGTGGTAATTGCAAGAAAAAAAACAGTGGCCCATAGTACCCTCTTTAGAATATAACTTACCTTAGCCTACACCACGGAAGGATAGATGACCAGCCAACCCCTGTAACGGTATTAACCCGCCATGTCCCGTTGAGGTATATGTATGTCCACTCGTTTTGTCACTGTCAGTCCCGTTGACATTTATACATGCGCATCAATTGCAAGGTCCCTAATTTGCACAATTTTCAATTTTCGCACGTGATGTTTGGTATGTATACACGGGACACCTTCCTCTACAAGATGCCAGGTAGGGGCAATACCTAACCCCATGACCTCCCCACCCCCCTGCACGCCATTGTCTCGGCAATTCACCTGTTATGAGTGACCTCGCCAGTAAAGACATGTCATGCCACAGTACGAAATTCAGGGCCAGAGTGATTCCCCAATCGATGACAATGTGGAGGACAAAGTTTACATAGCATTAGTGAAAGAAACTGTCAGAAATGATGATTAGGTAATGTCGCCAAAAAAGGTCAGGTATGTTGATGTGTTTGGTGAGTGAAACAATGTTTATATTGCCTATATTAGTGTGTGAAAACTAATATACTTTCTTACTAAATATAGATTCGTACCAAATAAATAAATACCGTTTATGAGTGGTGTGGAATAGTTACCCTCACATAGAGCTCGTTTTCCTTGGAGCCAGCCTGATGGAAAACCCAGTAAGGTAAGGGGTATTGCTATCTGTATTGAATATTTTAAACCTCGGGTGAGCGATTTCTCTATGAATTTTCGATGTTTCTCACCAAAAGCGGAGGTTTGAGCCAAATTTTTCTTTTTTTCCAAAATTGGTCAGGATTGGGGGGAGTCAGTGGTGGAAAATCGGTCGGGATGGGGCAGGTTAAACAAACAAAAAATTACAACTTTCTCTTGGAAAGTCAAATCTGTCCATAACACATGAGACTCCAGTGGTTGGAGAGGTAGAGTGTCAGTTCCAATCCCTCTTAACTTGGTTTAACCTGGCACAGGGAGGACATTTAAGAGGTGTTGTGGTAGGTGGGGATGCTTTGTGTTAGATGAGGGTGCTCACCATCAACTCGATGTAGTGCTGCTTTGGGTGTCTGCCTTTTTGTCTTGCCCTTCCTTCCTCTTCTGTCATTCTTTCCTTCATTCTTTCCCCTTCCTTCTGCCTATGGGTGACTCTACACCGAGTGGCAAACCAAATGGTTTTCTGTACACCAGGAAACCAAAGCTGGTTGGTAACCATATAACCAAATTATGGCGCCTGGTAGTTTAGTAGGTAATTAAGGCGCTCCAGTTGGATTAAGCTGGTGTAAGTTTATATCCATGGGGTGGGTGGGGTTTATTGCTCACATAATGCCACCAATGGAGTAAGAGGCTGACCAACTGGACACCAAGAGAATGTAAGCGTAGCAGAAAAAGGCCAGACAGGAGATGGAGAGATGAGATAGAGAAATTTGCAGGGAAAACGTGGCAAAGATTGGCTCAGTCAAGGAATTCATGGAAAAGGTTGGGGGAGGCCTTTGTTCAGCAGTGGACTAGTTGTGGCTGATGATGATGATGATGATGATGATGATGATGATGATGATGATGGTGAATGCCACTCAGGGATGGGTGACACTGCTTACTCTCATCTTAAATGTCAGGACCAACTTGCCTAACCCTGGGCTCCTCCGCTCCTCATGGGGCAACATACTGTAGGATTGGATGATGGATAGATGGATGTAGAATACCATTGTATTCGTGCTCACATTCGTGATCAGTTACCCCAACACCAAATTTCCATCTAAGTAACTCTATCTGCACTCAGATTACACCTATATCAATAAACTAGGCATTGGATTGGGGAGAGTCACTTCTTCAGACACGGAAAGTGGTGTTTCTTGACCTTATGTATCAGTTGCCCGCCAGTAGCCATACAACGCAGCGTGAACATGCATGGTGGTGCTGCCTACATATATCAGGTGTGTGTAACCAGCCTGCTAAAAAGCATGTATACTAGTGAACATAGACCATTAGACCACCAAATAATGAGTGGTTCATATATTTCGATCATATTTCTCGTGCGTAGGAGCATAGGAACATCTGCCAACACTACCAGTGTCTTTCTTCTACAATTTCGTGTTAAGTGGTGTCTACCTTATCAAAACCATTGATTGCACAGTTGATTAATAATTTCATGAAACAGCCAAAATCTCTCAACTCTTCAGACTAGCCAACTGAGCCATACCTGCAACACACAACAAATGGTGTAGGTGACATCTGGACCCTTTGTATGCTCCAACAAACACTACCAATATAATTTCCCCAGCATGAGGTACTCTGAGAGTGTAGAAAATCAGCGAAATCTAGTGTGTGGATGGTAATGATTTATGTGGCTTGGGCTATAGTTGTTTACCCTACCATAACTGCCACTATTGCCCCACACAATCCCACAGGTCCCCACCCACTCACTAACGAGTCCAAGACACTGCACACACACACACACACACACACACGATCCAAAACAAAGCACCCTGTGCTGCCGAGCGGGGGTTAGCAAGTACAAAGCACTAGACGGATGGTGGATCAACAGTGTCGTCAATATGGGGCTTCCTGAAGTCTGTGGAAGTACTTGACGGACAGGGGTACTTCAAGACATGCTCCCACATCAAAAAATAAACAGAAGAACTAAGTACGAGACACAGTAAGTTCAGTGAAGTCGAACACCATAAACAATAACCACAACAATGATACAGTCACACTGATACACCATGGTTACATTAATTAATTCCATAGCACCAGATCTACAGACGGTAATAATACTCGCAGTGAAATATAGATGGTGAGCACCAACAGCTAAGTGGTAAAGTTTGAAGGATGCAAGGGATTAGTTTTTACTTGGTGTGAAGTGGATGACTTACCATGTGCTTTGAGAACATGGCTCGTAGTATAGTATATATATAACCCAAGCAAGGTGTATTCTTACATATGCACCCTTACAGGCACAGTAATATACAGTATATCAAATGGTTTAATCCTAAGTTCGCATCTGTGTCCTGCCCAAACACTGTGCCAAACATTACGAAGAAGGGTTAGAAATATCAGCTAACTCCACAGGCAAAAGTTGGGAGAGATACTTTGGGAAATGCTTAAATTCCCCCCCCCCCCAATAAAATACATCCTGAAGTCATCTGTATTCCTGCGTTGCGACAGAATAACCATCCAAATGACACACAGGGGCTTGGTAAAAAAATTGCTTACATATATACTGCTCTCTCTCTCTGTCTCTGTCTGTCTGTCTGTCTGTCTCTCTCTCTCTCTCTCTCTCTCTCTCTCTCCAGTATATACTGTATATATATATATATATATATATATATATATATATATATCTTCGTGAGCTGAGCCTTTCCAAATTACATTGGAGGCTGATGGGATCCCACTGGACCCCAAAACTTTTGGTCGATTTCTGCCATATGCATAAAGCTACATCATTTAAAATCTGTGCATTTGTTGTCCCGGACACGGCACGTGGAGCCAAGCCACCAGCGTCCCTTTGTTTGTTTGTTTGTTTTTTTGTATTCAAAGGAAGTTATTTACATTTACCATAATTTTATGAAAGTTTCATCATGGATGCACTGAAGCTACACTTATTTGAATGACTGTCAGTACTAATGGGATAGGTTCTTCACACAATAACAAATTCTGGTATAAAGTATAATATATAATTATAAAATATAAAGATCCTTATAATGTTCAGATTAGATAAAAAAATATATGTTTTCAGTATCCAACATATACAAAGAAAACTTACTTTTTATCATAAGAAAACAGCTAAATGATAGTATCGTTCTTACAAATACAAAGAATAGTGACTTCTACAGTGTTAATAATGATAATAAAGCAGAATGTTATTGTCATATTGTTCAGCCACTTCATATTCATTAGCAGCAGATAATTCACTGCCGGAATCAATATTTAAAAAAAAAAATCGGGCTGGCCATTATCTACCAACAAATTTCTACCATAAAACATTGATTTTGGAATTGGCACTGTCTTTAGATGTCAAAAATCTGATAATTCAGGAAAAAATCATCACATGCAAGGCGAGGTGGGGTCCCAGCAGACCCCACAAACATTTTTTACACTGTCACTTCTAAATGCTGGAAGCTTTTTTGCTAAAAAAAAAAAAATATGTGCATATACAATAACCATCTGCAATAAGAGTCAGGGACAGCCAGGATGAAAAAATTAATAATGGCTTAAGGGCTCCATTTTGAAAAAACGTGCTGGGGTCCACAGGGATCCCATCAGCTCACAAAGATATATATATATAATATCTATCTATCTATCTATCTATATATATATATATATATATATATATATATATAAGTAATCCCTCTACTTTCCGGATGCCCACTTTCCAAACATCCCCTCTTACCGGACATTGTGGGCCTGGACCTTCGGAACCCAAAAATGGCCAAAAAACGAAAAAAATACCCCCAAAATCTTAATTTTTTCCCGCCATTAATTTGAAATTGCCGCACAGCGCCGAACAGCTGCTTACACCATGGCCCTTTCACCCATTCCTTCCTCCCCCCTCCCCCCTTCCCTGTCAGGGTTGCCGTTTGTTACTTTTCATTACCAAATGTGAGCCAATTTGGTCATGAAAGATTCGTTTGGTAATGAATCAGAATAATGCACTACCAAACGGATTTTTTACATGTATGAGTAAACACAGGATGGATATGGTGGATTGTTTGCTCTCTCTGATTAATCTGCTACCCTACATAGCGTGAAAATAATCATCATGCTGTTGATTATAATGAGAGTGATTACATGTAATTCCATTTGTATATATAATTAGTGAATAATAAATGCTAGCTTTATGAATTTGGTAATGAAAAATTAAATTTGGCAATGAAAGTTGAGGAGATTGGTAATGTGGCTGTTGCGATCTGGCAACTCTGTTTTCCCGACTGTCCGACATCAACAGTTTCTCCCTTACTTCGATTGTGGATAGATCCTCAGCACACTGAAAGCCACACTTGCTCGTTTTTTGTGAATAAACAGTGAACAAACTGCAATACATCACCACTAGACCACATGGGAATTTACAGTGTTGTGCAGTGTTAAGAAATTAGAACTTAGAGTGTAAAGGATCAATTGTGGAGTGCAAATTGGTGGTTTAGACTGGCTGTTAAAACTCCCGTGTTGCACTTAAGAACAATGTGCAGTGTTAAACATTTATAACTCACAGTGCAAAGAATTAAGGGCAGCACAACACTGGATTACCGTATGTGCTTCAAGAGCATTTTCACCACTGCCAAAACCTTTGAAAGGCAGCCACAAATGTGATGTAAGTACCGTGACAACGGTACAGTCACTTCTAATTCCTCATTCTTTGGTTCTTTTTCATTTATTTCATGCTTTATGTCCATTACTGGAGTGAATAAGGTCTTAAACAGGTTTAATTACGTGCAATGCATGTCCGGTAGGGAGTTATTTAGGTGGCTTTCAAAGTTAGGCTGGGTTAGGGTCCATAAGTACCAGTCCAGGGGCCATTGCCCACTATCTGGACAGGACCACTTTCCGGACATGCCTTTGGCTCTATTACGTCAGATAGTGGAGGGATATATATATATATATATATATATATATATATATATATATATATATATATATATATATAGATAGATATATATATCTATATATATATATATATATATATATATATATATATATATATATTTATATATATATATATATATATATATATATTATACATATATATATATATATATATATATATATAATATATATATATATATATATATATATATATATATATATATATATATATTTAAATTTATGTGTGTGCTCACCCGGCCATGTACTGCATTGGCGGACACAGGGGGTGCTGTGGTTGAACCAGTGTTGCATACTATAAAGTATGCTTGCACCCAGTCAGCTTTTGTGGGCCGATTACACTTGGTTCACAGACTACACACATATCCAAAGCCACTCCAACACTTCAGTTACACTTACAAGCACTTCTCACCCTACATACAATCTCTACCAGACAGTCTAAGCCACTTGGTAGAGATACATTGGCTGTATCGTCCTGACTTCGGTCGGAAGAGGCTGGTCCTGCAGTGGATACTCAAACGGCTGATGATGATGTGTACTGTATATATATATATATATATATATATATATATATATATATATATATATATATATGTTTATTGATATATATAGACTTATATATATATATATAGTTTTATATATATATATATATATATATATATATATATATATAAAAAGATATATATATATATATATATATTATATATATATATATATATATATATATATATATATATATATATAATTAAATCCTGTGTTTCCTCATTAGGAGCGTAGGAGCCCGGGGCTAGGCTAATTGATCCTGACTTTTAAGATGAGAGTGACCAGCCTCACATATCCTTGAGTGGCATTACGTGAGCAATATACGGCAGTGGCTCAGTCGGTAGAGAGGTGGCCTGCAGTCATGCCGGACCCATTTTGAAATCCCTGCTGGGGCAGGGAACAGTTTAAGGATTTGATTTTCATAAAATCAGGCTTTACTGATCTACCAGGAGACCCGCCGACATGTCATAATAATACCCCCGCTAATACCAATACACCAGTCCTGTATGAGACATACCTAGCATGTATTCAATATGGACGGTGGATGTTAGCGCCGGAAGTGGTGGCATGTAGACGTGTATGGAATGTAGGAGGACTACTTGGCCTTCGGAGCGGGCTGTGAAGCCTATGCACAGAGTCGGACATATAACAAAAACACCCCTTGGATATAACCCTGCACAGGCTCAATCCGATGGGAGCACCTAAATTACCCATTAAACCACTAGGCGCCATAATTTGGTTATATGGTCACTACTCAGCGTAGTAAATGGTATCCAGGCATACACGATACCATCCGGCTTGTCATTCAGTGTAGAGCCACCCATAGGATGAAGGAAGAGGAAAGAATGACGGAAACAAAGAAAGAAGAGGAAGGATGGAAAGAAGGAAGGATGAAAGGAAGTGGCAGTCACCCGAGAGCAGCACTACATCAAGTGAGTGGACGGTGAGTGCCCACATGTACCACTCAGTACAGTATACAGTATATATATATATATATATATATATATATATATATATATATATATATATATATATATATATATATGTATATATATAAATATATATATATATATATATATATATATATATATGTATATATATAAATATATATATATATATATATATATATATATATATATATATTGTTACATAACCTACAGTATGATTTCATCATCCTTTTGTATAATTCTAACGTACAGTATGTTGCATGTTTGATCACGATTCGCCTCGTGGCTTCCATAGTGACCAGGCTTGTGTGTTCTACCTCACTCCCCCCTTCTCCCCCTTATAGTAGAGTAAGTCATTCTTTCTGTCGTTCAGAGCAGGAGTGTCAACTCTTTGGCCCCTATGGCTTCATTTGCTCGTCCTTCCAAGTTGAATCAAGCTCTGCCGGCCCCTATATAATGAGCTCAGTCTCTGCATTAATTGCCACTTAGATCTACTCCTCATTTGGTTCACATCTCTGTCCTCTCCTGTATAGTGTATTATCTTTGTGAGTGCTCAGGAAGTCTCCAACCATCTAGCTGCTGTATAATTTGAGTATAAGTGTTGTTACCTTTTTTTTGTACTGTATGGCCTAAGGCATTAATTCGTAGGCCTGGTAAGGTTTTTGTGTTTGATGTTAAGTTTTTAACCCGCGGCGTCCCGGCGACGTACTTCCACGTCCTCACGTTTTGTCACTGCCAATCCCGTTGACGTACTTCAACGTCCTGCAATTGCAAGGTTCATAATTTCCACAATTTTCAACATTCGCGCGAGATTTTCGATTCTCCCACCTACCCAAGCCTCCCCTACCTGCCGCCAGGCGGGCAGCGTCCCAGACCCCACGTGACCTGTGCTCGCCCTTGTCTCGGTCACTCACCTGTTAGCAGTGACCCAGGTCAGACATGGCGCGTAAAGGTCTCTCAGACGACGAAATACAATCCGCCCTGGATGCCTTCATGGAGATAGTGATTCTCTACTTGATGATGATGTGGTGGATCGAGATTATGTGCAGCCTGAGGAGGAAATAACAAGCAGTGATGAGGAGGTCCCTTCGCCCCGGAAAGAGCGGTATGTCACGTATCGTAAGGCAAGGGAAGGCCAGCCTGCATGGACCTCTCTCCATCCCCTAGAGAGAGATTCTGATGAGGTTGAGGATGAGGACGATGATGATGATGGCGGCTTAGGACATGATGTTGCCTCGTGGTTGGGGAAGGAAAAAAATCTCACCCCGAGGATCAGAAGGTGGGGTGAGAAGGCAAATAAAGTATGGCCTAGTGTTTTGTCTGGGGAAGGCGAAAGTGGTGTGGTGGGAGTGCGTGGTGAAAGGGAAAGTGGTGTGGCGGGAGCGAGGGGTGAAAGGGAAAGTGGTGTGGTGGGAGTGCGGGGTGAAAGGGAAAGTGGTGTGAGGGAGGCAGCACGAGCACGTGGTGCACGTAGGCCTAGGGGAGAGGAGGTGGAGCCACTCCCCAGCACGTCTTTCACCATACAATATTTCCAAACTTCCTCCACACAGCCCCAGGATGTGGGGAAAGGAAGGAAAGGGAAGGGAAAGGGTAAAGGAAAAGGGAGAGGGAAGAGAAGTGTGAGTGATGAAAGGCGCCGCTCTCCACCTCCCCCACCACCACCAATGTTGCGTTGTGCCTTCAGCCATGTTTCAGAGAGTACCATAACTTCCTACACTACTGAAACTGTGTGTGATGGCAATATGACGCTCAGTATAATGGTAAGGCCAGTCAGTATGTGCTAAGTCTTATATAAACTTGAAACGGGTGTAATGTTTGCAGGAAAGTAATGTATAAGTTGAGAAATAGTGTAAGTTGAACGAAGTGATATGAAAACTACACCCACTGTATAAATCTGCGAAAATATGACGCTCAGTATAACACTCTGGTCAGTAAATATGTGATAGCAAAAATATAAAGTGGAAACGGGTGTAATGTTAGCATGAATAAAACGTATAAGTTGAAAAATAGTGTAAGTTATAATAATTGATGTCACGAGTACACCCACTATGTAAATCTGCGAAAATATTACGCTCAGTAGAACATTCTGGTCAGTATGTGATAGGAATTATATAAAGTGGAAAAGGTTGTAATGTTAGTAGTAAGGTAAGTTATAAGTTGAATACTAGTGTAAGATGAAACAAATGATATCGCGATAACACTCACTGTGTAAGTACGCGATAATATGACGCTCAGTAGAATCGTAAGGTCTGAAATTATGTGATATCAATTATATCAAGTGTAAACATGTGCAATGTTAGTGGAGAATTATTATATAAGTACAAAAATAGGTTGTAAGTTGAAACAGTAGTCACAGCGACTTCACCGTCTGTGTTATTATGCGCTATTATTACACTAAATATTTACATAAGGCCTGAAACTATCTCAAAACAGTTCTCTAAAGTGGAAAAGTGTATAATGTTATTAGGAAAGTATTATGTAAGTAGAAAAAACACAATACGAGTTGAAACAACAGTCACAGCGAGTTCACTCACTACGTAAATAAGCGCTAAAATTACGCTAAATGTTATCGAAAGGCCTGTGAGTACGTGAAAACAGTTCAATAAAATGTAAAATGGTATAATGTTATTGTAGATGTATTATATAAGTAGAAAAAATGATATGTATCATGATTCAGGAATGTTAGCAATTCATCGTGACCAGTCTGCCCGATTTTGCTTGTTTCGCATGATGGTACAATGCTTATTTCAGCTCTATTTTTGTATAAAATCCAATTTACTCTTTTATCACATGTTTTTATCTATGCAATAAATACATATCTACTTACTTTCATTGGTTTCCCAGACTTATAATACCATGGAAAACGTTAGAGGCTCAGACCACCTACAGAGAACACGGTACCAGGTGTGACGAAGTTATACCTGTTTAGGGCACTTATGGACTCCGGGGAACAATTTCTTCGTGACTGACCATTGTTTCTGACCAAAAGCGAAAGTTTTAGCAAGAAAAATTTGGGTCCAAAAATGGTCGGGACTGGGGGGTACCAGTGGTGAAAAAGTGGTCGGAACGGGGCGGGTTAAAGTCAGCCAGTGTGAGTAGTGTTTTATATCTGTGATAATATTATATCTTCCTTTAACTGAGCATTATCCGGTTTTCTCATTTTATCAGGGCTGACTTAGATAAATTTCTTCTTGCTAAATTCGTGTTAATAGAGGCTATTCCAGTTAACCATATATTTAACCTGTTGTTTGCCATTACATTATCCTTATGAGTCCTGGATGTTTAGTTGTTAGTTTGAGCATTAAACTTTAACTTGTAATTTTACCTAACTCTTTTGTGGTGAACCTGGAACTTTGCGGGACAGCAGTGATTTTAGTATTCTCACTTGAAGTGTTCATTATCTCTCTCTGTTCAGTAACATAAATTTGGCGACCTCTTATCAGGATATTCAGGATATTATCATAATTATATTGCTTGATATTTTGTGACTGTGATTTATTCATGATGTCTACTATTACTACTCTTGATGAAGTCAAAGATTTTTTGTCAAATGTGCAAACAGTGTGTGATGTAGAAAACAGAACAAAGAATGAACTTAAGCTTGTTGCTCAACAATTGGGAATTGGTGTTCACTCTCATCATTCTAAAAATCAAATTGTTGGCATGATTAATAAAAGCTTGTTTGATGTAACTCCTCTAGATGAGTAAACGCAGATTGAAATAGCTAAGTTACAGCCAGCCTTACAGGAGGCTCGTGCTAAGGAGGCTGAGTTTCAGGCACGTGCTAAGGAGGCTGAGTCTCAGGCTCGTATTCAGGAGGCACAGGCACAGGCTGAGTCTCAGGCACGTATTCAGGAGGCACAAATTGAACTTGCTAGGATTCAGGCAGACCATGAGTATCGCATGAAACAAGGTGGAACTGGATCATCTAGCTCTGATGATTTCGATGTGGCTAAAAATGTTAAACTAGTCTCTCCTTTTAATGAATCTGATTTAACAAAGTATTTTCAGTTGTTTGAGAGGGTAGCTACAGGTTTTAATTGGCCCAAAAAGTATTGGCCAGTATTCCTTCAGAGTGTTCTCACCGGTAAACCTCAAGTAACTTATGCATCTTTGCCTCAGGATCAATCTGATAATTATGATGTAGTTAAGAGCTTGATTCTTAAGGCCTATGAGCTTGTTCCTGAAGCCTACAGAGTAAAATTTAGGACAACATATAAGCAAGATAAGCAATCCCATGTTGAGTATGCAAAAATCAAAGAAGATCTGTTAGAGCAGTGGTTAAATTCTAAGAATGTGGATTCTGATTTTGACAAATTTAAGCAGATGATTTTGCTGGAGGACTTCAAAAGGTGTATTAATAAGGATGTAAGCCTATAACTTGATGAGAAAAGAATAGATAATTTGTCTGATGCTGCAGTTTTAGCTGATATGTTCTCACTCACAAGAGATATTCTAAAGAAAAAAGGAAAGCTGAGAGTAAGTACGTTGCCTCTACTCAGAGTACAGGTAACAGGAAAGAGAATAAAGATGATGTTTCTCAGGAAGTAAATACCAGCTCCACCTCTAGATTTCAGAAAAGTGAATGTACTTATTGTAGTAAGCTTGGTCAAACTACGGAGAAATGTTTCAGAAGACAGCGTGATGTGAACAAAAAGGAGTCTTTAAATATTCAGTCAATTGGTATAGTGTCCACCCTTGAGAGTTCCCAGAATTCTTTAATTGAGTTAACTGAACCTGCTTAGAGGGGTAAATTAAATTCTCATGATGGAGCTCCTCTTTTGAGCAGTAACGTGGGTGACACTCTCAAGAGTTCATGTGTTAATTTCCTGTCTGATGGTTTTGTCAGTCCTCCGGACAGTATTGACAGGAAATCAGTTAAAATATATCGTGATTCAGGTGCTTGCCAATCCTTTATGCTGACCAGTGTTCTAGGCTCTAATGTTAATTCCTCTGATGAAACTGTAATCTTAGAAGGTGTAGGGAATAATTACTTCTCTATCCCTCTGTGCAGAGTGAATTTAGAGTCTGGTTTTGTTAATGGTTCCGTTATGGTTGGGTTGGTTGAGACACTCCCAATGTCAGGTGTAACTTTCTTACTTGGAAATGATATTGGTGGAAGTCAAGTGTGTCCAGCTCCTCAGTTGTCTAGTGAACCAGTGACTGCGACCCAGGATTGTGATATCCCTGATGTGTTCTCTGCATGTGCTGTCACTAGTGCTAAGTCTGAAGTTACTGGTGACTTAGAGGATAGTGATGATGATGATGTTATCCTAGCTGACACTTTTCTTGCTAATTTGGACCACTCACCAGATGAGGCAGTACCCCGTAGTGTTGATAATTTGTCTCGTCAAGAGTTGGTTGAGTTGCAGGTTGCTGACCCTGAGTTGAAAGGTCTAGCTAACTCTGCTTGCAGTGAGGAAGAGTCAGCTGGTGCTTCTACTTGTTATTATATAAAGTCAGGAGTACTTATGAGGAAGTGGAGACCCACAACAGCATCAGCTGACTGTGAGTGGGAGGTTGTACATCAAGTTGTCATCCCTCGTGTTTGTAGGCAGGATATCATTAGAGTGGCTCATGATTCCAGTTTGGCAGGACACCTTGGAGTGAGGAAGACTGTGGCACGCATTTTGAAACACTTCTACTGGCCAGGTATCTTCAGAGATGTTTCCTGGTATTGTAAGTTTTGTCACACCTGTCAAGTTGTGGGGAAGTGTAATCAGACTGAAAAGGTTGCACCTCTAGTTCCCATTCCTCCTTTTGAGGCGCCATTCACCCATGTGTTGGTGGATATTGTGGGCCCTCTTCCTAAGACTTCTTCAGGATTTTCTTATGTGTTGACCCTGATTGATATGGCTACTCGTTATCCTGAAGCCATTCCACTTAGAAATATCTCAGCAAAGAACGTGGTTAAGTAAATGCTAGGGTTCTTCACCAAGTTTGGTCTGCCCAAGGAGGTACAGTCAGATCGGGGAAGTAATTTCATGTCAAGTTATCAAGCAGTCTCTGAAAGAGTTGGGCATCACCCAGATCACGTCTTCAGCTTACCATCCCCAGACCCAAGGAGCGTTCGAGAGATATCATCAAACACTCAAATCGATGCTCAGGAAATACTGTTTGGAACATCAGAAAGACTGGGATAAAGGTCTTCCATTCGTTGTATTGGCCGCAAGAGAATCTCCAAATGAATCACTGGGCTTCTCACTCCTTGAACTACTGTTTGGCCATGAAGTAAGAGGACCCCTTAAGCTACTCAAGGAATACTGGCTGTCTGAAGAAGATGAAGTCAACCTGCTGGAGTATGTGATGAAGTTCAAAGAACGGCTGTCCACTGCTTTACGGCTGGCGAGAGAGAATTTAGGAGCTGCTCAGGAGAAGAAGAAAGACTTGGTATGATAAGAAGTCCAGGTTACGCCACTTTCAGCCAGGAGATCAGGTTTTGATTCTGTTACCAGTGCATGGGCAACCTCTTCAAGCCAAGTTTAGTGGTCCTTATTTCCTGGAGAAGAAACTCAGTGATGTCACCTGTGTCATCGCCACACCAGATTGTAGAAAGAACAAGCAACTTTGTCACATCAACATGCTAAAGTTATATCACAGGTGGGACGAAAATAACCCAGTCTGCACCGTAGCTGTTCCACCCGAGTCCGCAAGTGAAGTTCTCCCATGCAGCATGAGCCTGAGTGATAGTTTCGGGAAGAATCCTGATATCATGAATGATCTCCAGACTAAGCTTTCTCATCTACCTCCCGAGGAAAGGCAGGAGTTTTCGGCATTACTGCAGGAGTTACCCGTAAGTGTTCCGTGCCACTCCAGGAAGAACCACTGTGTTGATGCATGATGTCGATGTTGGAGACGCAAAGCCAATTAAACTGCCTCCTTACTGTGTGAACCCAGTGAAAGTTCCTCTCATCCAGAAGGAGCTTGGCTACCTGTTGGACCACAAGATGATTGAGCCCTGCCAGAGCGAGTGGAGTTCTCCTGTCACTCTAGTCCCTAAGCCAGGTGGGTCACAGAGGCTTTGCATTGACTACAGACGTGTTAATCAGATAACCAAAACAAACACTTACCCTCTCCCTTGCGTGGAAGATTGAATAGACAATATCGGAAAGGCTAGGTACATAAGTAAGTTTGATTTGTTAAAGGGATACTGGCAAGTACCTATGACTGAATGTGCTAGGGAGATCTCATGTTTTGTAGCACTAGGAGAGACTTGCATGTTCTGTAATGCCATATGGTATGAAGAATGCACCAGCCACATTTCAGAAGCTCATGAATGTTGTAACATAGGGTTTGGCAGGGTGTGTTGTTTATATTGATGATGTATTAATCTTCAGTGACAACTGGAAAGATCACCTATGCCATGTCAGTAAATTTCTTGAGCGTTTGGTTCAGGCTAATCTTGTAGCTAATTTATCAAAGTGTGAGTTTGGTCAAGCTAAAGTTCAGTACCTTGGGTTTGTAATTGGTGATGGACATTTTGCACCACCAGCAGCTAAGGTTCAGGTTATAAGTGATCTTCCCAGACCTAAAAGTAGGAAAGAGCTACAAAGATTTTTGGGAATGGTAGGTTATTACAGGAGATTTGTTCTTAACTTTTCAATTCTTGTATCACCACTTACAGACCTACTGAAAAAGGGAGTTAAATTTGTCTGGACCGATAACTGTGAATCCTCTTTCAGCAAACTTAAAGCTATCCTATTAAGTCAGCCAGTGCTCGCTACTCCAAATTTTGCTAAGCCTTTTAAGATGGCTGTTGATGCAAGTGATACAGGAGCTGGGGCTGTTTTGCTGCAAGAGGATGATCAGGGTATTGAACACCCTGTATCTTATTACAGTAAGAAGTTCACTTCACCTCAAAAGAACTACTCAACTATTGAGAAAGAGCTTTTGGCCTTGATTTTGGGTTTACAGCATTTTTCATTTTATTTGTGTTCTGGTTTTGACCCCATAGTCATTTATACCGATCATAACCCACTGAAATTCCTTAGTAAGTTTAAAGATAAAAATCAGAGATTGACAAGATGGAGTCTACTTCTTCAGGAGTATTCATTAGACATACAACATGTCAAGGGGAAAGAAAATGTTATTGCAGATTGCTTATCTAGACTTTAGACAGATTGTTTTAGAGTAATAAGAAATTTCCTTTGTAAAATTCTTTTTCTTTGTGGGGAGGTGTTACATAGCCTATGATTTCATCATCCTTTGTATAATTTTAACGTACAGTATGCTGCATGTTTGATCACGATTTGCTTCGTGGCTTCCATAGTGACCAGGCTTGCTTGTCCTACCTCACTCCCTCTTATAGTAGAGTAAGTCGTTCTTTCTGTTGTTCAGAGCAGGAGTGTCAACTCTTTGGCCCCTATGGCTTCATTTGCGCGTCCTTTTTACTAGTTGAATCAAGCTCTGCCGGCCCCTATATAATGAGCTCAGTCTCTGCATTAATTGCCACTTAGATCTACTCCTCATTTGGTTCACATCTCTGTCCTCCCCTGTATAATATATTATCTTTGTGAGTGCTCAGGAAGTCTCCAACCATCTAGCTCCTGCATAATTTGAGTATAAGTGTTGTTACCTTTTTTCTTGTACTGTATGGCCTAAGGCGTTAATTCGTAGGCCTGGTAAGGTTTTTGTGATTGATGTCAAGTTTTTAAAGTCAACCAGTGTGAGTAGTGTTTTGTATCTGTGATAATATTATATCTTACTTTAACTGAGC
This sequence comes from Coenobita brevimanus, assembly GCF_032717465.1. Lineage (NCBI taxonomy): Eukaryota > Metazoa > Arthropoda > Malacostraca > Decapoda > Coenobitidae > Coenobita > Coenobita brevimanus. Next base: position 28,930,546 of record NC_137065.1, read on the forward strand.
ATTATCCGATTTTCTCATTTTATCAGGGCTGACTTAGATAAATTTGTTCTTGCTAAATTCGTGTTAATAGAGGCTATTGCAGTTAACCATATATTCAACCTGTTTTTGCCATTACATTATCCTTGTGAATCCTGAATGTTTAGTTGTTAGTTTGAGCATTAAACTTTCACTTGTAATTTTACCTAACTCTTTTGGGTTGAACCTGGAACTTTGCGGGACAGTAGTGATTTTAGTGTTCTCACTTGATGTGTTCATTATCTCTCTCTGTTCCATAACAATATATATATATATATATATATATATATATATATATATATATATATATATATATATATATATATATATATATATATATATATGTATATATATATATATATATATATATATATATATATATATATATGTATATATATATGTATATATATATATATATATATATATATATATATATATATATATATATACTTTTGTCTTTCCTTCATTCTCTCCTCATCCTTCTGCCTACGGATGACTTTAAACGCTCTCTTCTGTCTTTCTTTCCTTTATTCTTTCCTCGTCCTTCTGCCTATGAGTGACTACACTGAGTGACAAGCCAAATGGTTTCCTGTATATACACCAGGAAACCATTTACCTCGCTGGGTGGTAACCATGTAACTAAATTATATCGCCTTGTTGTTTAGTGGATAATTAAGGCACTCCAATCGGATTGAGCCTGTGTAGGTTTATATTCAAGGGGTGACTGGGGTTTATTGCTCACGTTATGGCACTCAGGGTTGTGTGAGGTTGGTCACTCTTATCTTAAACGTTAGGACCAACTTGCCTAGCCCATGGTTTTTACGCTCCTCGTGGGGCGACATACGATTGGATGATGGATCTCTCTCTCTCTCTCTCTCTCTATGTATATAAATATATATATATATATATATATATATATATATGTTGCAAGGAGAGTGGAAAGGTTACAAGAGGATGAGAAAAAGGCAGAATATAAGAGAGAAGTGGAGGAACGATTGGGCAAATATGAATTGGAGCAGATGGGGGACGTGGAAGGTGTGTGCAGGATATTTACAGAAGAAATATATGCAGCATGTGATTTGGTGTGTGGGAGGAAGAGAAGACGGAAGGGGGTGCAAGGAACAGCGTGGTGGACTGAAGAGGTGAGACAGGCTGTAGCACAAAAGAAGAAAGCATACAATAAATGGATGAGAAATAGGGACGTGGAAGAAGTTGAGAGGCAGAAGAGTTATATGTAGAAAGAGAGAGGTGAAAAGATTAGAGTGAGAGAGTAAGAAGAGAGTAGATGAGGAATTTGGAAGGATTTTGAGTGTAAAATGGAGGGACTGTAAGAAGATGTACTGGAAAGAGGTGAAGAGAGTAAGACAGGGTGGAAGTGAGGTTAGCAGGGGAGTGAAAGATAAAAATGATAGATTACTAGTGGAGAAGGGAGAAAAAGTGAGCAGATGGAGAGAACACTTTAAGGAATTGTTGAACATACAGGATGGAAGTAATGCGAGTATAAGTGGCTGGGGAATGGCTGGGAGAAGGAGGGGGGTGAGAAGACAGGAAGAAACCATTATGATAGAAGTTGTGGAAGCAATGAAGAAAGTTAAATTGGGGAAAGCCCCAGAAATTGATGGAGCGTGTGGTGAAATGCTGAAGCATGGGGGAGAGATAGTAGTAGAATCGATGTGGAAAATGTGCAGATTGGCTTGGGAGGAAGGTAGTGTCCCGGAGGATTGGAAGTCAGGTGTAATTATTCCCTTGTACAAAGGAAAAGGGGAAAAAGAAGTGTATGGTAATCACAGGGGCATTTGTCTTCTTAGTATAATAGGAACAGTGTATGGTAGGATACTTATTGACAGAGTTAGAGAAAGAACAAAGGAATTAGTTGCAGAAGAACAGGGAGGCTTTAGGAAGGGAAGAGGTTGTGTAGATCAGATATTCATTCTTAGATCTTTAGTGGAAAAGTTTCTAGAGAAGGGAAAGAAGTTGTATGCGGCCTTCATGGATTTGGAGAAAGCATATGACAGGGTGGATTGACAAGGATTGTGGAAAGTATTAAGAATATATGGCGTTGATGGAAAGTTGTTGAATGCTGTGAAGAGTATGTATGATGGTGCTAGGGCTGCAGAGCGTGTGGATGGTGAACTAAGTGAATTTTTTTCTTTGGAGGTTGGTTTGAAACAGGGATGTGTCATGTCTCCATGGTTGTTCAATCTGTTCATGGATGGGGTAATAAAAGAGGTACAAGGTAGAGTAGTGGACGTTGGAGTGGCCCTGGTGAGAGAGGGTAGTGTTTGGAAACTCCCTGTACCGTTGTTTGCAGATGATACTGTGTTGTTGAATGAAGACGATGGGGAGCTGCAAGGCTTGGTGGATGAGTTTGGGAGAGTGTCAAGAAACGGAATCTAAAGGCGAATGTAGGAAAGAGTAAAGTGATGGTCTTTGAGAGAGGTGAAGTCAGTGAATGTACAGCGAGGTTGGATGGTGAGGAATTGGAAAATGTGAGTACGTTTAAGTACTTGGGGAGTGTGATGAGTAAGGATGGAAGTTTGGAGGGTGAAGTGCTTGAAAGGGTACAGCAGGGAAGAAAGGTTGATGGTTCTTTGAAAGCAGTGATAAGAAATAGGGAAGTGAGCATGGAAGTGAAAAAGTTACTACATGACAGTATTGTGATACCAACTCTAACGTATGGAAGTGAAGCTTGGACATTGTTGGAAGGACACAAGTCAAGAGTGAGAGCAGTGGAAATGAGTTATTTAAGAGGAGCCTGTGCAGTCACATGGAGAGACAGGCTGACGAATGAGGATATAAAGGAGCGTTGTGATGTGGATGTGGATGTGATAGGGAGTGTTATGAGGAACACACTGAGGTGGTTTGGCCATGTGGAGAGTATGGAGGGTCAAAGACTGACGAGGAGAGTATATGTGAGTGAGGTGGAGGGGGGAAGAGGGAGGGGGAGGCCGAGGATGAGATGGAGGGACGGGGTGGAGAGGTATATGAGAGAGGGGTGTGTGAGTTGGGAGCAGGCAGTGATATGGCGGGGTACAGGACGACGTAGAGGCGATTTGTTTGTGGCCACGCCAAACGGGATTGAGGCGTCTGGCAATAATATATATATATATATATATATATATATATATATATATATATATATATATTGTTACATAGCCTATGATTTCATGTGTAATTCTAACGTACAGTATGCTGCATGTTTGATCACGAGCGTGTACTACCTCAGTCCCCCCTTCTACCGTTATAGTAGAGTAACTCGTTCTTTCTGTTGTTCAGAGCAGGATTGTCAACTCTTTGTCTCCTATAGCTTCATTTGCGCGTCCTTCTTACAAGTTGTATCAAGCTCTGCCGGCCCCTATATAATGAGCTCAGTCTCTGCATGAATTGCCACTTAGATCTACTCCTCATTTTGTTCACATCTCTGTCCTCCCCTGTACAGTTGTTATTATTGTGAGTGCTCAGGAAGTCTCCAACCATCTAGCAGCTGTGTAATTTGAGTATAACTGTTACTGCATTTTTTCCTTGTACTGTATGGCATAAGGTGTTGATTTGTAGGCCTAGTGAGGTTTTTGTGATTCATGTGTTTTGGGTGTCAGCCCTTATTAATAATATTCTGTATCTGTAATAATATATCTTGCATTCACTGAGTATTATCTGGTATTTTCATTTTATCAGGGCTGACTTAGATAAATTTACTCTTGCTAATTTCGTGTTAATAGAGGCTATTGCAGTTAACCATATATTTAACCTGTTTTTTGCCATTACATTATCCTTATGAGTCCTGAATGTTTTGTTGTTAGTTTGAGCATTAAACTTTAACTTGTAATTTTACCTAACTCTTTTGTTTTGAACCTGGAACTTTGCGGGACAGTTTTCTCTGTTCCGTAACATAAATTTGGCGACCTCTTATCAGGATATTCAGGATATTATCATAAGGATATTGCTTGATATTTTGTGACTGTGATTTATTCATGATGTCTACTATTACTACACTTGATGAAGCCAAAGATTTTTTGTCAAATGTGCAAACAGTGTGTGACGTATACAACAGAACAAAGAATGAACTAAGCTTGTTGCTCAACAATTGGGAAATGCTGTTCGCTCTCATCATTCTAAAGATCAAATTGTTGACATGATTTATGAAAGCTTGTTTAATGTAACTCCTCCAAATGAGCAAACGCAGATTGAATTAGCTAAGTTACAGCTAGCCTTGCAGGAGGCTCGTGCTAAGGAGGCTGAATTTCAGGCAAATGCTAAGGAGGCTGAGTTCCAGGCTCGTGCTAAGGAGGCTGAGTTTCAGGCACAAGTTGAACTTGCTAGGATTCAGGCAGACCATGAGTATCGCAGGAAACAAGGTGGAACTGGATCATCTAGCTCTGATGATTTTGATGTAGCTAAAAATGTTAAACTTGTCCCTCCTTTTAATGAATCTGATTTAACAAAGTATTTTCAGTTGTTTGAGAGGGTAGCTACATGTTTTAATTGGCCCAAAAAGTATTGGCCAGTACTCCTTCAAACTGTTCTCACCGGTAAAGCTCAAGTAACTTATGCATCTTTGCCTCATGATCAATGTGATAATTATGATGTAGTTAAGAGCTTGATTCTTAAGGCCTATGAGCTTGTTCCTGAAGCCTATAGAGTAAAATTTAGGACAACTTACAAGCAAGATAAGCAATCCCATGTTGAGTATGCAAAAATCAAAGAAGATCTGTTAGAGCAGTGGTTAAATTCTAAGAATGTAGATTCTGATTTTGACAAATTTAAGCAGATGATTTTGCTGGAGGACTTCAAAAGGTGTGTTAATAAAGATGTAAGCCTATATCTTGATGAGAAAAGAATAGATAATTTGTCTGATGCTGCAGTTTTAGCTGATGAATATGTTCTCACTCACAAGAGATATTCTAAAGAAAAAGGGAAAGCTGAGAGTAAGTACGTTGCCTCTACTCAGAGTACAGGTAACAGGAAAGAGAATAAAGATGATGTTTCTCAGGAAGTAAATACCAGCTCCACCTCTAGATTTCAGAAAAGTAAATGTACTGATTGTAGTAAGCTTGATAATACTATGGAGAAATGTTTCAGGAGACAGCGTGATGTGAACAAAAAGGAGTCTTTGAATATTCAGTCAATTGGTCTAGTGTCCACCCTTGAGAGTTCCCAGAATTCTTTAACTGAGTTAACTGAACCTGCTTTGAGGGGTAAATTAAATTCTCATGATGGAGCTCCTCTTTTGAGCAGTAACGTGGGAGACACTCTCAAGAGTTCATGTGCTAATTTCCTGTCTGATGGTTTTGTCAATCCTCTGGACAGTAATGACAGCAAATCAGTTAAAATATATCGTGATACAGGTGCTTGCCAATCCCTTATGCTGACCAGTGTTCTAGGCTCTAATGTTAATTCATCTGATGAAACTGTAATCTTACAAGGTGTAGGGAATAATTACTTCTCTGTCCCTCTGTGCAGAGTGAATTTAGAGTCTGGTTTTGTTAATGGTTCCGTTATGGTTGGGTTGGATGAGACACTCCCAATGTCAGGAGTAACTTTCTTACTTGGAAATGATATTGGTGGAAGTCAAGTGTGTCCAGTTCCTCAGTTGTCTAGTGAGCCAGTGGCTGCGACCCATGATTGTGATGTCCCAGATGTGTTCCCTACATGTGCTGTCACTAGGGCTAAGTCTAAAGTTACTGGTGACTTAGAGGATAATGATGATGATGATGATGTTATCCTAGCTGACACTTTTCTTGCTAATTTAGACCACTCACCGGATGAGGCAGTACCCCTTAGTGTTGATAATTTGTCTCGTCAAGAGTTGGTTGAGTTGCAGGTTGCTGACCCTGAGTTGAAAGGTCTAGCTAACTCTGCTTGCAGTGAGGAAGAGTCAGCTGGTGCTTCTACTTGTTATTATATAAAGTCAGGAGTACTTATGAGAAAGTGGAGACCCCCAACAGCATCAGCCGACTGTGAATGGGAGGTTGTACATCCAGTTGTCATCCCTCGTGTTTGTAGGCAGGATATCATTAGAGTGGCTCATGATTCCAGTTTGGCAGGACACCTTGGAGTGAGGAAGACTGTGGCACGCATTTTGAAACACTTCTACTGGCTAGGTATCTTCAGGGATGTTTCCTGGTATTGTAAGTCTTGTCACACCTGTCAAGTTGTGGGGAAGTGTAATCAGACCGAAAAGGTTGCACCTCTAGTTCCCATTCCTCCCTTTGAAGCGCCATTCACCCGTGTGTTGGTGGATATTGTGGGCCCTCTTCCTAAGACTTCTTCAGGATTTTCTTATGTGTTGACCCTGATTGATACGGCTACTCGTTATCCTGAAGCCATTCCACTTAGAAATATCTCAGCAAAGAACGTGGTTAAGGAAATGCTAGGGTTCTTCACAAAGTTTGGTCTGCCCAAGGAGGTACAGTCAGACCGGGGAAGTAATTTCATGTCAAATGTTTTCAAGCATCTCTGAAAGAGTTGGGGATCATCCAGATCACGTCTTCAGCTTACCATCCCCAGACTCAAGGAGCGTTGGAGAGATATCATCAAACACTCAAATCGATGCTCAAGAAATACTGTTTGGAACATCAGAAAGACTGGGATAAAGGTCTTCCATTCGTTCTATTTGCCGCAAGAGAATCTCCAAATGAATCACTGGGCTTCTCACTCTTTGAACTACTGTTTGGCCATGAAGTAAGAGGACCCCTTAAGCGACTCAAGGAATGCTGGCTGTTGGAGGAAGATGACGTCAACCTGCTGGAGTATGTGATGAAGTTCAAAGATCGGCTGTCCACTGCTTTACGGCTGGCGAGAGAGAATTTAGGAGCTGCTCAGGAGAAGATAAAGACTTGGTATGATAAGAAGTCCAGGTTACGCCACTTTCAGCCAGGAGATCAGGTTTTGATTCTGCTACCAGTGCATGGGCAACCTCTTCAAGCCAAGTTTAGTGGTCCTTATTTCGTGGAGAAGAAACTCGGTGATTTCAACTATGTCATCGCCACACCAGATCGTAGAACGAACAAGCAACTTTGTCACATCAACATGCTAAAATTATATCACAGGTGGGACGAAAATAACCCAGTCTGCACTGTAGCTGTTCCACCCGAGTCTGCAAGTGAGGTTCTCCCATGCAGCATGAGCCTGAGTGATAGTTTCGGGAAGAATCCTGATATCATGAATGATCTCCAGACTAAGCTTTCTCATCTACCTCCCGAGGAAAGGCAGGAGTTTTCGGCATTACTGCAGGAGTACCCGCAAGTGTTCCGTGCCACTCCAGGAAGAACCACTGTGTTGATGCATGATGTCGATGTTGGAGACGCAAAGCCAATTAAACTGCCTCCTTACTGTGTGAACCCAGTGAAAGTTCCTCTCATCCAGAAGGAGCTTGGCTACCTGTTGGACCACAAGATGATTGAGCCCTGCCAGAGCGAGTGGAGTTCTCCTGTCACTCTAGTCCCTAAGCCAGGTGGGTCACAGAGGCTTTGCATTGACTACAGACGTGTTAATCAGATAACCAAAACAAACTCTTACCCTCTCCCTTGCGTGGAAGATTGCATAGACAAGATCGGAAAGGCTAGGTACATAAGTAAGTTTGATTTGTTAAAGGGATACTGGCAAGTACCTATGACTGAACGTGCTAGGGAGATCTCATGTTTTGTAACACTAGGAAAGACTTTTGCATGTTCTATAATGCCATATGGTATGAAGAATGCACCAGCCACATTTCAGAAGCTCATGAATGTTGTAACAGAGGGTTTGGCAGGGTGTGTTGTTTATATTGGTGATGTATTAATCTTCAGTGACAACTGGAAAGATCACCTATGCCATGTCAGTAAATTTCTTGAGCGTTTGGTTCAGGCTAATCTTGTAGCTAATTTATCAAAGTGTGAGTTTGGTCAAGCTAAAGTTCAGTACCTTGGGTATGTAATTGGTGATGGACATGTTGCACCACCAGCAGCTAAGGTTCAGGTTATAAGTGATCTTCCCAGACCTAAAAATAGAAAAGAGCTACAAAGATTTTTGGGAATGGTAGGTTATTACAGGAGATTTCTTCTTAACTTTTCAATTCTTGTATCACCACTTACAGACCTACTGAAAAAGGGAGTTAAATTTGTCTGGACCGATAACTGTGAATCCTCTTTCAGGAAACTTAAAGCTATCCTATTAAGTCAGCCAGTGCTCGCTACTCCAAATTTTGCTAAGCCTTTTAAGATGGCTGTTGATGCAAGTGATACAGGAGCTGGGGCTGTTTTGCTGCAAGAGGATGATCAGGGTATTGAACACCCTGTATCTTATTACAGTAAGAAGTTCACTCCACCTCAAAAGAACTACTCAGCTATTGAGAAAGAGCTTTTGGCCTTGATTTTGGGTTTACAGCATTTTTCATTTTATTTGTGTTCTGGTTTTGACCCCATAGTCATTTATACCGATCATAACCCACTGAAATTCCTTAGTAAGTTTAAAGATAAAAATCAGAGATTGACAAGATGGAGTCTACTTCTTCAGGAGTATTCATTAGACATACAACATGTCAAGGGGAAAGAAAATGTTATTGCAGATTGCTTATCTAGACTTTAGACAGATTGTTTTAGAGTAGTAAGAAATTTCCTTTGTAAATTTCTTTTTCTTTGTGGGGAGGTGTTACATAGCCTATGATTTCATCATCCTTTGTGTAATTCTAACGTACAGTATGCTGCATGTTTGATCACGAGCGTGTTCTACCTCAGTCCCGCCTTCTACCGTTTTAGTAAAGTCGTTCTTTCTGTTGTTCAGAGCAGGATTGTCAACTCTTTGTCCCCTATACCTTCATTTGCGCGTCCTTCTTACGAGTTGTATCAAGCTCTGCCAGCCCCTATATAATGAGCTCAGTCTCTGCATGAATTGCCACTTAGATCTACTCCTCATTTTGTTCACATCTCTGTCCTCCCCTGTACAGTTGTTATTATTGTGAGTGCTCAGGAAGTCTCCAACCATCTAGCAGCTGTGTAATTTGAGTATAACTGTTATTGCATTTTTTCCTTGTACTGTATAACATAAGGTGTTGATTTGTAGGCCTAGTGAGGTTTTTGTGATTCATGTGTTTTGGGTGTCAGCCCTTATTAATAATATTCTGCATCTGTAATAATATATCTTGCATTCACTGAGTATTATCTGGTATTTTCATTTTATCAGGGCTGACTTAGATAAATTTACTCTTGCTAATTTCGTGTTAATAGAGGCTATTGCAGTTAACCATATATTTAACCTGTTTTTTGCCATTACATTATCCTTATGAGTCCTGAATGTTTTGTTGTTAGTTTGAGCATTAAACTTTAACTTGTAATTTTACCTAACTCTTTTGTTTTGAACCTGGAACTTTGCGGGACAGTTTTCTCTGTTCCGTAACATAAATTTGGCGACCTCTTATCAGGATATTCAGGATATTATCATAAGGATATTGCTTGATATTTTGTGACTGTGATTTATTCATGATGTCTACTATTACTAAACTTGACGAAGCCAAAGATTTTTTGTCAAATGTGCAAACAGTGTGTGACGTAGAAAACAGAACAAAGAATGAACTTAAGCTTGTTGCTCAACAATTGGGAAATGCTGTTCGCTCTCATCATTCTAAGGATCAAATTGTTGACATGATTTATGAAAGCTTGTTTAATGTAACTCCTCGAAATGAGCAAACGCAGATTGAATTAGCTAAGTTACAGCTAGCCTTGCAGGAGGCTCGTGCTAAGGAGGCTGAATTTCAGGCAAATGCTAAGGAGGCTGAGTTTCAGGCTCGTGCTAAGGAGGCTGAGTTTCAGGCAAAAGTTGAACTTGCTAGGATTCAGGCAGACCATGAGTATCGCATGAAACAAGGTGGAACTGGATCATCTAGCTCTGATGATTTTGATGTGGCTAAAAATGTTAAACTTGTCCCTCCTTTTAATGAATCTGATTTAACAAAGTATTTTCAGTTGTTTGAGAGGGTAGCTACAGGTTTTAATTGGCCCAAAAAGTATTCGCCAGTACTCCTTCAAACTGTTCTCACCGGTAAAGCTCAAGTAATTTATGCATCTTTGCCTCATGATCAATGTGATAATTATGATGTAGTTAAGAGCTTGATTCTTAAGGCCTATGAGCTTGTTCCTGAAGCCTATAGAGTAAAATTTAGGACAACTTACAAGCAAGATAAGCAATCCCATGTTGAGTATGCAAAAATCAAAAAAGATCTGTTAAAGCTGTGGTTAAATTCTAAGAATGTGGATTCTGATTTTGAAAAATTTAAGCAGATGATTTTGCTGGAGGACTTCAAAAGGTGTGTTAATAAAGATGTAAGCCTATATCTTGATGAGAAAAGAATAGATAATTTGTCTGATGCTGCAGTTTTAGCTGATGAATATGTTCTCACTCACAAGAGATATTCTAAAGAAAAAGGGAAAGCTGAGAGTAAGTACGTTGCCTCTACTCAGAGTGCAGGTAACAGGAAAGAGAATAAAGATGATGTTTCTCAGGAAGTAAATACCAGCTTCACCTCTAGATTTCAGAAAAGTAAATGTACTGATTGTAGTAAGCTTGATAATACTATGGAGAAATGTTTCAGGAGACAGCGTGATGTGAACAAAAAGGAGTCTTTGAATATTCAGTCAATTGGTCTAGTGTCCACCCTTGAGAGTTCCCAGAATTCTTTAACTAAGTTAACTGAACCTGCTTTGAGGGGTAAATTAAATTCTCATGATGGAGCTCGTCTTTTGAGCAGTAACATGGGAGACACTCTCAAGATTTCATGTGCTAATTTCCTGTCTGATGGTTTTGTCAATCCTCTGGACAGTAATGACAGCAAATCAGTTAAAATATATCGTGATACAGGTGCTTGCCAATCCCTTATGCTGACCAGTGTTCTAGGCTCTAATGTTAATTCCTCTGATGAAACTGTAATCTTACAAGGTGTAGGGAATAATTACTTCTCTGTCCCTCTGTGCAGAGTGAATTTAGAGTCTGGTTTTGTTAATGATTCCGTTATGGTTGGGTTGGTTGAGACACTCCCAATGTCAGGTGTAACTTTCTTACTTGGAAATGATATTGGTGGAAGTCAAGTGTGTCCAGTTCCTCAGTTGTCTAGTGAGCCAGTGGCTGCGACCCATGATTGTGATGTCCCAGATGTGTTCCCTACATGTGCTGTCACTAGGGCTAAGTCTAAAGTTACTGGTGACTTAGAGGATAATGATGATGATGATGTTATCCTAGCTGACACTTTTCTTGCTAATTTAGACCACTCACCGGATGAGGCAGTACCCCTTAGTGTTGATAATTTGTCTCGTCAAGAGTTGGTTGAGTTGCAGGTTGCTGACCCTGAGTTGAAAGGTCTAGCTAACTCTGCTTGCAGTGAGGAAGAGTCAGCTGGTGCTTCTACTTGTTATTATATAAAGTCAGGAGTACTTATGAGAAAGTGGAGACCCCCAACAGCATCAGCCGACTGTGAATGGGAGGTTGTACATCCAGTTGTCATCCCTCGTGTTTGTAGGCAGGATATCATTAGAGTGGCTCATGATTCCAGTTTGGCAGGACACCTAGGAGTGAGGAAGACTGTGGCACGCATTTTGAAACACTTCTACTGGCCAGGTATCTTCAGAGATGTTTCCTGGTATTGTAAGTCTTGTCACACCTGTCAAGTTGTGGGGAAGTGTAATCAGACCGAAAAGGTTGCACCTCTAGTTCCCATTCCTCCTTTTGAAGCGCCATTCACCCGTGTATTGGTGGATATTGTGGGCCCTCTTCCTAAGACTTCTTCAGGATTTTCTTATGTGTTGACCCTGATTGATACGGCTACTCGTTATCCTGAAGCCATTCCACTTAGAAATATCTCAGCATAGAACGTGGTTAAGGAAATGCTAGGGTTCTTCACAAAGTTTGGTCTCCCCAAGGAGGTACAGTCAGACCGGGGAAGTAATTTCATGTCAGATGTTTTCAAGCAGTCTCTGAAAGAGTTGGGGATCATCCAGATCACGTCTTCAGCTTACCATCCCCAGACTCAAGGAGCGTTGGAGAGATATCATCAAACACTCAAATCGATGCTCAAGAAATACTGTTTGGAACATCATAAAGACTGGGATAAAGGTCTTCCATTCGTTCTATTTGCCGCAAGAGAATCTAAAAATGAATCACTGGGCTTCTCACTCTTTGAACTACTGTTTGGCCATGAAGTAAGAGGACCCCTTAAGGTACTCAAGGAATGCTGGCTGTTGGAGGAAGATGACGTCAACCTGCTGGAGTATGTGATGAAGTTCAAAGAACGGCCGTCCACTGCTTTACGGCTGGCGAGAGAGAATTTAGGAGCTGTTCAGGAGAAGATAAAGACTTGGTATGATAAGAAGTCCAGGTTACGCCACTTTCAGCCAGGAGATCAGGTTTTGATTCTGCTATCAGTGCATGGGCAACCTCTTCAAGCCAAGTTTAGTGGTCCTTATTTCGTGGAGAAGAAACTCGGTGATGTCAACTATGTCATCGCCACACCAGATCGTAGAACGAACAAGCAACTTTGTCACATCAACATGCTAAAGTTATATCACAGGTGGGACGAAAATAACCCAGTCTGCACTGTAGCTGTTCCACCCGAGTCTGCAAGTGAGGTTCTCCCATGCAGCATGAGCCTGAGTGATAGTTTCGGGAAGAATCCTGATATCATGAATGATCTCCAGACTAAGCTTTCTCATCTACCTCCCGAGGAAAGGCAGGAGTTTTCGGCATTACTGCAGGAGTACCCGCAAGTGTTCCGTGCCACTCCAGGAAGAACCACTGTGTTGATGCATGATGTCGATGTTGGAGACGCAAAGCCAATTAAACTGCCTCCTTACTGTGTGAACCCAGTGAAAGTTCCTCTCATCCAGAAGGAGCTTCGCTACCTGTTGGACCACAAGATGATTGAGCTCTGCCAGAGCGAGTGGAGTTCTCCTGTCACTCTAGTCCCTAACCCAGGTGGGTCACAGAGGCTTTGCATTGACTACAGACGTGTTAATCAGATAACCAAAACAAACTCTTACCCTCTCCCTTGCGTGGAAGATTGCATAGACAAGATCGGAAAGGCTAGGTACATAAGTAAGTTTGATTTGTTAAAGGGATACTGGCAAGTACCTATGACTGAACGTGCTAGGGAGATCTCATGTTTTGTAACACTAGGAAAGACTTTTGCATGTTCTATAATGCCATATGGTATGAAGAATGCACCAGCCACATTTCAGAAGCTCATGAATGTTGTAACAGAGGGTTTGGCAGGGTGTGTTGTTTATATTGGTGATGTATTAATCTTCAGTGACAACTGGAAAGATCACCTATGCCATGTCAGTAAATTTCTTGAGCGTTTGGTTCAGGCTAATCTTGTAGCTAATTTATCAAAGTGTGAGTTTGGTCAAGCTAAAGTTCAGTACCTTGGGTATGTAATTGGTGATGGACATGTTGCACCACCAGCAGCTAAGGTTCAGGTTATAAGTGATCTTCCCAGACCTAAAAATAGAAAAGAGCTACAAAGATTTTTGGGAATGGTAGGTTATTACAGGAGATTTCTTCTTAACTTTTCAATTCTTGTATCACCACTTACAGACCTACTGAAAAAGGGAGTTAAATTTGTCTGGACCGATAACTGTGAATCCTCTTTCAGGAAACTTAAAGCTATCCTATTAAGTCAGCCAGTGCTCGCTACTCCAAATTTTGCTAAGCCTTTTAAGATGGCTGTTGATGCAAGTGATACAGGAGCTGGGGCTGTAGTGCTGCAAGAGGATGATCAGGGTATTGAACACCCTGTATCTTATTACAGTAAGAAGTTCACTCCACCTCAAAAGAACTACTCAGCTATTGAGAAAGAGCTTTTGGCCTTGATTTTGGGTTTACAGCATTTTTCATTTTATTTGTGTTCTGGTTTTGACCCCATAGTCATTTATACCGATCATAACCCACTGAAATTCCTTAGTAAGTTTAAAGATAAAAATCAGAGATTGACAAGATGGAGTCTACTTCTTCAGGAGTATTCATTAGACATACAACATGTCAAGGGGAAAGAAAATGTTATTGCAGATTGCTTATGTAGACTTTAGACAGATTGTTTTAGAGTAGTAAGAAATTTCCTTTGTAAATTTCTTTTTCTTTGTGGGGAGGTGTTACATAGCCTATGATTTCATCATTCTTTGTGTAATTCTAACGTACAATATGCTGCATGTTTGATCACGAGCGTGTTCTACCTCAGTCCCGCCTTCTACCGTTTTAGTACAGTAAGTCGTTCTTTCTGTTGTTCAAAGCAGGATTGTCAACTCTTTGTCCTCTATACCTTCATTTGCGCGTCCTTCTTACGAGTTGTATCAAGCTCTGCCAGCCCCTATATAATGAGCTCAGTCTCTGCATGAATTGCCACTTAGATCTACTCCTCATTTTGTTCACATCTCTGTCCTCCCCTGTACAGTTGTTATTATTGTGAGTGCTCAGGAAGTCTCCAACCATCTAGCAGCTGTGTAATTTGAGTATAAATGTTATTGCATTTTTTCCTTGTACTGTATAACATAAGGTGTTGATTTGTAGGCCTAGTGAGGTTTTTGTGATTCATGTGTTTTGGGTGTCAGCCCTTATTAATAATATTCTGTATCTGTAATAATATATCTTGCATTCACTGAGTATTATCTGGTATTTTCATTTTATCAGGGCTAGCTTAGATAAATTTACTCTTGCTAATTTCGTGTTAATAGAGGCTATTGCAGTTAACCATATATTTAACCTGTTTTTTGCCGTTACATTATCCTTATGAGTCCTGAATGTTTTGTAGTTAGTTTGAGCATTAAACTTTAACTTGTAATTTTACCTAACTCTTTTGTTTTGAACCTGGAACTTTGCGGGACAGTTTTCTCTGTTCCGTAACATAAATTTGGCGACCTCTTATCAGGATATTCAGGATATTATCATAAGGATATTGCTTGATATTTTGTGACTGTTATTTATTCATAATGTCTACTATTAATAAACTTGACGAAGCCAAAGATTTTTTGTCAAATGTGCAAACAGTGTGTGACGTAGAAAACAGAACAAAGAATGAACTTAAGCTTGTTGCTCAACAATTGGGAAATGCTGTTCGCTCTCATCATTCTAAAGATCAAATTGTTGACATGATTTATGAAAGCTTGTTTAATGTAACTCCTCCAAATGAGCAAACGCAGATTGAATTAGCTAAGTTACAGCTAGCCTTGCAGGAGGCTCGTGCTAAGGAGGCTGAATTTCAGGCAAATGCTAAGGAGGCTGAGTTCCAGGCTCGTGCTAAGGAGGCTGAGTTTCAGGCACAAGTTGAACTTGCTAGGATTCAGGCAGACCATGAGTATCGCAGGAAACAAGGTGGAACTGGATCATCTAGCTCTGATGATTTTGATGTAGCTAAAAATGTTAAACTTGTCCCTCCTTTTAAAGAATCTGATTTAACAAAGTATTTTCAGTTGTTTGAGAGGGTAGCTACATGTTTTAATTGGCCCAAAAAGTATTGGCCAGTACTCCTTCAAACTGTTCTCACCGGTAAAGCTCAAGTAACTTATGCATCTTTGCCTCATGATCAATGTGATAATTATGATGTAGTTAAGAGCTTGATTCTTAAGGCCTATGAGCTTGTTCCTGAAGCCTATAGAGTAAAATTTAGGACAACTTACAAGCAAGATAAGCAATCCCATGTTGAGTATGCAAAAATCAAAGAAGATCTGTTAGAGCAGTGGTTAAATTCTAAGAATGTGGATTCTGATTTTGACAAATTTAAGCAGATGATTTTGCTGGAGGACTTCAAAAGGTGTGTTAATAAAGATGTAAGCCTATATCTTGATGAGAAAAGAATAGATAATTTGTCTGATGCTGCAGTTTTAGCTGATGAATATGTTCTCACTCACAAGAGATATTCTAAAGAAAAAGGGAAAGCTGAGAGTAAGAACGTTGCCTCTACTCAGAGTACAGGTAACAGGAAAGAGAATAAAGATGATATTTCTCAGGAAGTAAATACCTGCTTCACCTCTAGATTTCAGAAAAGTAAATGTACTTATTGTAGTAAGCTTGGTCATACTACGGAGAAATGTTTCAGGAGACAGCGTGATGTGAACAAAAAGGAGTCTTTGAATATTCAGTCAATTGGTCTAGTGTCCACCCTTGAGAGTTCCCAGAATTCTTTAACTGAGTTAACTGAACCTGCTTTGAGGGGTAAATTAAATTCTCATGATGGAGCTCCTCTTTTGAGCAGTAGCGTGGGTGACACTCTCAAGAGTTCATGTGCTAATTTCCTGTCTGATGGTTTTGTCAATCCTCTGGACAGTAATGACAGCAAATCAGTTAAAATATATCGTGATACAGGTGCTTGCCAATCCCTTATGCTGACCAGTGTTCTAGGCTCTAATGTTAATTCCTCTGATGAAACTGTAATCTTACAAGGTGTAGGGAATAATTACTTCCCTGTCCCTCTGTGCAGAGTGAATTTAGAGTCTGGTTTTGTTAATCATTCCGTTATGGTTGGGTTGGTTGAGACACTCCCAATGTCAGGTGTAACTTTCTTACTTGGAAATGATATTGGTGGAAGTCAAGTGTGTCCAGTTCCTCAGTTGTCTAGTGAGCCAGTGGCTGCGACCCATGATTGTGATGTCCCAGATGTGTTCCCTACATGTGCTGTCACTAGGGCTAAGTCTAAAGTTACTGGTGACTTAGAGGATAATGATGATGATGATGTTATCCTAGCTGACACTTTTCTTGCTAATTTGGACCACTCACCGGATGAGGCAGTACCCCGTAGTGTTGATAATTTGTCTCGTCAAGAGTTGGTTGAGTTGCAGGTTGCTGACCCTGAGTTGAAAGGTCTAGCTAACTCTGCTTGCAGTGAGGAAGAGTCAGTTGGTGCTTCTACTTGTTATTATATAAAGTCAGGAGTACTTATGAGAAAGTGGAGACTCCCAACAGCATCAGCCGACTGTGAATGGGAGGTTGTTCATCCAGTTGTCATCCCTCGTGTTTGTAGGCAGGATATCATTAGAGTGGCTCATGATTCCAATTTGGCAGGACACCTTGGAGTGAGGAAGACTGTGGCACGCATTTTGAAACACTTCTACTGGCCAGGTATCTTCAGGGATGTTTCCTGGTATTGTAAGTCTTGTCACACCTGTCAAGTTGTGGGGAAGTGTAATCAGAACGAAAAGGTTGCACCTCTAGTTCCCATTCCTCCTTTTGAAGCGCCATTCACCCGTGTGTTAGTGGATATTGTGGGCCCTCTTCCTAAGACTTCTTCAGGATTTTCTTATGTGTTGACCCTGATTGATACGGCTACTCGTTATCCTGAAGCCATTCCACTTAGAAATATCTCAGCAAAGGACGTGGTTAAGGAAATGCTAGGGTTCTTCACAAAGTTTGGTCTCCCCAAGGAGGTACAGTCAGACCAGGGAAGTAATTTCATGTCGTTTTCAAGCAGTCTCTGAAAGAGTTGGGGATCATCCAGATCACGTCTTCAGCTTACCATCCCCAGACTCAAGGAGCGTTGGAGAGATATCATGAAACACTCAAATCGATGCTCAAGAAATACTGTTTGGAACATCATAAAGACTGGGATAAAGGTCTTCCATTCGTTCTATTTGCCGCAAGAGAATCTCCAAATGAATCACTGGGCTTCTCACTCTTTGAACTACTGTTTGGCCATGAAGTAAGAGGACCCCTTAAGCTACTCAAGGAATGCTGGCTGTTGGAGGAAGATGACGTCAACCTGCTGGAGTATGTGATGAAGTTCAAAGAACGGCTGTCCACTGCTTTACGGCTGGCGAGAGAGAATTTAGGAGCTGCTCAGGAGAAGATAAAGACTTGGTATGATAAGAAGTCCAGGTTACGCCACTTTCAGCCAGGAGATCAGGTTTTGATTCTGCTACCAGTGCATGGGCAACCTCTTCAAGCCAAGTTTAGTGGTCCTTATTTCGTGGAGAAGAAACTCGGTGATGTCAACTATGTCATCGCCACACCAGATCGTAGAACGAACAAGCAACTTTGTCACATCAACATGCTAAAGTTATATCACAGGTGGGACGAAAATAACCCAGTCTGCACTGTAGCTGTTCCACCCGAGTCTGCAAGTGAGGTTCTCCCATGCAGCATGAGCCTGAGTGATAGTTTCGGGAAGAATCCTGATATCATGAATGATCTCCAGACTAAGCTTTCTCATCTACCTCCCGAGGAAAGGCAGGAGTTTTCGGCATTACTGCAGGAGTACCCGCAAGTGTTCCGTGCCACTCCAGGAAGAACCACTGTGTTGATGCATGATGTCGATGTTGGAGACGCAAAGCCAATTAAACTGCCTCCTTACTGTGTGAACCCAGTGAAAGTTCCTCTCATCCAGAAGGAGCTTGGCTACCTGTTGGACCACAAGATGATTGAGCCCTGCCAGAGCGAGTGGAGTTCTCCTGTCACTCTAGTCCCTAAGCCAGGTGGGTCACAGAGGCTTTGCATTGGCTACAGACGTGTTAATCAGATAACCAAAACAAACACTTACCCTCTCCCTTGCGTGGAAGATTGCATAGACAAGATCGGAAAGGCTAGGTACATAAGTAAGTTTGATTTGTTAAAGGGATACTGGCAAGTACCTATGACTGAACGTGCTAGGGAGATCTCATGTTTTGTAACACTAGGAAAGACTTTTGCATGTTCTGTAATGCCATATGGTATGAAGAATGCACCAGCCACATTTCAGAAGCTCATGAATGTTGTAACAGAGGGTTTGGCAGGGTGTGTTGTTTATATTGATGATGTATTAATCTTCAGTGACAACTGGAATGATCACCTATGCCATGTCAGTAAATTTCTTGAGCGTTTGGTTCAGGCTAATCTTGTAGCTAATTTATCAAAGTGTGAGTTTGATCAAGCTAAAGTTCAGTACCTTGGTTATGTAATTGGTGATGGACATGTTGCACCACCAGCAGCTAAGGTTCAGGTTATAAGTGATCTTCCCAGACCTAAAAGTAGGAAAGAGCTACAAAGATTTTTGGGAATGGTAGGTTATTACAGGAGATTTGTTCTTAACTTTTCAATTCTTGTATCACCACTTACAGACCTACTGAAAAAGGGAGTTAAATTTGTCTGGACCAATAACTGTGAATCCTCTTTCAGCAAACTTAAAGCTATCCTATTAAGTCAGCCAGTGCTCGCTACTCCAAATTTTGCTAAGCCTTTTAAGATGGCTGTTGATGCAAGTGACACAGGAGCTGGGGCTGTTTTGCTGCAAGAGGATGATCAGGGTATTGAACACCCTGTATCTTATTACAGTAAGAAGTTCACTCCACCTCAAAAGAACTACTCAGCTATTGAGAAAGAGCTTTTGGCCTTAATTTTGGGTTTACAGCATTTTTCATTTTATTTGTGTTCTGTTTTTGACCCCATAGTCATTTATACCGATCATAAGCCACTGAAATTCCTTAGTAAGTTTAAAGATAAAAATCAGAGATTGACAAGATGAAGTCTACTTCTTCAGGAGTATTCATTAGACATACAACATGTCAAGGGGAAAGAAAATGTTATTGCAGATTGCTTATCTAGACTTTAGACAGATTGTTTTAGAGTAGTAAGAAATTTCCTTTGTAAATTTCTTTTTCTTTGTGGGGAGGTGTTACATAGCCTATGATTTCATCATCCTTTGTGTAATTCTAACGTACAGTATGCTGCATGTTTGATCACGAGCGTGTTCTACCTCAGTCCCGCCTTCTACCGTTTTAGTAGAGTAAGTCGTTCTTTCTGTTGTTCAGAGCAGGATTGTCAACTCTTTGTCCCCTATACCTTCATTTGCGCGTCCTTCTTACGAGTTGTATCAATCTCTGCCAGCCCCTGTATAATGAGCTCAGTCTCTGCATGAATTGCCACTTAGATCTACTCTTCATTTTGTTCACATCTCTGTCCTCCCCTGTACAGTTGTTATTATTGTGAGTGCTCAGGAAATCTCCAACCATCTAGCAGCTGTGTAATTTGAGTATAACTGTTATTGCATTTTTTCTTTGTACTGTATAATATAAGGTGTTGATTTGTAGGCCTAGTGAGGTTTTTGTGATGTGTTTTGGGTGTCAGCCCTTATTAATAATATTCTGTATCTGTAATAATATATCTTGCATTCACTGAGTATTATCTGGTATTTTCATTTTATCAGGGCTGACTTAGATAAATTTACTCTTGCTAATTTCGTGTTAATAGAGGCTATTGCAGTTAACCATATATTTAACCTGTTTTTTGCCATTACATTATCCTTATGAGTCCTGAATGTTTTGTTGTTAGTTTGAGCATTAAACTTTAACTTGTAATTTTACCTAACTCTTTTGTTTTGAACCTGGAACTTTGCGGGACAGTTTTCTCTGTTCCGTAACAATATACATATATATATATATATATATATATATATATATATATATATATATATATATAGGACACAAGAGGTGCTGTGGTTGAACCAGTGTCGCATACTAGTATGCTTGCACCCAATCGGCTTAAGGCGGGCCGATTACACTTGGTTCACAGACTACTCACACATCCAAAGCCACTACAACACCACAGTTACACTTACAAGCACTTCTCACCCTACATACAATCTCTACCAGACAGCCTAAGCCACTAGGTAGAGATACATTGATTTGTATCGTCCCTGCTTCGGTAGGGATAGGCCGTTCCTGCCGTATACTTCAACGGCTGATGATGGTGATGATATATATATATATATATATATATATATATATATATATATATATATATATATATATATATATTGTTACGGAACAGAGAAAGATAACGTACACTTTCAGTGAGAATGCTAAAAATCACTACTGTCCCGTAAAGTTCCAGGTTCAAAACAAAAGAGTTAGGTAAAATTACAAGTTAAAGTTTAATGCTTAAATTAACAACAAAACATTCAGGACTCATAAGGATAATGTAATGGCAAAAACAGGTTAAATATATGGTTAACTGCAATAGCCTCTATTAACACGAAATTAGCAAGAGTAAATTTATCTAAGTCAGCCCTGATAAAATGAGATACCAGATAATACTCAGTGAATGCCAGATAAATAATTACAGATACAAACTATTATCAAAAATAACTGACACAACCGAACATTAATCAAAACCTCACTAGGCCTAAGAATTAACCTTATGCTACACAGTACAAGAAAAAATACAACAGTTATACTCAAATTACACACAGCTGCTAGATGTTTGGAGATTTCTGGAGCACTCACAATAATAATAATTGTACAGGGGAGGACAGAGATGTGAACAAAATGAGGAGCAGATCTAAGTGGCAATGATGCAGAGACTGAGCTCATTATATAGGGGCCGGCAGAGCTTGATACAACTTGTAATAAGGACGCGCAAATGAAGCCACGGGGACAGAGATGAAAATCCCGCAAAGTATAACAGAGAGAACGACTTTACTATAACGGTAGAAGGGGGGGACTGAGGCAGAACACGCTCGTGATCAAACATGCAGCAACTGTGCGTTAAAATTACACAAAGGATGATGAAATCATAGGCTATGTAACACCTCCCCACAAAGAAAAAAGAAATTTACAAAGGAAATTTCTTATTACTCTAAAACAATCCGTACATGGCATTACAGAACATGCAAAAGTCTTTCCTAATTTTACAAAACATGAGATCTCCCTAGCACGTTCAGTCATAGGTACTTGCCAGTATCCCTTTAACAAATCAAACTTACTTATGTACCTAGCCTTTCCGATCTTGTCTATGCAATCTTCCACACGAGGGAGAGGGTAAGTGTCTGTTTTGGTTATCTGATTAACACGTCTGTAGTCAATGCAAAGCCGCTGTGACCCACCTGGCTTAGGGACCAGAGTGACAGGAGAACTCCACTCGCTCTGACAGGGCTCAATCATCTTGTGGTCCAACAGGTAGCCAAGCTCCTTCTGGATGAGAGGAACTTTCACTGGGTTCACACGGTAAGGAGGCAATTTAATTGGCTTTGTGTCTCCAACATCGACATCATGCATCAACACAGTGGTTCTTCCTGGAGTAGCACGGAACACTTGCGGGTACTCCTGCAGTAATGCCGAAAACTCCTGCCTTTCCTTGGGTGGTAGATGAGAAAGCTTAGTCTGGAGATCATTCATGATATCAGGATTCTTCCCCAAACTATCACTCAGGCTCATACTGCATGGGAGAGCTTCACTTGCAGACTCGGGTGGAACAGCTACAGTGCAGACTGGATTATTTTCGTCCCGCCTGTGATATAACTTTAGCATGTTGATGTGACATAGTTGCTTGCTCTTTCTACGATCTGGTGTGGCGATGACATAGCTGACATCACTGAGTTTCTTCTCCACGAAATAAGGGCCACTAAACTTGGCTTGAAGAGGTTGCCCATGAACTGGTAGCAGAATCAAAACCTGATCTCCTGGCTGAAAGTGGCGTAACCTGGACTTCTTATCATACCAAGTCTTCATCTTCTCCTGAGCAGCTCCTAAATTCTCTCTTGCCAGCTGTAAAGCAGTGGACAGCCGTTCTTTGAACTTCATCACATACTCCAGCAGGTTGACGTCATCTTCCTCCGACAGCCAGCATTCCTTGAGTAACTTAAGGGGTCCTCTTACTTCATGGCCAAACAGTAGTTCAAAAGGTGAGAAGCCCAGTGATTCATTTTGAGATTCTCTTGCGGCAAACACAACGAATGGAAGACCTTTATCCCAGTCTTTCTGATGTTCCAAACAGTATTTCTTGATCATCGATTTGAGTGTTTGATGATATCTCTCCAACGCTCCTTGGGTCTGGGGATGGTAAGCTGAAGACGTGATCTGGGTGATGCCCAACTCTTTCAGAGACTGCTTGAAAACATTTGACATGAAATTACTTCCCCGGTCTGACTGTACCTCCTTGGGCAGACCAAACTTTGTGAAGAACCCTAGCATTTCCTTAACCACGTTCTTTGCTGAGATGTTTCTAAGTGGAATGGCTTGAGGATAACGAGTAGCCATATCAATCATGGTCAACACATAAGAAAATCCTGAAGAAGTCTTAGGAAGAGGGCCCACAATATCCACCAACACACGGGTGAAAGGCGCCTCAAAAGGAGGAATGGGAACTAGAGGTGCAACCTTTTCGGTCTGATTACACTTCCCCACAACTTGACAGGTGTGACAAGACTTACAATACCAGGAAACATCCCTGAAGATACCTGGCCAGTAGAAGTGTTTCAAAATGCGTGCCACAGTCTTCCTCACTCCAAGGTGTCCTGCCAAACTGGAATCATGTGCCACTCTAATGATATCCTGCCTACAAACACGAGGGATGACAACTTGATGTACAACCTCCCATTCACAGTCGGCTGATGCTGTTGGGGGTCTCCACTTCCTCATAAGTACTCCTGACTTTACATAATAACAAGTAGAAGCACCGGCTGACTCTTCTTCACTTTAAGCAGAGTTAGCTAGACCTTTCAACTCAGGGTCAGCAACCTGCAACTCAACCAACTCTTGACGAGACAAATTATCAACACTACGGGGTACTGCCTCATCTGGTGAGTGGTCCAAATTAGCAAGAAAAGTGTCAGCTAGGATAACATCATCATCTTCATCATTCTCTAAATCACCAGCAACTTTAGACTTAGCCCTAGTGACAGCACATGCAGGGAACACATCAGGGACATCACAATCCTGGGACGCAGCCACTGGCTCACTAGACAACTGAGGAGCTGGACACACTTGACTTCCACCAATATCATTTCCAAGTAAGAAAGTTACACCTGACATTGGGAGTGTCTCAACCAACCCAACCATAACAGAACCATTAACAAAACCAGACTCTAAATTCACTCTGCACAGAGGGACAGAGAAGTAATTATTCCCTACACCTTGTAAGATTACAGTTTCATCAGAGGAATTAACATTAGAGCCTAGAACACTGGTCAGCATAAGGGATTGGCAAGCACCTGTATCACGATATATTTTAACTGATTTCCTGTCATTACTGTCCAGAGGACTGACAAAACCATCAGACAGGAAATTAGCACATGAACTCTTGAGAGTGTCACCCACGTTACTGCTCAAAAGAGGAGCTCCATCATGAGAATTTAAGTTACCCCTCAAAGCAGGTTCAGTTAACTCAGTTAAAGAATTCTGGGAACTCTCAAGAGTGGACACTAGACCAATTGACTGAATATTTAAAGACTCCTTTTTGTTCACATCACGCTGTCTCCTGAAACATCTCTCCGTAGTATGACCAAGCTTACTACAATAAGTACATTTACTTTTCTGAAATCTAGAGGTGAAGCTGGTATTTACTTCCTGAGAAACATCATCCTTATTCTCTTTCCTGTTACCTGTACTCTGAGTAGAGGCAACGTACTTACTCTCAGCTTTCCTTTTTCCTCTAAAATATCTCTTGTGAGTGAGAACATATTCATCAGCTAAAACTGCAGCATCAGACAAATTATCTATTATTTTCTCATCAAGATATAGGCTTACATCTTTACTAATACACCTTTTGAAATCCTCCAGCAAAATCATCTGCTTAAATTTACCAAAATCAGAATCCACATTCTTAGAATTTAACCACTGCTCCAATAAATCTTCTTTGATTTTTGCATACTCAACATGGGATTGCTTATCTTGCTTATAAGTTGTCCTAAATTTTACTCTATAGGCTTCAGGAACAAGCTCATAGGCCTTAAGAATCAAGCTCTTAACTACATCATAATTATCAGACTGATCCTGAGGCAAAGATGCATAAGTCACTTGAGCTTTACCGGTGAGAACAGTTTGAAGGAGTACTGGCCAATACTCCTTAGGCCAATTAAAATCTGTAGCTACCCTCTCAAACAACTGAAAATACTTTGTTAAATCAGATTCATTAAAAGGAGGGACAAGTTTAACATTTTTAGCCACATCAAAATCATCAGAGCTAGATGATCCAGTTCCACCTTGTTTCATGTGATACTCATGGTCTGCCTGAATCCTAGCAATTTCAACTTGTGCCTCAGCCTCCTTAGCTTTTGCCTGAAATTCAGCCTCCTTAGCCTTAGCCTCCTGCAGAGCTAGCTGTAACTTAGCTAATTCAATCTGCGTTTGCTCATTTGGAGGAGTTACATTAAACAAGCTTTCATTAATCATGTCAACAATTTGATCTTTAGAATGATGAGAGTGAACTGTAATTCCCAATTGTTGAGCAACAAGCTTAAGTTCATTCTTTGTTCTGTTTTCTATATCACAGTCACAAAATATCAAACAATATCCTTATGATAATATCCTGAATATCCTGATATGAGGTCGCCAAATTTATGTTACGGAACAGAGAAAGATAACGTACACTTTCAGTGAGAATGCTAAAAATCACTACTGTCCCGTAAAGTTCCAGGTTCAAAACAAAAGAGTTAGGTAAAATTACAAGTTAAAGTTTAATGCTTAAATTAACAACAAAACATTCAGGACTCATAAGGATAATGTAATGGCAAAAACAGGTTAAATATATGGTTAACTGCAATAGCCTCTATTAACACGAAATTAGCAAGAGTAAATTTATCTAAGTCAGCCCTGATAAAATGAGATACCAGATAATACTCAGTGAATGCCAGATAAATAATTACAGATGCAAACTATTATCAAAAATAACTGACACAACCCAACATTAATCAAAACCTCACTAGGCCTAAGAATTAACCTTATGCTACACAGTACAAGAAAAAATACAACAGTTATACTCAAATTACACACAGCTGCTAGATGTTTGGAGATTTCTTGAGCACTCACAATAATAATAATTGTACAGGGGAGGACAGAGATGTGAACAAAATGAGGAGCAGATCTAAGTGGCAATGATGCAGAGACTGAGCTCATTATATAGGGGCCAGCAGAGCTTGATACAACTTGTAATAAGGACGCGCAAATGAAGCCACGGGGACAAAGAGATGAAAATCCCGCAAAGTATAACAGAGAGAACGACTTACTCTACTATAACGGTAGAAGGGGGGGACTGAGGCAGAACACGCTCGTGATCAAACATGCAGCAACTGTGCGTTAAAATTACACAAAGGATGATGAAATCATAGGCTATGTAACAATATATATATATATATATATATATATATATATATATATATATATATATATATATATATATATATATATATATATATATATATATATGTAAGGTGCTACCAAAAATTCCCGAAATTTCAGTAAAGAAGGAAAAAGACTTACGTCAAGTCCTAATCAGTACCGTCCCCTTCAAAGTAGTCTCATTAGACAAGCAGACATCGATCGCAGTGCATCTTCCATGATCAGAATGCGTTCTGGAAGTCCGTGAGCATCAGCTTTTTCGGGATCTTCTGCGACTTTCTGATGGATCTCCTCTTTCGTTTTAAAGCTTTTTCGTTTCAGATGAATTTTTATTTTCGGAAAAGGAAAAAATCAAAGCGGGCCAAATCTGGTGAGTGTGGGGGTGGAGGAAAACCGGTATTATGTTTTTTTAAATGTCAAAAACTGCTGAATAACAAGTGATGTATGCACAGGTGCACTGTCATTGTGAGGCACCCATTTGGTCATGCACCGTTTGTATTTACGTTTTCGCCTCACGTCGCCGGACAAAATGCGTTGGCAAGTTCCATTCGACAGGCTAACGATGTCACAAACATCGTGGATTGTCCTCCTGCGACCTTCGAGGATTGTTACACGAACCTTGGCCATATTGTCAGATGAACTGGTGGAAGGGCGACCAGAACGTGCATCGTCATCTGTTGACGTTCGTCCATTTTTAAAATGCTTCAGTCAGATGTAGGTTTGGGTAACTCCCAAAGCATTGTCACCAAATTCTTGTGTTAACATTTTATGAGTTTCAGCGGCGTTCTTTCCGAGCTTTACTTGCTGTACAAACGTTGCTCTTTCACAGCCTCCATTTTTGAAATCACAAAATTCACAAACTCAAACACAATGAAAAAAACTCACACACACACACACACACACACACACACACATGCAACGAACACATACTGTACACTCTGCACAACGCCACTTGACACGCTAACAAACAGGTGTTTGCACTGCCTCATAGCATTCTGGGTAGAGAGAGAGTGACCCTTAGATGATGAATGCGCATATCTCGGGAACCAACGGAGATATTAAAATGAAATTGGTTGTACGCACTCAAGACATCATGGAGGAAGGTGTTTAGACATTAAACATAGAAATCGGTTAACTTTGAAATTTTGGTCTATTTTTGGTACAACATCGATTCTTGCTATAAAGCTGCATACAGTAATTGCTTTTAATGAAAGAAAAAAAAATCCGAGAAACCAAAGCTATCAAACAGAAAAGTACAAGATTATTTACTGCTGGCGTTTTACTACCAGACCTTTGACCTCCGATTCATGGAGCTTAATCAGCCGCCGTAGGCAGCTTATGGCACCGAGGCCGGCCCCCACTGAAGACCGGCCCGGGTGGGTCCATTGGTATATTTATACATACGAGTATATAGCTGTGCCCTGAAGATGTCTTGGGCAGGGGACCGACAATATCAATCAGAACCCTATTGAATGGGGCATCAAAAACAGAAAGTGGAGCCAAGGGAGCTACAAGAACAAGTTTATTACTCATCCCCACTAACTGACAGGAGTGACACGTCCTACAGTACCTGAAGACATCACTATTGATGCCATGCCAGTAGAAGTGTTGCCAGATGCTGGGCAAAGTCTTCCTAGCACCTAAATGTGTTGTTAACGTGGAGTCATGAGGAATCGCCATGATATCCTGCCTCCACTCCCGTGGCACAACTTGATACACAGCATCCCACACCTGATCATGGGTAGAATGGAGAGGCCTCCATCTGTGCATAAACACACCGTTCTCTCTTAAGTAATAACATCCAGTCATCTCAGCTATGCACTCTCTCTCTCACTCACGGCAGAGTTATACAAAGGTGATATTTCTGTATCACTGTTCTACATCTCAGCTAATCTCAAACCTAAATCAGCATCTCAGCTAACCACAAACATAAATCACTTTGTAGGGGAACTCCATTCTTAGAAATTGACAAATGTGCAGAAAGAATCAGCCAGAGTAACATCCTCAGATACATCATTAACACTATCATTGCCTGGTGGATCATCATTAATATTAGTAGTATTATTAGATGTCATGTCTCTGTTT
This sequence comes from Coenobita brevimanus, assembly GCF_032717465.1. Lineage (NCBI taxonomy): Eukaryota > Metazoa > Arthropoda > Malacostraca > Decapoda > Coenobitidae > Coenobita > Coenobita brevimanus. The sequence continues at coordinate 28,958,679 of NC_137065.1, forward strand.
ACAGCACAGGCCGGGAACAGTGTGGGGCAATCTATCTCCAGCTGATTAGCCTCATCCTCAATCATGAGAACTTTAGACACACAGGGGACTGCAACCGCGTGTCCATCTGCCAGGTCACTGCCAAAGAGAAAAGTGACACCTTCCACAGGCAACTGGTCCACTATCTCCACACGCACAGATCCTGTGACTAAATCCTACTGGAACTAATCTTAACCAACGGAACATTTATGATAATTCCTATACATTGCAACAAGCCATACTCATCAGGCTCACCTACTTGCGCAACGCCTTTCAACATCAGGTTGTGCAGCACCAGTGTCTCGTAGTATAGTGGCTTTCTCTGGGCTTTCCCCATTCGTAGAAACTAGCGCATAGTTATGAAATCTATTGATTCATCTGAAAAAAAATAAATAAATAAATAAATAAAATTCTCTGACAGAGCCTTACAGCCACATTTACTAAGTCCTGGCTGCTGCACCACCTCACAAGCCTCACAGTCCAGTTAAAAAACGACAGGAGCCTCATCACTACCATACAGCTCCACACTGGCATAAACATCTCTGGTAACCAGCTGCAGAATTGTCTTACTACCGCCTGCTTTACTCAGCAGTAGTTGTCCCCTCTCAGAACTGTCCTTACCAACAACCAGAGTGCCTGGGGTACTATTGGCTTAGTTTTCTGGCTTCTCTTCCTCTTCGTAAGCCAGCACGCTGCCCCTAAATGACCCATCTCATAACAAATATATTTTAGGTACTCCGGTTGCCTAACCTACAGTGACAGCGCCTTTATTCCCTTGTGTAGCGTGGACACTCAAACTTCGCAGTACCTAACTGGTCCACTATCCCATCCTTACCAAAAGCAAGGAACTTGATGTAGCGCTTATGAACAGTGCTATAGTTATCAGCCACCACTGCTGCTTCTGATAAGTTGCTGACTCCCCACAAGAATGGATATAATATCTACAATATCAGTAAGAAGTCCACAATATGTGGAGTTCTTACTAATAACACCTGTCAACTGCACAAGGGTCGTTAAGGCAACCAATTTTTGCTATGTCAGAATCTTAAATCATTCCTATAATTTATTTCTGTGTAACGCTCCGCTCAATTATCTATTTCTGTCTGACACTTTTCTGTTATTCGAATCCATCTAACGATCTCTGTAATTTAATTCTGTCTAACGCTAGTCGCCATTAATTCTTTCTGTCTAACTCTATACTTTATCATTTCTTTCTGTCTCTCGCTATTCTCTTTTATTTAAATCTATCTAAGGCTAATCTCTATCATCCAATGCTGTCTAGCGGTACTCTTATTTATTCGATTTATTACAAATGTCGTTTATTTACATTTATCTCTCTTCTCTGCTTTTTAATTCTGTCAAATGCAATTTTCTATTGTTTAATCCTATCTAACGTTATCCTCCATCATTTATTTCTAACATTACTCAGTTACTTCTCCTATCTAACGCTGACCTCTTTTACTTAATTCTATTTAACGCTATTGACTTATCATCTGAATTTGTCCAACATTTTCCCCTATAATCGGATTCAGTCTGATACAACTATCACTCCATCCACCTACCTCTGTTCTATATCACAGAATTTACCTAAAGCTAAACTCTCTTAATTTTATCAAACGCGGGGTTTGATGATGAGCGTAATTTATTCATAAGTTCAGCCTATTTATCTGAAGGAGATTTTTGTCCTTTTTATCAGGGGTCCTACATCCTTTCCATAACACTTCTTCGTGACTAGTACCATACTGTAGTGTTAATCTCGTGTTACAGTTCAGCATTCAAGATGGAGAGATGGCACTACTTTGATAATGTTTACACTTCATGCATTGACCATTGTGAGTCAGATTTATCTCCTTTCGTCTGTAAATCTGATCCTGTTTGACTTGCTTATGTGTTGTTCCGCTCACCGGATAACATCAGGGAAGATTATTGCAAGAAAGAGAAAAAGAAATTAAGAAAAGTGAAATGATCGCAATCAGAAAATACGTCACGGAGAAAAACACCCCAGCCAAGGCGATCAGGAGAAAGACAGCCGGCAAAGGCAAGGGCAAGGACGTGCTCAAACGCCGTGACCCGTCCTCCTCCACCTCCTACTCCACCTCCTCCGCCACCTCCAAGTCGGCCAAGACGAAGGCGACGAAGGAGGGTGGGATGGACATGGGGGCTTTTGCGGCGTCGGCGTCCGCTACATGGTGTTCGTTGTGCTGCCTCGTGTGCATCGGTTTGCCCCTCTTGTTCGGCAGTACCATCTGAACGAGGTCCTAACTCCCGCCCCCATGCCCCCTTCTGCTACTGGGGACGGACGTCTTGTTGGAATATCACTCTCTGAACGGGGTCCCAACTCTCGCCTCCATGCCCCCTTCTCCTGCTGAGGAAGGCCGCCATGTTTAAGTTGCTGCCCGCTTAAACCAACATCCCCCAACTCCATCCCTAGGGGCGGAGTGGCTCAGTGGTAGAGCTCCAGACTCGAGCTCAAAGAGTCTAGAGTTCACGCTCCGCTTGGTTAATTTCCCTGCTGGGAGAGGTAGCGCTCTCCCGTCACCTAGCAGGGCTATATGATCTATCTAGGTCTAGCTCAGGGAATTAATTTCCCCATACTAAAAATAAAAAATAAATAAAAAATCAACAACACCCCTCTCCTCCGGAAAGTGGACTGCAGGAGAAGGGCAACTTCTGCCTTCCGTCCTCAAGGGCTGCCTTTAGATAAACCTGGAGCTGCTACTTCTATACCCTGACGACGGATCACGAAAGTCCTAAATCCCAGCAGAGAGTACATAGACGCTATAACGAAGGCCTACAAATTAACAGAAGTCATACATAAAGCAACTCATACTATCTCGGGTATCTTCATAGCTGTATAATTCTCTAGTTCGTCCACACTTGGTGTAGGCTATTGCGTTCAGTTTTGGGTATCATATTACAAGAAAGATATGGATAAAACTGAGAGTAGCAAAAAAGGTTCCCAGACTGAAAAATACCTTAAGCCATATGAGTAACATCTAAAAAAGCTAAGTCTGTTTAACATATCAAATAAAATACGTTGAGGAAGTCGAATCGAAACCTAAAAAAATGCACCTCGAAGCCTAAAGAAAACGCCAAAGGCAAACCTGAATGACTCTTGATGAAAGGTTCACAATAAATCAGTCGCACTATACTGCACGTAAAATTACTGGCAAAGTTTCCAGTAAGATGAGGCAATAAGTGTCTCCTTCAGCAGGGATGTAAACCTAAAGCGTAAATTACCTTGCAGATATAGTACTCATCATCATTGTCATCATCACTGGGACCTCCTTTCCCATCCTAGGGCAGTGCTAACGATTAAAAACAGTTTGAATAAGTACCTAGCTTCTTCACAGCTAAGTATGCTTAGTTCCATATTATGAGTAGCTGAATATTTGGTTGTCTTGCCTAGAGATATCAGGAATACAGCAACACCACAACACTGATGTAGAGTACAATTTCTCTTCTCTAAAAGATTAAGACAGCACAAAATTAATAACCCACTTATCCTTTCCTATGAAAATCCCATGACATTTTTCTTTGCTACGTAATCTTCCTTTCCACGTTCTTTTCCTGGTTCGGCTGTAGGGACTGGTGGTTGGGGAACAGTTTTTTTTTTTTTTTTGCCTTACGGTTTAACATAAACTCACAGAAAAAAAAGAATCAGTCATAATCTCCTCTCTGACGACCCGCCTCAAAAGAACCAATGGGTGTACTGATGCTTTTTTTTTCCTTCCCTTTGATACGTGTCCTTTCTTTTGCAAATATCCTTTCAACTTCCTCATGGCTGACATTAAAATTTCTTCAGTTGATGTATTTTCTGCCATTACTGGCCTCAGTACTAACAAGGCATATGGGCCTGATGGAGTCCCTCCTGTTGTTCTCAAAAACTGTGCTTCTGTGCTTACACCCTGCCTAGGCAAACTATTTCGCCTTTGTCTGTCAACTTGTACCTTTCCTTCTTGCTGGAAGTTTGCTCTCATTCAGCCAGTCCCAAAGAAGGGTGACCACTCCCAACCCTCCAACTATCGTCCAATTGCTTTAACGTCCTGTATTTCAAAAGTTTTCGAGTCAATTCTTAATAAAAAAATTTTAAGGCATCTTTCCTACCACAACCTTCTTTCCGATCGTCAGTATGGGTTCCGTCAGGGACGCTCCACTGGCGATCTTCTCACCTACCTTTCAGATTCCTGGTCATCCTCCTTTCGGGACTTTGGCGAAAGCTTTGCCATTGCACTTGACATCTCAAAGGCTTTCGATCGAGTCTGGCATAAATCTTTAATTTCCAAACTGCCCTCCTACGGTTTCTATCCTTCTATCTGTACCTTCATCGCTAGCTTCCTTTCTGGTCGTTCTATAGCTGCTGTCGTAGACGGCCATCGTTCTTCTCCTAGATCTATCAACAGTGGTGTTCCTCAGGGCTCTGTCCTATCACCAACTCTCTTCCTTTTATTCATCAATGATCTTCTAAGCTGTACATCTAACCCTATCCACTCATACGCTGATGACTCCACCCTTCACCTTTCCATTCGGTTCCCGCAACGCCCATCTCAACAGTTACTTCAAGAAACAAGGGATGAGGCTATGGCACACCTAATATCTGACTTGGCTCATATCTCTGACTGGGGTAAAAATAATATGGTTGTCTTTAATGCTTCTAAGACTCAGTTCTTACACCTATCAACCCGACAAAATCTTCCACAGGTATACCCACTAATGTTTAATAATATTCAGATTAATCCTGCATCATCCTTGAACATGCTTGGGGTTTCATTTACTCAGGACTTATCTTGGAAAGATCATATTACATCTCTTGTAAAATCTGCTTCCAAGAGATTGGGTGTGCTAAGCCGACTCCGCTCTTTCTTCACCCCTGCACAATTGTTGACTCTATACAGGGGTTTTATCCGCCCCTGTGTGGAGTACAACTCTCATGTGTGGGGAGGCTCCCCACATACAGCTCTTCTCAATAGGGTGGAGTCAAAGGCTTTTCGTCTCATTAACTCTCCTCCTCTTACTGACTCCCTTCAACCTCTGTCTCTTCGCCGCACTGTTGCATCTTTATCTCTTTTATATCGCTACTTTAATGGTCACTGCTCCTCTGAACTGTCTGCTTGCATTCCTCGACCTCTACGACGGGCTCGTAGCACCCGTCTGGCAGCAAACTCTCATCCCTTTTCTGTCCAACTCTCTAATGCAAGAGTTAACCGTTACTCCCAGTCTTTCATTCATGCAACAGGTCAGCTCTGGAACTGTCTCCCTCTGTCTGTATTTCCTCCTGCCTATGATCTCCAGTCTTTCAAACGCAGTGTGTCCAGGCATCTCAAAATGATCGGATCTTGAATTTGGCTCTCTATTGTATTTTGTTTTTCTCTTGGAGGGAACTGTTACTGCGGGCTCATGGCCTTTGGTTCCTTCTTCCTCGCATTAAAAAAAAAAAAAAAAAAAAAAAAAACTTCACTTTGTTTTTTTTCTTCCTTTCCCTGTATTTTCTTCCTTCCTTCTCCTCCTCCGTCCTTCACCTCATATCTCTTCCTTCTCTTCCTTCTTCTCCCTCTTTTTCTTTCTTCCTTCCTTCCTTCCTCTTCCCTTACTCTTCTACCCCTTTTCTCTTTCTTTATATTTCTTGTCTGTCCTCACATTATTCTCCTTCCTCCCTCCCCTCCCCTTCTCCCTTTCCAGTCTGACTTGGCTTTTCCTCTTTCTTTCCACTTCCTTCTTCCTCCTTCCTCTCCTTTCCTCCTTCTTTCTTCTCCATCTCCTTTCCTTCTTCTTCCATCCTTCCTCGATTCCTCTTTCTTCCTCATCTCTCTCCTTCCCTCCTCGACAGTTTTTCTTTTCCTCCCTTCTTCTTCCTACACCTCATTTCTTGGATTCTTTCTCACTTTTCTCCTCCTTCTCCCTCCTTCTCCTCTCCTTCTTCACTCCCTCCTACACTCTCTCTCTTCCTCCTTCCCCTCGTTCCTCTCCCTCATCCCCGATTTATCATTTTCCAGACAACTTCCCCTTCCTGGTTTTCTATAGCCTATATTTCGACCTTCAGTCTCCCTTACCTCGTTAATTTCCTCCTCTCCCCCTCTCTCTCGCTTTCTCTCTCTCTCTCTCTCTCTCTCTCTCTCTCTCTCTCTCTCTCTCTCTCTCTCTCATCTTTTTCCTTTCCTTCTTACCTCCTTTCATTCTCAGCCCTCAGTATTCATCCTTCATTGCTGAGGGAGACAGTGGCTCAATCAGTAGAGAGGTGGCCTGCAGACCTAACGGACCCCGGTTCAGATCCCTGATGGGGCATGGAACAGTTTGTGGATTTTTATTTCATTAAAAGTAGACTTTACTGATCTACCACAAGACCCGCCGACATGTTGTTAAAACACCCCCGCTAATACCAGTACACCAGTCCGGTATGAGACAGCCCTAGCATGTATTCAGTATGGACGGTGGGTGTTAGAGCTGAGGTGGTGACATGTGGAGATGTAGGAGGACTACTGGGCCTTGGGGATATGCTCTGCTGATAGACCCTGAAGCCTTTGCCCAGAGTCGGACACACACACACACACACACACACACACACACACACACACACACACACACACACACACACACAAAATCTCCATTTCTCTTTTCCCCTGCATTCTCCCTTTACTCATTCCATTTTTATACTTCTCCATACTTCATCCTGTCCATCTGTCTTTTTCATCTACCATCCTTATCCACATTCTCTCTTTCTCTCCCTCCTTCCTCCCTTCTTCGTTGACTTCTTCCTTACATCACAGTTTCTCTCATTAATTAATTTTCCATGCATTTTTTTTCCTGCGTTTCCTTTCCCTCCTCCTTTCATCAAATTCCTACTTGCCTCCTTTCCCCCCTTGCATAATTTTTAAAGTATATATATATATATATATATATATATATATATATATATATATATATATATATATATATATATATATATATATATATATATATGTGTATATAGATAGATAGATAGATAGAAAAATAGATAGATAGACAGATATAGATATAGATAGATAGATAGATACATACATACATACATACATACATACATACATACATAAGTAGATTTCATTATTTTGCTTAATTTTTCGCATCACACTCTCCCCTCCATTATCTTCCATGAGTCTTCTCTCATATCATCATCTCTTAATTCCTCTCCTCTATTCCCTTGTCATCTCCCTCTCTCTATTTCTCCCTGTTCTCCCCCTCTTCCATTTGTCCCTCCCCTATTCCTTTCCTCTCCCCTCTCTCCCTGTGTTTCTCCCTGTTCTCCCTTCTTCCATTTTCCCTCCCTTCTTCCTCTCCTCTCTCCTCCCTCTGTTTCTCCCTCTTCTCCCTTCTTTCATTTTCCTCCCTTCTTCCTCGCCTCTCTCCTCCCTTCCTCTGTTTCTCCCTCTTCTCCCTTCTTCCATTTTTCCTCCCTTCTTCCTCTTCTCTCCCCTCTCTCCTTGTGTTTCTTCCTGTTCTCTTCTCTTCCAATTTTCCCTCCCTTTCCGTTTCCTCTCCCTCAACCTCCCCTGCACCTTCAGACCCAACAAGACAGTCAGCACAAACAGACATGTCTAAGTAACTGATATTCCAACGATACTCCCTTTATTCTAACGTGACCCAGATTTTCGTCCCCTTGCCGCTTAATTTCACGAAGCTCGGTGGCGGAATACTACGTCTTTACACTCCTTTCCATAGCACTTCTTCGTGACTAGCATCATATTTTCGTATTAATCTTTTTGCACAACTCAGTATTCAAGATGGAATTATGTCCATTTTAGGCCAAGTTACATTGACCCTCCTACCTATAACTTGGGGGTGACCCTCCTGATGTTATGAGCCATTTTATAGGACGCAGATTTGAAAGATGCAACTTTAGGTTTTGGTTTCATGTCGATATGATAAAACTGAAAGGAGTTATGGAGAAAAAAACGATTTTTTTTGTAGGTTTTAGGCCTACAGCCTGGGCCTTGGCCCAATTTGGCCCCCAAATGAATCTGATGATCAGAGGGTCATAGCCCATCATCCCTGTAATTTTAGTCACCTCTGAAGAAACATTTCTAAGAGGTAATGTTGTAGCCTTCATCGGCTTTGTAATGCAGTTGTGTTGGGTAGCAAGAATAAACAAAGGTTGTCGTATTCAAAGGATCAGGTACTCCTGTGCAATCGATAGGCATGAAATCTAAGAGCTCATCTCTCCACTCCTCTACGCTTCTCTTTCCCAACCCCTCCTTCCATCATCTTCACTACCATCCCGCCATAACCATAACATCTGGGCTGAACTGTGCACATTCCGCCTTTTGCCCGAGTCTTTCCTTGATAATGCATCGGGGATACCATCACGGGAAGCAAGGAAAAGTCTTGGCAGACGACAGGGGAAGATAGAAGAGACAAAAAGGATGAAGAAAAAGGAAAGGAAGTGATGAGCACTTAAAGGGAAGGAGGAAAATTAAGCAAGGGATGAAGAAACAAGGTGAATGAACAGGACACAGTGAGTCATGGCATCTACAGATTAGCAGATTTTGACTCTGGCTCTCTTTTCGTTGTAATTTTCTTGGAAAAGGAAACTTTTTCATGCTTTTAGGTTTGATGACTTCATCTTTGCATTAAAAATGCCATCCCTCGGATGTAACCCCTGAGGGCTATGTATGTATATATATGTACTGTACAAAGAGAGAGAGAGAGAGAGAGAGAGAGAGAGAGAGAGAGAGAGAAGGGGGGGGAACAGACTGATATGGATAGATAGACAGACAATGAACTTTAGTCCAAGAGGCCAAGAAGCATCCCTATGGCTATATGGCTGCCCCCTTAAGTAGCCTACTAGCCTAAATGGTTTCCTGAGCTTCAAGAAACCATGTGATCGTCGCTCTTTGTAGATTAAAGCGAGTATAATTGTCAGCGAGGGAACAGACACGAGATACAAAGTAATTTACTTCGTGTAAGAAAAACTGAATCGATAAAATAAAGAAAAAGTTACCGCACCAAGTTACAGAAGCATGTTATCGCCAAGAAGACAAAGGAAAAAAAAAACAAGGGAGAAAATAAAGAGGCAAGGTGTGTGATTTTTGGAGGAAGAAGAAAAAATGAAGGTATGTGGGGAATTATTTACAGTTCTTCTTCACGCCACCACACACACCATTGACAGACAGACAGACATACAAACAGACAGAGAAACAGAGAAACAGACTTTTTACTCCCAAAGTTGCCTGGTTTATTATTACTTTTATACTTATATCCTTTGTTTTTAAGTCATGCAGTAATACATAAATCCTTCATTTCAATGACAGATTTTGACTTCCTTATTACCACCAGGAAGTAAGATTTCTCGAATGGCTGGTTTGGACATAAACGTTGTTAACCCCTTCGTTCCGAGTGAGGTTTCCTAAGCTGTATAAGACAGTCTGATGGTGGCTGCATTGAAATGAAAAAGACGTCCCCAACTGCACACATAGGGTCATGCCGTCGTGTCCGAGGAGGGTTCGTACCTACTTAGCGATCTATTTCCCTACTGCATATATATATATATATATATATATATATATATATATATATATATATATATATATATATAGAAAGATAGATAGATATATATATATATATATATATATATATATATATATATATATATATATATATATATATATATATATATATATATATATATATATATATATATATATATATATATATATATATATATATATATATATATATATATATATATATATATATAGTGGAAAATAACATAATATTATTCTAAACTCTTTTCACTATAAATGCCTAATTACGGAGATAGACGTCTCATAAATATAGCGCAACAAAGTTGCCAGGACAGCACTAACCACCGAACACATGACGTAACAGTTGCACTATGAAATAATACATAGTACTGGTATCATGATTACCTGTTTACATGTTCCGAATCATTTCATGCATGTGTGTTACGATATGTTGCTGATATAATCCGTTTAGCAGGGACTTACCACCTACCTGAACGAACGCAGCGAGAGACAATGTCGATAATTTGCAACACTGTTCACTGGTCTTATTGTTGAAGGCAAAGTCTGTGCCAGGTGTCCGAACACTGCTGGTTGTCAGTCGATTGGTCATGGAGCATGGTTGCGCAGCGATAGTTTTCGTTCAAGTATTGCTTGTTCAAGTACGATTTTCTACAGATAAATATACATACTGTTGTTCACACACATGCAACAATACGAACCAAAGACATACAGTTCTTAGACATTGGAGCGGGTTCGACCATAATCAGAAGCACTGAAACATAAGTCGACCCACACAGAAACTACTTTGAAGGGAATATGCAACAACACAGCATAAACTACGCTATGGTTTCCACCTGGTAAGGGCGTATCGGGTATGACGTCTGAGTCGGTGTCTGTATTAGGGTGTGAGTAAAAGTGTGAGTGTGGTTGAGTTAGGGCAATGATTGTAGGGGTAACTGGGGAGGTGTGTGTGTGTGTGTGTGTGTGTGTGTGTGTGTGTGTGTGTGTGTGTGTGTGTGTGTGTGTGTGTGTGTGTGTTAACAAGATTTTATCCACACATGTATATAGCAACGAATGCCAGTACACTTTGCCAGATCATTCATAATGTCCACGTACTGTGTGCATTTAAAGATTTATGTATGTGTACATTTAACAGCGCACTACATTTCCATCCAGCTGATTTAGGCCATAACGTTATGTATTTTACCTTTAACCAGCATATTACACGTGTGCACTACTATAAACGTAAGCCACTATCCAGAACATAGTAACAGCAATAAAGCATCCGTTATTTACATGACTGGCAGACCTATTTTATCACGTGATAAAGCCTCGAAGCCAGATGATTACTCTGGCTTTGTTTACTAATGTCAGACCTCGAAATGATAACGCAGCACTGTGTTATTACAGCTGTACAATCTGTCTATTACGTGAGGGCTAAAAATACAAAATTCTTCTTTACGTTACTTTACTTATCGGGTTATCACGGTACCCCCTGGTTAACAGGATGCAGCAGTACTCGTATATGGAGCTGGCGGATATGCACCTGACCTGTGGTTCTGTGCATGGAAATAGGGCAGCTGCCCGTCTTTATGCAGAAAGATTCCCCCAGGGGCAGCATCCACATCACACTACATTCACATCCATAGACAGAAGTCTGAGGGAGACAAGAAACCTCAGGTACAATCTATAAGAAACAGGGCTACGACGCTTTGTCCACACACTCCAACTTGAGAGGACACTAGAGGCAGTTGCAACGAAACCGCAAGCAAGCACTCGCTGTGTGGCAAATGATGTGGGAGTCAGTCATTTTACCGTATGGAGAGTACTTCACGAACAGCTCCTTCACCCCGACTACTTCAGAGAGTTCAGTATTTACTCCCAGATGACTTTCCACGACGCTCAAACTTCTGTCAGTGGTTTCTAGACCAAACAGCACTCGATCCAGAATTTTCTAGCATGATACTGTTCACAGATGAGCCATCGTTCACAAGAACAGGGATGTTTAACGGTCACAAAATGCATGCTTGGGATGAGGCCAATCCCCATATTACATAGCGGAGAGGATATCAGCATCGCTTTCCTATAAATGTATGGTGCGGCAAAATTAGTGTTTGTATAATAGGTCCACATGTACTTCCTGGTCGCCTAACAGGCCCTATGTATCATGATTTTTAGAGCATGGTTTACCGTCGTTACTGCATGATGTTATGGTTCATCTGCGCACTTCGGCATGACTGTACGGGCATACCTCGATGCCCAGCTTCCCAACAGGTGGATATGAAATGGCGGTCCCATTTCCTGGCGAACACGATCCCCTGATCTAAATCCCATAGATTTCTACCTGTAGGACCATCTAAAATCAATAGTTTATGAGACGTCTGTTGACACCGAGAATGGCCTACCCGTGCATCCGATCGTGTACATACTACACCACGTTCATTTGAGCGTGTGTGGCAGTCTATGGTTCGGCGATGTCATGTATGTACTGAAGGTGGATGGAGATATGTGGAACACCTGTTGTAATGTACGTACATGAGTCTGTTTTCATGTACTTATATGAGTCTGTTTTGGATTGTCTGATTCCCCTGATGTCACACATTATGATACAGTTAAAATCTTTTCTCAGTGACAGACACTGAGATTGCTAGAAATACTGTTTGTTATTTTTCATAATCGTAGTCCATTATTTTGCTACCGTACTGAATGTTATGCTGATGTCAGAGAGCTGAGAGTCAATGTGGAAATGACAGCATATCTGCATCTGTGAGTGGGTCATAACAGTATGCTGTGTACTACGCCACGATTTATTACACTCATTGTAATGACCATGTAATTAGTGTCTTACAGTAATATTTAAACTCTTCATTGACTCAATGTTTCACTTATTATAAACCACAGTAAACATTATGTACAGTATTATCATCATTCGACCGTAACTATGGACAGTACGTGGATATAACAAGTGGAAGGGGGAGGAGGAGAGGTGGTGAGGGAGGAGGCGCCAGTGTTCGGTAGTCTTTTCAGTCTGTCTTCATATGACAGGTTCCGAACCTCATGTATCTTTTTGTCATTCCTTTCTGTACATTTTCTAACGAGTTAATATCCATTCTATAGTAAGGACACCAAAATTGTACTGCGTAGTCTAAATGTGGCCTTACCAATGCTAGATAAAGTTGTAGTATTACTTTTGAAGACCTGTTGCTCACGCTTCTCGAAATAAATCCTAGGACCCTATTTGCTTTATTTCTTGCATTAATACACTGTTGCCTTGGTTTAAAGTCGTTACTAACCATAACTCCTAGATTCCTCTCGCATTCCGATTTGCTAATTTCTTTGTTATCTAAGTTGTATTTAGTATCTCCAATGGTCTTGCCTACGTTAAGTAATTTACATTTTTCAACGTTTAATTCCATTTGCCAAGTTTAAAGCCATTTAGACAATGTATCGAGGTCTTTTTGCAAGTTATGGCAATCGTCAGTCGAGTTAATGATACGTCCTATTTTTGTATCGTCGGTAAATTTGCTGACGCTGCTAGTGACTCCTAGGTCTAGGTCATTTATGTACATAATAGATATTAAGAGACTGAGTACTGAACCCTGTGGTACACCGCTAGTAACTGATCTCCAGTCTGACTTGGTTCCATTTATTAATATTCTCTGCTTTCGTCCATTCACTCAGGATTTTATGCACTTTAAGATATCGCCGTCTGTACCGTGTGCTCGAACCTTTCTAACTAACCTTTCGTGTGGGACCCTATCAAAAGCTTTACTAAAATCCAGATAAATAACATCATAAGCTTTATCGCTATCTACTGCCTCATAGACCTCCGAGCAGAATGACAAGTTTGTGAGGCAGGATCGTCCTTGCCTGAATCCGTGCTGTCTTTCATTTATAAGATTAAATCTTTCTAAGTATTCTCTAATCTTATTTGCCAAAACTGTCTCTAACATTTTTCCTACTATTGACGTTAGACTTATTGGGCGATAATTCGACGCAGCTGATTTATCACCCTTTCTAACCCATTAGAGCCCAGTGTTCGGAATATCGGACAGAATTGGGATTTTTCAAGTCTTCATAAAGTAGGGAACCCCTGGGTAAGGACCTATGAGCTTTGCGACTATGAGCCGATAGGCGGAGGGCGGTACGCTTAGTACCCACCCACCGCCATGCCTCGCCCAACACCCCTGGGACCCAATGGGTTAATGACTGGCAAACCTATTAGTCTCTTTAACCCACTGGAGCCCAATGTCCAGAATATCGGACAGAACTGGGATTTTTCAAGTCTTCATAAAGTAGGGAGCCCCCGGGTAGGGACCTATGAGCTTCGGGACTATGAGCCGATAGGCGGAGGGCGGTACGCTTAGTACCCACCCAGCGCCATGCCTCACCCAGCACCCCTGGGATCCAATGGGTTAAAGATGGGCACTACGTTTGCGGTCTTCCACGCCTCTGGAACTTTTCCTGAAATTAAAGAGTCATTAAATAACGTTAAAAGTCTATCTATCTATCTATATACCTTGACTGCTTCCCCCAAGGAAAGGGAGGTAGCCGAGACAGGACGACACACTCCCCATTTACTCATCCATTCAAACACATTCATTCGCATCTTAGCCCCAAAGGGGAGAACGGACAGTCCCTCACCGCACCACACTGCACAACGTTAAAAGTGGCTGACATAATTCTTCTTTGGTTTCTTTTCTAATCTTTCCATATATATCGTCCGGACCTGACGATTTTTGAGGTTTTAATTTATTAATTTCTTTCAATACATCCTCCTTACCAATGGTTATTGCACTATCATTATTTTCCGTATTTTCATTGTAAATATTTGCTGCTTAAGGGACCAGGTCTAGATTTTCCTTGGTGAATACTGAAATGAAATAATTATTTATATAGGATGGAGCACATTTCTTTACCTTTACTGGTAATGTCACCTGATTCTGTTCTGAGTGGTCCTATCCTATCTTTATTTTTCGTACGGTACATTTGATATAAACCCTTGGGGTTTTCTTTCGATTCACTAGCAATCTTAAATTCATAACTTCTCTTTGCTTTTCGTATATCCATTTTTACCTCTCTATTTAAAATCTCGTACCGGTTACGTAAGTGTTCCTCTCCACGTTATATTTTTCTATATACTCCTTTCCTTTGGCCTATGAGAGATTTTAATCTGTTGTTTAACCATCTTGGTTCTGAATTATTCGTTCTAAACGGTTTTGAAGGGATATATCTATCTTCCCCTCCGTGTATTATATTTACTAACTCGTTATAGTTCTCACTGGTCGAACGTCTGTTTGGTACTGGACCTGAGTTAATCCCCGTCACCTGTACTACACTCCGACCCATGACCTCACCTTCCCCACACACGTGGCGCACATTCCCACCTGTTTCCTGCCCCTCACCTATGACCAGGGGCTCCCCGCTGACCTGGCACTCCTTATAATAGCTATTCTTCCAGTGGAATACTTTTCTAAAATAAGCTCTTAATCCATCGAAATCTCCTAGATGAAAATTTGGAACGGTGGAGGTATTTTCAGTGGAACAGACATCCCAAATAAATCTGAACCTAATTCTTCATGATCGCTATTACCAAGTCGTCCACCAACCTCTATATCACCAATGACATTTTCTATATTAGCTAAAACAAAATCTAGTATATTATTACCTCTGGTGGGCTCCCTGATATACTGATAAAGGAAATTATCCTGTACTACCTCTAGAAATTCCTCTAACTCTGCATCTCCTGTCTGATTTCTCCAATCTATCCTTGGCAGATTAAGGTCCCCTATAATTACTAATAAGCTGGACTGTGATGCTTTCCTAATTTCCTCCCAAAGGTATTTACTATCTGCTCTATTTAATATTGGAGGTCTGTAAATAGCTCCTAAGACTAAATTCTCCCTATTGTTACTAATTTCAACCCAGACACTTTGTGTCCCTATTTACTTTAACCCGCTCCATCCCGACCACTTTTCCACCACTGACTCCCCCCAGTCTCGACAATATTTAGAAAAATTTTTTTTGGCTCAAACCTCCACTTTTGGTGAGAAACATCAAAAAATCATAGAGAAATCGCTCACCTGAGGTTTAAAATACTCGATACAGGTAGCAGTACCTCCTCACCTTACTGTGTTTTCTATCAGGCTGGCTCCAAAGAAAACGAGTTCTGTGGGAGGATAACCATTCCACACCACTCATAAACGGTATTTATTTATTTATTTTGTACGAATTTATATGTCGTACGAGAGTATATTGGTTTTCACACAGTAATGTAGGCAATATAAGCATTGTTTCACTCATGAAACGCATCAACATACCTGACCTTTTTTGTTGACATTACCTGATCATCATTTCTGATTGTTTCTTCCTCTAATGCTATGTAAAGTTTGTCCTCCACATTGTCATCGATTGGGGAATCACTCTGGCCCTGAATTTTGTACCTTGGCACGACATGTCTTTACTGGCCAGGTCACTGGTAACAGGTAAATTCCCGAGACAATGACGTGCAGAGGGGGGAGGAGGTCATGCTGGGTAAGGCATTGTCCCTGCCTGGCATCTTGTAGAGGAAGGTGCCCCGTGTATACGTACCAAAAATCACTCTCGAAAATTGAAAATTGAGTAATTGGGGCCCTTGCAATTGATTCTCGTTTATGTACATCAAAGGGATTGGCAGTGACAAAACGTGTGGATGTTAATTCACGTCAACTGGACGCGGCGGGTTAATGTCTGCTTTATTGCAACAGTTTAATGAATCCTTTACATAAATAGCTACCCTGCCCCCCTGTCTTCCCAGACTGTTTGACACAAAAATATTATAGCTCTTTATCTGATACTCTGCTAAAAATTCCCGAGTGTCTGTATTCTTCCAAGTAGGCAATGTCTATTTTCTCTGTACAAATTAAAGTCTCAGTTCATCCATTTTATTATGTAAGCTCCGGCTGTTTGTGTAGTACACTTTCAGGTTATTACGAGTAGTTATGCCTCTACCTTGGGATTTACTGTTTTTTTTTATTTCATTACTAACTGGGAAACTCTTTACTTTACTATCACTTATCGCCCTTCTATCATTGCTTGATCTGTCATCTATCATCGCCTGCTCAATTTGAGGTGCCTGAGTGGATGTATCTACACTATAATAATGGTTAAACTTTTGTTCTTACTTTTGCAAGTCTTGATGCATCTATCCAAACATGGTAATAATGATTTCTGAGTGCAGTTGCTGCAACTTCCTGTACGTCTACTTCTCAACCTCAAAGAAAAAAACTCTATCTCCCTATCTATCATTCCAGCTAAACAGTAACTCCCTGCCTGCTGAGATGAGTCCTAACCCAACCATACAAGGCACTCGGTTCATAAAACCGGTCCCAGCTGTCTATAATTAAAACCCATTGCCCTGCTCAACCACTCCTTCTCAACCCGCCACCTGGGTAAAACACCTAGCACTACAGGGGTTCCTTCCCTATCCCTAACCTTCTCTAACATCAACTTGTACCTTTGCCACAGTACCTCACTCTTACGCCTACTAATATCATTACCTCCTATACTGAGGCACACAGTGAGTTTGTCACCACTATCCTTCACGATATTTGAAATTTTTTCTATTACGTTAGCCACCCTGGCCCCTGGAAGACACACATGTTTAGCAAGTGGAGTATACATGGCTCTGTTAAGATATCTCACCTGAGAGTCTCCAACAACGGCAGCATTTTTCTTACCTTTCTTGTTCTGATTATACTTACCTGTACGGGAAGTTCTCTCACCGTCCTTCTCCTCTACTTCCCTCTCTGCCTTCCCTTCACATTCGTCCCGTAGTGCGTCGAAGGCATTAGTGGTCTTAATTTCCGCTTGCTTCTTATGGGGAACTTCGTTGCACCCTTCTGAACAAGTGTCCAACCTTCAGCCTTTTTCTCTCTCTCATCCAACATCTCCTTCAACAATTCCCTCATTTGTGACTTCTCATGCCTGAGAATTTGTACCTCCCGCTTCAGTTCGAGAAGTTCCTTCTTTAATTCAAGGTAGTCCTTTTCAATACCTGCAGTAGGGACACAGCTCTCTGCCGAAGAAGCCATTACGCACAAATTCACACAAGGTAGCACAGCACTATCACGGGTCACTACGGGTCACTACAACACACTAGCACAGTACTTTCACGGATCACTAGCACAGCACTATCGCTGATCACTACAACACACTAACACAACACTATGACAGATCACTAAAACACACTAGCACGACACTACCAGGTCACTAGCACGTCTGATCAGGTCACTAGCACGTCTGATTAGGTCACAAGCACTACTAGTGGAGAAGGGAGAAAAAGTGAGCAGATTGGGAGAACACTTTAAGGAATTGTTGAACATAGAGAATGGAAGTAATGCGAATATAAGTCGCTGGGGAATGGCTGGGAAAAGGTGGGATGTGAGAAAACAGAAAGAAATCGGTAGGGTAGAAGTTGTGGAAGCAATGAAGAAAGTCAAATCGGGGAAAGCCCCAGGAACTGATGGAGTGTGTCGTGAAATACTGAAGCATGTGGGAGAGGTAGTAGTAGAATGGATGTGGAAGATGTGCAGATTGCCCTGGGAGAAAAGTAGAGTCCCGGAGGATTGAAAGTCAGATGTGGGCCTAATTATTCCCTTGTGCAAAGGAAAAAGGGAAAAAGAAGTGTGTGGTAAACATAAGGAAATTTGTCTTCTCAGTACAATAGGAAAAGTGTATGGTAGGATACTAATTGACAGAGTTAGGGAAATAACAGGAATTAGTTGGAGAAGAACAGGGAGGCTTTAGGAAGGGAAGAGGTTGTTTAGATCAGATATTCATTCTTAGATATTTATTGGAAAAGTTTCTAGAGAAAGGAAAGAAGTTGTATGCGGCCTTCATGGATTTGGAGAAAGTATATGACAGGGTGAATAGACAAGGATTGTGGAAAGTATTAAGAATTTATGGAGTAGATGGGAAGTTGTTGAATGCTGTGAAGGGTATGTCTGATGGTGCTGAGGCTGCAGTGCGTGTGGATGGTTAACTGAGTGAATTTTTCTCCTTGAAGGTTGAGTTGAAACAGGGATATGTCATGTCTCCATGATTGTTCAATCTGTACATGGATGGGGGTTATAAAGGAGATACAAGGTAGGGCAGTGGATGTTTGAGTGGCCCTAGTGAGAGAGTGTAGTGGTTGGAAACTCCCTGTACTGTTGTTTGCAGATGATACTGTTTTGTTAAGTGAAGACGAAGGGGAGCTGCAAGGCTTGGTGGATGAGTTTGGGAGAGTGTGTAAGAAACGGAATCTAAAAATGAATGTAGGGAAGAGTAAGGTGATGGTCTTTGAGAGAGGTGAAGTCTGTTAATGTACAATGAGGTTGGTTGGTGAGGAAATGGAATATGTGAGTACGTTTAAGTACTTGGGGAGTGTGATGAGTAAGGATGGAAGTTTGGAGGGTGAAGTGCTTGAAAGGGTACAACAAGGAAGAAAGGTTGCTGGTTCGTTGAAAGCAGTGATAAGAAACAGGGAAGTGAGCATGGAAGTGAAGAAGTTACTACATGCCAGCATTGTGATACCAACTCTAACGTATGGAAGTGAAGCTTGGACGTTGTTGGAAGGACACAAGTCAAGAGTGAGAGCAGTGGAAATGAGTTATTTGAGAGGAGCCTGTGGAGTCACATGAAGAGACAGGCTGACAAATGAGGATATAAAGGATCGTTGTGGTGTGGATGTGGATATAATAGGAAGCGTTAGGAGGAACACACTGAGGTAGTTTGGCCATGTGAAGAGGGTGGAGGGTGAGAGACTGACGAGGAGAGTGTATGTGAGTGAGGTTGAGGGAGGGAGAGGGAGGGGGAGGCCGAGGATGAGATGGAGGGATGGAGTGGAGAGGTATATGAGAGAGGGGTGTGTGAGATGGGAGCAGGGCAGTGAAATGGCGGGGGACAGGGCGACTTGGAGACGATTTGTGTGGCCACCCAGTACGGGATTAGGGCGTCAGGCAAAATATATATATATATATATATATATATATATATATATATATATATATATATATATATATATACAGTATATATATACATATATATATATAGATATATATATATATATATATATATATATATATATTTATTTATTTATGTGTGTGTGTGTGTGTGTGTGTGTGTGTGTGTGTGTGTGTGTGTGTGTTTATATACCGGTATATAATTATATAAGTTCCCTCTCACTTCGCAAACGCTGGTGTAATGAAAGAAGAAAGGACGAATAGGTAATAAGTAGACAGAAGATGAAACTGAGCAAAATGGAGAGAGAAAGAACAAGTAACTGTGAGGAAAAGAATAGAGTCACATCTACGAAGAAAAGTTGACTTCCAAACGCCATTGTTAGTCTCAGGCCGTTGCACGTTATAGCATATTTGCTCCTACTTCTATGGTAATATCATCATACATTTCAATTTTGATAGGAGAAAGGATGAAAATAGAAAGAAAGAACAAGAAAAGAGACAGAAAGGACGAGGCGAGGTTTGAACTCTACACCTGCTGGCCGCTCCTTATTTCACTTTTTTTTTTATATTTTTAACCTTATATTACTTATAAACAAAAATACCTAATCTAAAGACCCTAAAACTAACCACCTAACAGACAAATCGCTAACCTATACTAAATCCTAAGAGACAAATAACTAGACCTACACTAATGTTAAAAAAGCCACGACCAAGAGAACACCATCGACTGCAGATATGTAATGCCTTTCTACATTACATACCTGCACTCATCACCTGGTGACTGTCAGTCGAGGCACAGCCTAATATAGGGGACATAAATATATGAAAGGGAACCAGACGAGTCAGGAACATTTCCATATACGTCAGCTGTCGTCCCTAATTAGAATAACTTAACCCACGCCATCCCGAGGACGTACTTCCACGTCCTCACGTTTTGTCACAGCTAATCCCGAGGACGTACTTCAACGTCCTGCAATTGCAAGGTTCATAATTTCCACAATTTTCAATTTTCGCGAGTCATTTTTGGTACGTATACACGGGACACCTTCCTCAACAAGATGCCAGGCAGAGACAATGCCTTACCCAGCATGACCACCTCCCCCCCGTGCAGGCCCTTTTCTCAGCAATTCACCTGTTTTCAGTGACCTGGCCAGCATAGCCATGTCATGCCACGGTACGAAATTCAGGGCCAGAGTGATTCCCCAATCAATGACAATGTGGAAGACAAACTTTACATAGCATTAGAGGAAGAAACAGTTAGAAATGATGATCAGGTAATGTGGCAAAAAAAGGTCAGGTATTAGTGAGTGAAACAATGCTTATAATGCCTATATTACTGCTTGAAAACCAATATGCTCTTGCACTACATATAAATTCGTAACAGTAAATAAATAAATACCGTTTATGAGTGGTGTGAAATAGTTATCCTCCCATAGAACTCGTTTTCTTTGGTGCCAGCCTGATAGAAAACCCAGTAAGGTAAGGAGGCTCTCCTACCTGTAATGAGTATTTTAAACCTCAGGTGAGCGATTTCTCTATGAATTTTCGATGTTTCTCACCAAAAGCGAAAGTTTAAGCAAAAAAAAAAAAAGGTCGAAAAATGCTCGGGATTCGGGGGTACCAGTGGTCGAAAGTGGCCGGGACGGGGCGGGTTAAGCAAGGTGATATAATGTATTTACATAATTTGTACAAAAAGTGAAAAACCTCGCCTAGCAGACCACCATCCACTGCAAGTGCCCAATACTTTTCTATATTGCACACTTGCACTCATCAGTTGGTGACTGTCAGGCGAGGAACTTGGCTTAATATAGGGGACATCTATATTAGAAATAGATCAGTGGGAGGAGGAACTGTTTCAAATATGTCAACTGTTAAGAAGTCACTGCATGATGGTATTGTGATCCCTACCCTGACGTATGGAAGCGAGGCGTGGACATTGCAAGAGGGGAACAAGTCAAGAGTGAGAGCAGTGGAAATGAGTTACTTGAGAGGAGCATGTGGAGTGACGTGGAGGGACAGGTTGAAGAATGAAGAAGTGAAGGAACGTTGTGGGGTAGATGTGGATGTGGTTGAAAAGATTAGGAGAAATACACTGAGGTGGTTTGGACATGTGGAGAGAATGGAGAATGAAAGACTGACTAAGAGGGTGTATGTAGGTGATGTGGAGGGAGGGAGAGGGAGGGGTAGACCGAGGATGAGGTGGAGGGATGGAGTTGAGAGGTATATGAGGGAGGGGGGGTGAGTTGGGGGGAGGGGAGTCAAATGGTGGGTGACAGAGTGACTTGGAGGCGTTTTGTCTGCGGCCACCCTTTGCGGGATTAGGGCGTCGGGCTATAGATAGATAGATAGATAGATCAACCCTAATTAATATAGCAATATATACATATTTACTGTTCATAAAAACCATAACCACACAGTAAAAAAGTCACATCACTCTGATCAGTCCGGTCTCTCTCAAGAAAGCCATCAATTTATCAGTCATAACAATGTCCCCATCACCCAGGATGGTGGAAAGGGTGAAGGGGACGTCTACTGCGCCGCAGTAATTTATAAGTGGTTTGGACATGTGGAGAGAATGGAGAATGAAAGACTGACTAAGAGGGTGTATGTAGGTGAGGTGGAGGGAGGGAGAGGGAGGGGTAGACCGAGGATGAGGTGGAGGGATGGAGTTGAGAGGTATATGAGGGAGGGGGGGTGAGTTGGGGGGAGGGGAGCCAAATGGTGGGTGACAGAGTGACTTGGAGGTGTTTTGTCTGCGGCCACCCTTCGCGGGATTAGGGCGTCGGGCTATAGATAGATAGACGTTCACGAATAAATCACCGACAGCGCACGATGATATGAATGATAGATAACACCGCATCACAGATGTCACAGTGCGGCGGGAATCGTTTTTCCATATAAGGTTTCAAGTGTGTCAATATGGTGGCATTAAGCAGTAAACGAGCCAACACTTTTTCTTCTAGGCGACTGGGACGGTTGGCAGTGTCCCAGTCGCCCAGGTACAGCTCACAGGTTGGAATATTAAGTCTGGTCCATTGACCTTGCCACAGAAGATTTATTGATTTCTTTCCGAGAGAGAGACTCGACCGTAGATCAATCACGAGGAACGTCCCAAGTCTCCTCGAGCTCTACAGCCGACTTTGCAAGTAAGTCAGCCTGCTCATTACCGTAGATACGACAATGACCAGGCACCCAGATCAGCGTGAATGACTTGTTGCATGAATGCAACTTATTAACGATGCGGCCCTGGATCTCGTGAGAGTCCATAGTGCAAGATGCAATTGCCTGAAGGACTGATTTTGAATCTGAAAATATGACAAATGAGTCATGCCTAGAATTGAGAGCATAGTCTATGGCATTGTCAATAGCGAGAAGTTCTGAGGTAAACACAGATGTATGAGTCAGTAACCGATACCTGAGGGTACAGTTGCGGACATATCAAACAGAAACAGCACGTCCACCAGCAAGGTGGTGTAATGCTCTCAGCATCTGGTAACACTGATTGGTATGGGACTTCACCAGGTTTCGTTCGGTCACTAGGACGAACCGAACGCGGTGATCATTGCCGTTGTGCTCAGTTATTGGTGATAAAATATGAGCAATGTTCCGTCAGAAAATATTCTGTTGATAGCATGTTTTTAAAGATTATGTCACAAGGTACACCCTCAGCATAATGGAAGTTACTATGAATGACACGGATTTCATGAGTGGTTTAGTTTCGAGTCATGAACCATGCAATAGTTAATAATTTTTCATATAAGTAATAGTTACCAGCTTCCCCACAACTATCAATGAACAGAAAATTATCGTGACGCCCATCCTCCCTACCGTGAACCTGACATTGATGGACCTCTGAAATCGAAGCAAGTTCACTACATACAGGAGATGGCTCCACAGGGTGCAGCAGGGTGGGGGTGGGGGACCTGGGAGACAGGAAGAGTGAGGTGGACGAGCAAGGGGACAATAGTGTTCGAACTCGGGGCTAGAGGAGAGGGGTGATGGGGTAGGGGAAGGTGGACTCTGGTAGACGACAGGAACTACAGTGGAAGGGATAGATTACATGGTGATAACTGGGCCAAATCAGTGTTTCATGGAAATATGGAATTTTTCAGTCGGACCATGAACAGTTATGTTGGCGTTGCCAAATGTTGCTAATGACCATCTTGGTTTATTTATTTATTTTTTATTTTATTTTTTTTTTTTTTATGTGTCCGACTCTGGGCAAAGGCTTCAGGGCCTATCTTTTAGGGGCAGTACCCTATCCCAGGGCCCAGCAGTCCTCCTACACCTCCACATGTCACCACTTCGGCGCTAACACCCACCGTCCATAATGAATACATGCTAGTGCTGTCTCATACAGGACTGGTGTATTGGTATTAGCAGGGGTACTTTTATGACATGTCGGTGGGTCATCTGGTAGATCAGGACAGTCTGCTTTTATGAAATTCAAATCCTTTAACTGTGCCCTGCCCCAGCCAGGATTCGAACCTGGGTCCATTAGGACTGCAGGCAGCCTCTTTATAATAATTCACGACACACTTTCCACTGGGTGGCTCAGTAGGCCTACCCTTGTACTATAAGTATGGTGACTATATGTTAATATGCAAATATATTACACGTCCCTACAGTTTGTCGGCTGTTACAGATGTTGTCATGGTGATTGGGAATTACCCTTGTAGCTTATTACGTGGTATCATCATGGATGACGACTGAAATCGCAAACAGAGTAGGGATAGGCCTATGTAGATTTTTCCTTAATCACCACTAAATATGAACAGTCTGACAGTAATGATGGTCCCTATGGCTCTCATTAATATCTGTATAGCACCAATGTAAAATAAAGGTGGATTTATTAACCCAGGTACTGTATAATTATGTTACCGTTTTCTGTATGCAATGTTTGGCTGTTGATTTTACAGATTTGCCAGTGGTTATTAGTTATATCTGGTTCATATTGGGCAACTGTCGTACGCCCTAAGCATTCCTTCACAGACCCTCGAGCCAACACTGGTGGAGCAGGGTTGTAATGTTTGCAGTTATGCAGTCTGAGCACGTGCATATTACATCAACTATGCCATTACTTACAGCAATCGCTTGTATGAAGTGCAGACGCACACTTCATCTGCAGTGTGTTTTGTTATGCTAAGCAACCGAGTGGCGTTAACACTGTATGAAACAGACAGGATAAATATAAATACAAGACCATTGCCCAGTTCACGGAAAGCAACTACTGAGCCACATAGCGGTGTCCGGACATGGAGCTGTTGCCCTGGCTGCGTAACTGTGTACATTGCAGTCCACTAAAGAAAACAGGTGAACAACTGAACCTGATGTATAAACATGTGATCCGCGGTTCATGGTATAGCAGTCATAACAGCCATCTCCCTTCCCCGTCAGTACCCATGTCTGAGTGCATGCAGTTGTCGGGAAGAGGGAAGGGGGGACAGTAAAATGGATACTGAAGTTGTGAATCAGATTGATTAACAGTTACGAGTCCTTCATACCACATTTACTCTATCACTCTAGGGTTAACAGTAATCCGACATGATCATATAATACAGCTGATAAGGCATCTCTCTAACCAACTATTAGCCCATCCCAGTATCGCCACCTATTTTCTGGGACCCAGTCCATCCCCCCCACTCCCCCATACTCCATTTTTTTTATTTTTTTATTGAGACGAAGATGCACTTTACAGGTCGATGATCATTGACTGAATGCAAAATGTCCAAAAAATATTTACTAACTCAAATTTCCCCCTCAGATATTTGTTGTCAGTTAATAATGCTAGATTATAAAGTAATGTTGCATTCAGCCAATAATCACCAATCTGTTACGTGCATCTTCGTCTCGATTTAAAAAAAAAAAAAAACTAAGTATAGTAAATCACGTGTTGGTTTACACCGGTGCCATACAGATATTAATGAGAACCATAGGCACGAATCACTACTGTTAACTATTATTTATTGTAGCAAGAGAAAATTCCTCCCTCCCCCTACTCTGCTTTCGTTATCACAGTTGTCATCTACGATGTTAGTACGCAATCGCAACAAGAGTAGTTCCCAGTTGCTATGACAACAGGTGTGACATCAGGCAAACATTCTAGGGACGTTTCACATATCACCATGTGATAACATAGTCATCATACACTAATAATGCAGGGTTTGTGTAATGTGCCACCCCATGGGGGGTGGATCGTCCTTTAGACGATATAACAAAATCTGCTGGTAGACTGCGTAATGTGGCAAAGTTTGCATAACGTTTAACAGCCTGACCATCAAATTCCATAATCAACGTTAAAGTATAGCTGATTTGGCACCATGTCACCAGAGTATCATTTATCCATCTCATCCTAGTTTCCTGCCACAGTCCACTCTCCCCTACCGCATCACTCGTCTGCTGTGGAACTCCCCTTCCACCAGCCAGACCAGTATTGCCTCCTCACCCACATCCCCCCTCCTGTTTCTCAAGGGTCCCACCCTGCCCCTTCCCGTGGCGCCACCTAAAGAGGTCTACCAGTTTCATGTTGACGGTCAGGGAGGAGGGGGTTCACGGTAATTCTGGGATTATTATGATAGGTGAGGGAATGCAGACTACGTCAAAATGGCTTATATGCTGACCGTCGGTAAATGTTTTATGGCTCGTGATGTTTGTTGAAAGTCGCACTTACGAAACCTGTGTTTCATGTGAATAAATTACGAATATGTATTGTGTGATATTATTTTATTAGGGTACTAAATTCACAAAACATTGTTATTTTCAGTACTGTATGTTGTCACGTGGGACATAGTTTATATACCATCAATAACTGAGCACAGTGGCAATGATCACCGCGTTCTGTTCGTCCTAGCGACTGAACGGAACCTGGTGAAGTTCCATGCCAATCAGTGTTACCAGATGTGGAGAGCATTACACTACCTCGCTGGTGGACGGGGTGTTTCTGTTTGATATGTCCGCAACAGTACATTCAGTCAACCACACACTTGCACCCGCACATGCACTCGACTTGGAGCCATCGGTGTACAAGTGGTGGGACCCCAAGTGACGAATGATGATGTTACGAAACAAATGGTGGACCTCCGCCTCCGGCGCCGCCTCCTTTGGTGCTGGGAGCCATGTAACATCAACTGTAAAGCCAGGTGGCTTCCAAGGCACTATATTTTTTAACACAACTTGTCACAGTCACTGGGGTCCACACCAAGCTCCTGAGTCAGTAAGTGGAGGCGAACGGCAAGTGGCCAACGCACCCCCCGCAGAAGGTGGTGGTATTGATGCAGGGGGGTACAGGCCACATTGCCGATATTACTTTTCCTAAATGTCCTTACGCTGTAGGACATGGCCAGGTGGTCACTGCGAATACGGAGGGGAGGCACATTCGCCTCCACTTCCATACGAGCCACTCGGGTACACCGGACGGCTCCAAGACACATTCGCAAACATTTATTCTGTAGCACATCCAATCCTTTAAGCGTGGCATCGGATGCCGAGCCATACACCTGTGCGCCATAATTTAGCTTCGATTGAATAAGGGACTTATACACCATTAATAAAGATTTTCTGTAGGCACCCCAGGTAGTACCCGCTAGATACTTGAGGACATTTAATGGTTTATCACAACGAGGAAGCAAAGTACTAACCTGAAGTTTAAAATTCATTCTACAATCAAAATGTATTCCTAAAAAATTTACAGAATTTTGAAAAGGTACTGCCTGATTATCCAAAATTAAGCACAAATTAGGTACGTTACGATTAGTGAAGACTACAGTGGCACACTTACGGACGGAAAACTTAAATCCCCACTGCAAGGCCCATAGGTGGACGGAGTCAAGGGCTGCTTGAATCCGCCCAGCCGAAAATTGTGCATTACAGGAAGAGTGCCATATTGCACATCGTCAGCATAAAGCGAGTATTTAAGATTCCTCGGGATGGGAGCTGATGACAGAATATCATTGATCATAATACTAAATAAAGTAGGCCTAAGCACACTTCCCTGCAGCACCCCATTTTCCTGGATAAATATATCCGATGTTACGTTACGGGGGCAATTTGACAGAGAAAGTCCTGTCCCTTAAAAAATTTGAAATAAAAATAGGCAAATTTCCTCTTAAACCATAAGCATAGAGCTTCATTAGTATACCGAGTCGCCATGTCATGTCATAGGCTTTATGGATGTCCAAGAACACCCCTTATCATAAATTCTTTATTGGTAAATGCCTCTGCAATACTTTGCTCCAAATTCATTAAATGATCTAGTGAACTTCTGTATTTACGGAAGCCACATTGTTGATCATTTAACAAATTCTCCGACTCTAAAACAAAAAGAAGCCTATTGTTTACCATACGTTCCATGACCTTACATAGACAAGAAGTTAACACAATAAGACGAAATTAAGTGGGGTTCATAAGACGACCAGCCTCTTTGGGTATCGGTATGACGTGGGCAAAGTGCCATGAGTTTGGGAACGTTCGAGACGCCCAAATCTCATTGTACAATGCTAACATCTTAATCAGGTTGTCCTGATTAAGATCCTGGATCATACCGTACGTGATGGTGTCTGGTCCAGGGCTGGTGTCTTTACAGGATTTAAGGGCAAGGAGCAGTTCATCTAGCGTAAACTCTTTGTTGTATGGGGAGTCTACGTCTTCTGTGGCAAAGTCTAATATCTGTAGCTCAGCCATGCGTTTATGGTGTTGAAAACCTGGGTCATAATTGGCTGAGCTACTTACATGAGAAAAACTCCTGGCAAGGATGTTAGCAACGTCCACGGGCTCGTCATAGATGTTATTATTAACCTGAAGGGTGGTGATCAGGAAATATGGGCCTTTTATTATTTAATATTCTTATAGTGGACCAGACTTTACTTAATGGTGTTGTACGAGTCACCGTGGACACAAAGGACCGCCAGGAGTCATGTTTGGCCCTTCTTATTATTCTCCTTGCCTGAGCCCGCGTCAGTTTGTATGCAATAAAATTTTTCTCAGTGGGCTGACTATCAAAAATCCTGTATCTCCTATTGCGGTTTCTTAATGCTTGTCGGCAATCTGGCGTCCACCAATGTGCTCTATGCTTCGCATGAATTGTAGAAGTCTTGGGAATAGCAGCCTCAGCTGCGTGTAATATGGAAGTAGTTATATTTTCGAGCTTAACATCTATGGTCTCCCCAGATATATCTAAATTGGCGATCCTTGGGAAGGATCCCCAATCTGTTTTCTTATAGTTAAGTTTTGGAGGTGGAGGGTCCGAAACAATGTCGCGTGTACAAGAAAGACAGATGGGTAAATGATCACTTCCCAAGGAGTCATCATAAGGGTCCCATGAGAGATCTTGATGTATACCAGGGGAGGCCAAAGATAAGTCAATGGCTGAAAAGTTACCAGTACAATCATCTACACGAGTAGCTCTACCATCGTTCAGAAGACAGAGGTTGGACTGTAGTATATGGTCGGCTACTTGCTCCCCACGACCATCAATCCTCAAGCTACCCCATTGATAATGATGGGCGTTAAAGTCGCCCAACACTAACTTATTCCCAGGTAGATGTTCAACTAGTGAATTTAAAGCATCACTATCAATGGGGCCGTGTGGAGGACAGTACAGAGAGCAAATAGACAGATACGTGTTATTAAATTTTACTCTGCATGCGACAGCTTCCAGAGTAGAATTTAGAATCACTTCCGTTTGTGGGTGTGATTTGTGTGTGTATATGGCAACTCCGTGACCTTCATATCTTCTATACGAGTGATAGTGTTTGAACTGTGGAGGATCAGGATGATCCTCCAGGCACGTCTCCTGTAAACAAACAACATCTGGCCTGTGTATTGACAGCAAGATTGCTATATTTGGCAACTTATTCCCGACACCTCTACAATTCCACTGTAATAGAGTGAATCTGGCGGTTTAAGATTTATGAGGGTGGCCAGATGCTTAGTTTTTTTATGCCCCCCGCGTCCAGGCGAGGGGCTACCGGGGGACCTTTCCCGGTTCTTGTTCAAGGCGACTTCCATATTTTCGTCAGTGATAAGGCTCCCAGACTCCACCGAGGAAGAGCTATTCTTTCTCTCCCTCACTGGACCAGGAGCGGGAAGGACATGAGGACGTGACTGCTCAGTGAGGGTGGTCAAATTAATTTTGTCAGACTTGTCAGGCTTCTGTTTTGGCCACACTGACTGCAAGGAGCAGCGGCAGCCTGAGAGTATGAAGTAGCAACAGGGATGTCCGTAAGAGAGTCGGATCGTACAGGAGGCTTAGACTAAGAGGTAGGGCGTGGGGCATGAGGAGCGAATGTAAGGTCAGTCTGTGTCTCAACGGTGCACATGACGGGAC
This sequence comes from Coenobita brevimanus, assembly GCF_032717465.1. NCBI lineage: Eukaryota > Metazoa > Arthropoda > Malacostraca > Decapoda > Coenobitidae > Coenobita > Coenobita brevimanus. The sequence goes on from NC_137065.1 coordinate 28,988,498, forward strand.
GGGACACAACCGCTGATGCATAGGAGATATTAGGCTTGGGAGTTGCATGCAACTCCTTCACCTTATCCCTTGCATCGTAAAAGGAAATGCCCTCAGTTTCCTCTTTCTCCTCCTTCCACTTGGGACAAACCCTCGAGGAAGTGGAGTGAGCATCCTTGCAGTGAAAGCATCACTCAGTCTAGGATGTACAGTTGTCAGCAGAGTGACCTACAGCCGCGCACTTGCCACATATCACGTTCAAAGCTCGACAAGTCTTTTCGTGATGTCCGTAAATCTGACATTTTGAGCAACGAAGGGGATTGGGAATGTATGGTCTGACATTTACAATTTCATATCCTACTTTCACATTAGTAGGTAGAGAAGTTTTCCCAAAAGTCAAGACTACTGTGGCTGTCTTGGTCCTTATGCCTTCCTGGAAACGTGTGATAAATCTGGCATCAATTACATCTTACTGAGCAAGTTCATGTATGATCTCTTCCTCACTCATCACCATGAGATCCCTGCAAGTGATAACACCCTTGCAGGTATTCATGGATGTTGGGATCTTGTCCTCGATATCATGACAGTGAAACTTGCGCAGGTTTCGAAAGTCTTTAACCTGAGCAGAATTGATTGTCTTTACTAGGAGGTCACCATTTCCAAGTTTTTTTACTTGTTCCACCTTTCCAGCACAGTGGTCAATCACCTTTTTGACAATGAAGGGATTGAGTCTGGACAGGGGAGTGGTACGTAGTGCATGAAGCGTTACGAAGGTCGCGTTGCTTACAGGTATGTCAAGCGGGGAACGAGTCTGGCGTCCGTCAGTCTGAGGCCGGTCAGTCACGGTAGGAATGTCGTCAGGACTACATTCCCCCCTGAAGGGGGGGGGGGCAGTAGGGGCGTCCGTCATAGTTACCACTTCCCCCGTGAAGGGGAAGTGGGAAGAGAGAGAAAAACGACAAAGGGGCAAAGTACCTGGGGAAGACCCACCTAGTCTGAGGTTACCCTCTCAAACCACTCTCGGGAGGACGCGCCTGTGTGTCACTCACACCCCAGAGCGATCAGTGGGGGGTACACTCCAGACGTGAGAAAGCAAAGGGAATCTCAGGAAACAGGTATAGACACTTACTGTATCTCTAAAGGGCTGGGAGGAAAATTAGTACTAGCTAACCTAACTTTTAATCGCTTTATTTACAAAACTAATGCCGGTGAGGTAGCCCTGAAAGCTAAAGGAGAGCCAGAGAAACACGTCTGAACTCCCCACGACCATCCATCAAAGTCCTTATTTCACATCGCCGCATACCTTTCTTATAGCCTGTGATGCTAATATATAGTACAGAAAGAAAGAAAGAATAATATACAGAAAGAAAATAGATAAAAGCTAAAGGACGGAAAACATCCAGAGGAAAGGTTAATGGATGGGACGAAAAAAAAAAAAGAAAACAAGGATTAAAAAATGCGAATGAAAGAAAGACAGAAAAGGAGAAAGGACGACACGAAAAGAAAAAAATAAACAAAGCAGAATTAAATAATAGAATAATGAAAAACGACAGTAGCGAGAATGAGATAGAAACGAATGAAATTCAAATCAGGGTGGAACTGGCGAAGCCTTTGTTAGAGACTCAGGCTGCTTCACCTTGATTCAGCTTGACACCTACTTCTCTTATTGTTTTACTGCTGTTCTGAACTGGAATAGAAATCAGAATGAAAAGAAAGAAATTATATGGAAAAAGAGGACGAGGAAAGGAAGAAAAATAACAACGACGGACAGGAACGGAAGGAAGAAACGAGAGAAATAAAGGAAAAAACCAAGAAGAAAGGAGGAAAAGGAAGAGATAAGGAACGAAGGAAAGGAAAGAATGAAAACCACATGGTGAGACACAAAGAAATATACCTATTAAAAAGAAAAAAAAAAGAAAAAGGGCATGAAGAGCAATCCTAGTTATAAACTTGGTACACCTGTAGTAGAGTCAAACGCCGCTCCACCTTACTACATCTCGTATCCTACCTCTTTTGTCGATTATGATACGTTAATATAATGCTTAGGTCTATTGTAATTATGGTGGTGCTGGCATTGTTATGTTGATAATTTGTAACGGTGATGATGGCAGTGATGATGCTGATGGTGATGCTGGCAGGGTTAATCTATTGGTGATGGCTATGTAGGTTACTAGTGATAAGAATTATGATACAGATAGATATGTAAATAAAGAAAATGATGATGGTGGTTGTGGTCGTGGTAGCTTTCTCTCACCATTTTGTTGTCCTTATATCACCATACCATAACACAGGGAGTCACCTTCTCTCTCATCAATCATCACTTTAATATTACCTATATTTACTTATAAGACATTATGCTCGCAAATATCAAGAAAACTCTGTTGTCTACCGCTCTCAAAATTCATATTGACTATCAGCAAGAAGCAGGGCATCGTCTTCAAACAACACTTCTGAAATACTCCACCGTTCACCAACCAGTACTATCCTCATCCTTATCTGTATAACTGCAGTTCTTACCTCTCTCATAACGCTATCCATATAAGTACTGAACAGCCACTGGGACATCACACATCCTTGCCTTACTCCAACACTAATATTCAACCACTTACTTAGACAACCATCTACAAGTGTGTGTGTGTGTGTGTGTGTGTGTGTGTGTGTGTGTGTGTGTGTGTGTGTGTGTGAGAGAGAGAGAGAGAGAGAGAGAGAGAGAGAGAGAGATTATGGAAAAACTGAAATGAAACAAAGTGAAAGGAGAAAAAGAACCAATGAGGCAAAACAAGTTACTAGAGGGAAAGAAGTGAGTTCAGGAAAAACGAAATGAAGCCAAGAATAAAAATCCAGTAGGCTAAACGTGAAATAAGACGAAGGAGAAAAAGGACTGAGGAAAGAAAGATAAAAAGTTACTTGTGGTAAAGGTGTTCACTCGGTACACCTGTAGTTGAGTTCCAGGCCGCTCCATCTTACTTCATTTCGCCTAATACCTCTCTTGTAGCTTGTGATGATGTAATAAAGTTGTGGCAATGATCTCATGTAGGTGATGGTGAAGGTGGTGATAGTGGTGATGATGACTGTGGTGGTGATGATGGTGGTGGTGATGAAGTTCATATAAGTTAACTTTGATAATAATGATAACTGTTTTAAAATATGATGATGATGATGGTGGTGATGATGATGATGATGACCACTGTGGTGATGGTCGTGAAAATAATAGTGTTGTGCATCGGGTTAGTACTAATAGCAATATTATTTCCTCTTACCTCCTACCTATCACATAGCTTCCGATGCTGTAATATAATGGATAAATGATGGAGGAGGAAAGACAAAGAAAAAGGGGGAGAATACGAGAAAGAAGTAAGAATAAGTATACATTGATAAAGAAAAACGTGAGAACTGAAAGAGATCTATTGACCAAATGGGAGACAGGATGTAAAAAGAAAGGGATTAAAGGAAGACAAAAAGAAAGAAAAAAGGGCGGGGGAGGACGGACGAAAACAACACAAGACAGGCCTAAAGGACAAGGAACTAAAGAAATATAAACGGAAAATACAGAGAACAAATAGAAAAACGAAGAAGAAATAAACAGGAAAGAAGGAAACAGAAAGAGACAGGACAACAGGACACATAACAAGAAACGAATAAATAGAAAGTGCAGAGAGGGACGGAAGCGAACGAGAAAAACAAATAAAGGGGAAAAAAGGACAAACTAAAAAAGAGCTTGTGGGCATCTGGGTGGAACTGAAGACACCTTTGTTAGAATCTCATGGCGCTCCACCTTACTGTACATCACCTTGGGTCTAATTTTCATTAGTTTTGTTTCGGTAATATAGAGAAGAAAAGAGAGATAACAGAAGACGAAGGTGAAAGTAAACAGAACAATGACAGTAAGACAGAAAGAAAAGAGACAGGGAGTATAGGAGAAAAAGAAAAAGTAAAGGACAAAGAAGGAATAAAAGGAAAGAAAGTGGGGAATTTAGAAGGAAAGCAGTAGAAAGGAGCAATAACGAAACAATCTGTGAAATAAACGAAAATATATGAATAAAGAAGAGGGTAATAGAAAATGAAGTATAATTGCTAAAGTGTGTTAAGGATACACCAGTAGTAGAGTCCTGGGCCGTTCCACCTTACTACATCTCGCCTCCTACCACTCGTGTGATGTAATAATATAGTAGTGGTTTGATCTATTGTAGATGATGATGATAGAGGTGACAGTCATGATGATGATGATGATGTACAAAGTATACGAAAAACGTTCGTCGACCACGTGACCTGCTTTGCGCGTTAAAGTCATCAAAGGAGGTAAAGAAACGGGCGTGGTGAGCAAAGGAATGGGTGGGATGGGCTGGAGATTTGCTAGATGGTGGGGCTGAGGCAGAAAAATGTGACTATGGATGTTGTAGAACCAGCAGTTTGGGTGCAAGATGTTCATTTCAAAACTTCGTCCAAGAACGAAAGTGTCAGATTGTAATGACATGGAGTGTGGGATAAAGAAAAGGTGAGGTGACCTGGCAGTGTGGTGACTGGTGAGGGGCCAGGAATGGAAGAGTCAGTGTGGTAAGGAAAAGGGCGTGTGGGATAAAGAAATAGCTGGGGTGAGCTGGCAGTGTGGTGAGGGGCCAGGCATGAAAGTCAGTGTGGTAATGAAAAAGGTGTGTGGGATGAAGAAATAGGTGGAGTGAGCTGGCAGTGTGGTGAGGGGTGGCGAGAGGCCATGGTAGACACAGTAACAAGCATCTGGCTAATGAGAAGGTATAATAGCCATCAGGAAAAGGCGTTGTTCTGGGCCATAGATTGAACCCTGGCCACCTTTTGTCAAGCTATTGATAGATAGAAATAGATAAATACATAAACCGGCAGAAATAGGTAGATAAACTAAGTTCTAGAAGGAGGTGGAGTCTTTTGAGATTGAACCCGGCAACGTTATGTCCTGCTATAGACAGAAATAACAGATAAATAGAGGAGATCAACAGATAAACAGATCAAGACATAAGATGATAAGCAGACATAAAGAGGAGATGGACTCTGATTCATAGATTTAACTCTGACCAGCTGATGTCGAGCTGCGAGTAGATCTGTCTGTCTTTTCGTCTCCTGCTTACCACGCTTGCATTCTATCTCTTATTTTCTTTTCCTAATATTCTCCTGGTTTATTATAACTTCTCTCTTAACTTCTTAAAAATCTATTATATAATCTCGTATTATACTTTACGTTATACTTGATCAAAAAATTTTTTCATATAAATACCCTTATCATATTTTATTGCATTTATTATATTCTTTCTTTTTCACACTCTCTCCGTAATACTTATTTTTATCACACACTCCTTACAATAATTGCTAATACTTTCATCATAATCTTTCTTACTATATTCCTCTTGTCAGTCTGTCTCTGTATTATATTTTCTTTATTTCCCTTTCTTCACAGATCTAGTATTGTCTTCCAGCTGCCGCCAAACGATTGTATTCAGTTCAGAGTGAGTCATGGCATCCTGAGAATCAACGTAAATTGACCAAAGTCAAGCAGATACAGTGGCTGTTGGTTGGAGTGCATACTAACGACACACACACACACACACACACACACACACACACACACAAAATGTTGAAAGAAAGAACAGGGAAAGAAAGAAAAGAACAAAAGTAAAAAGAAGAAAAACAAAGGAGGACGGAGAAAGGAAGACCAAGAGGAAGAACGAAAAGAAGAAGGAAATAAAAAAGGAAAGAAAGAAAAAGAAAGAGACAAAATAGGAGACTGCAATTGGCGGGCTGGGTGAAGGTTTGACCTGGGCACAGGTGTAGTAGAGTGCCAGGCCGCTCCACCTTACTCCAGCTCGTCTCCTAGCTCTCCTGTAGCTCATGATACGGTAATGTGATGGAGATATACGATATGGGGAAAAGTAAGTAAAGATAACAGAAAAGAAAAGGGGGACGAAGGGAAACGTATTTGAAAAATAAAGAAGGAATCGGAGATAGAAATAGGAAAACGTAAATAAATACGAGAAGAGGGAAAGAAAGGGAGAAATAAAAAGGAATAAGGTAAGAATTCAAAATGAAACAGAAAAAAAACACAAAATCAGAGGGGGAAGGAAAAGAGCAAAAATTTAGAAAAGGGTGTGGATCAGTTCAGCTTTGTGTGGAATGATACGCAGGTACTGTACAGTAGTGTCAGGCCGCTTTGCTTTTATCATATCGCCTCCTACCTGTCTTGGCATTTGTAAGGCTTAAATTCCGGATGGATAGACGGCTAAAATTGCCGTCTATCCATCTGGAATGCTGAAATACATCATGAAACTAGCACTAGAACACAATAGTATACTCTGTTTACTTAAGCCTGGCGCAAATTTGTCCTCGCTCAATCTTGAATGTAGTGTACAGCTAGAGAGAGAGAGAGAGAGAGAGAGGGAGACTAACACTAATACATGGAAATATGGAATACTCTCTCCACTGTGACTTGGTCTATTACTATCAACTCTTCGTCGCAACTGCTGAGCTATACCAGGTGATTAACACAAGAAAAATGGTTCTATGCTTTGTCTTTAACTCAGCCGAATATCACCATTTCTCCATCTTGACTGTTTGCTATAACAAAAGACTCTAGAATACGGTGCTAGTCATAAAGAAGTGCTGTGCGGAGTATATACGGCCGTAGTTTTGTTCATCTATTTAACTGCGGACAATCTGATGCAAAAAGACAAAAATCTTTGCCAAGTTAAGGGGGACGAACTATAATGATGACAGATCTAATGTACATAATGATGATGATGATGATGATGATGAAGGTTTATTTTGACGACAAGTGAGTAGATAAAAATGCTGATAACAATGATTGTGTGCACAATGATGATGGTGGTTACAGTGACAGTGATGGAGGTGAAGGTTAATTTTGAGCATGATGATGATGATGATGATGTCTAAGGGAATGGATAATGATGGTGATAATTATGATGATAATGCTGATTAGAGTGATACTGATGATGATGGATGTCAGTTTGGATGTCGGAGATGATGATGATGATGATGATGATGATGACGTCTAAGTGAATGGATAATGATGCTGATAACAATGACTATCATGCTGATTACTGTGATAATGATGATGATAATGGTGATGATGATGATGTCTAAGTGAATGGATAATTATGGTGATAAAAATGATAATCATGCTGATTACAGTGATGATGATGATAATGATGCTGATGTTAATGCTGATGATGTCTAATTGAATGGATAATGATGCTGATAATAATGATTTTGCTAACACTGATGATGATAATGATTACTGTGCTAGTGATAACGATGTCTGTTAGTTTTGGTGAAGGTGACGATGATATTGATTATGACGATGGTGGTGGTAGCAGTGGTAGTGATGGTGTTGTAGGTTAATAATGATGAAAATACCCCTACATCATCTCACCCCACTTCATGTGTAGCTTGAAAAGTAACATAATGGTGAAAGGTAAAACGAAGATGGAAAAGGGGATGGAAGGAATATGAGAAATTAATAAATTTAAGGAATCGAAGAAAACAAAAGGAGAGAAATTACAAATAATTTGTTGGAATTGGTGATAGAAGAGAAAAAGTAATATTGGTCATTAAAAGGAGACACACTGGACAGTGTGAAGAGAGCGCTGGATGCGAGAGGGATGTCTGTTGAGCAAGGAAGAGTGGCTGTGCGTGACAGAAATAAATGGAGAGAAATTGTGAATGAATAAGTGATGACGCAGCCCTGAGGGGATATTCTCCCGCATTTGGTCTGATCAGCTAGTCAGGTCAGGTGCGGGTAAGGGGATGGGTCTATTATGATGTGGCAAGGGTAAACCAGTTCTGCTGTCGGGCCCTGCTGCGAATGTCACTGATTGCATTGCGCAGTTGACCCTTGTGCGGTGTGGTGCAGTGAGGATCTGTCCGTTCTCCCGTTTGGGGCTAAGATGCGAATGAATGTGTTTGAATGGATGAGTAAATGGAGAGTGAGTCGTCCTGTCTCGGCTACCTCCCTTTCCTTGGGGGAAGCAGCCTAGGTATATAGATAGATAGAAAAGGAGACAAAGGAAGTAGAAGACAAAAGAGAATGACCCAGTTTAAATAAGAAACAACGGGAAAATAAAAGGAAAGAAAACAAGAAAGAATAGAAATGAAGGAAAAATGAGAAATAAAAAAGGTTAAAGAAACGGATGGAGATTAAAAATGAGTAAGAAAAAGGTGGTATGACGTATTGGGTAGAACTCTGTATACCTCTTGTAGAGTGCCAGGCCGCTCCACCTTACTTCACCTCCCTCTCTTGTACCGTATGATGCTGCAATATAGTGGCCAATGAAGGAAAAGCTGAAAGAAAGTAAAGGATACATAAAAATGTAGGAGGACAAAGCAGTGTAGGAAAAAGTAGGAGTTTAGCTGTATCTAGTGGCGAAAGAAGGGAAAGGATAAAGATATAAAGCAAAGAATATGCACACAAAATTGTGTGAGAGGAGAGGAAAGCAGGGCAGTAAGAATAATAGAAACAGTGTAGTAAAAGTGGGAAAAATATATGATGAACTAAAAAAAATGGGAAAGAAACTATGAGAAAATGAAAGAAAAGCATTCTGGAGCCGAATGCTTTTCGCCCACCAGACTATGCTGTTGGCCAAGTTACAAGGCCGGCCCCTCCCAGGGGACCCAGGGGGAAGAGCCCGCCCCGGAGGGCCGGGGGGTGGCGCCTTCCCGGCAGAGGCGGGGCTTAGCCCGGATGGGGCATTTGAGAGGTGCCCCCGACCTCCCAGGGGGGTCTTAGGGCTGCGCAACCCCCGAGGGTGCAGGAGGGCTGACCCCCCAGGGGGGTTGGCGGATGCAACGTCCTGGGGAGCCGGGTGGCAGGGCCCCAAGGGCCGCCAGCGGTCTCTTCCTGGGGGAGCCCGGAAGAGATATCCTGAAGTTTTAATGTTGATGGCTCAAGCCGTTCATGAGATATGACAGTACTAAAGGTGGGCAAAAAAATTATTTGCCCTTTAGCAGCCATTTTGGTCACCTTAACCTCGAGAGCCCATTTTCAAACTCGTCCAAGATTTTGGCCATATCTTGATACCCTGAAAAATTCATGTTGATGGCTAAAGCTGTTCATGATATATACTGGTGCTAAAGGTGGGCGATAAAAACTAAGTGACTTTTGTCAACCACTTTGGTGACCTTGACCTTGGCCCCCAGTGCCCATTTTCGAACTCGTCAATGATTTTGGCAATATCTTGATACCCTGAAGGTTTCATGTTGATTACTCAAGCCGTTCATGAGATATAATGGTAACAGATACACACACACACACACACATACACACACACACACACATACACACGGGCAAAATCATTATCGCTCCGCCTTGGTTATGCTAGGCTATAATAAGTAATACGAAAGCAAATGAGAGACGTAGAAAATGAAAGAAGATGGACAGAAAAGGAAGAACAATGAACAAAGAAGGTAAAAAAAAAATAAAGAAATTCATTTGGGAGCTGAATGTTAATTGTCTGCCAGAAAATGCTGCTGGCCAAGTTACATGCACGGCCCACCCGGGGAAGGGCCGGTGAGCTGCACGCCCCCTCTGGGGGTAGGGGGCTGTTCCCCCCGGGGGGGACCTGGGGGTTGCGCCCCGCAGAAAGGGAAACCAGGGGATGGAGTCCACGCAGTTGTCAAGGCCCTCCAGGGGGGTTGAGGAATGGCTCGGGAGTGGGGCCTTTCTGGGAGGGGTGGGGTTGGGGCCGCCCTGCAGAGAGGGAGGGGCCTTCCCCGGGGACGCCAAAGGGAGGCCCCACCTCCGTCCCCTCCCATGGGAGGCCTGCAGGGATGGGTGGCACCAACCTCTTGGGTGCTGGGGGGGGGGCTGGGGGCGGTGCCTCCACTGAGGAGGCGGGGGTCCCTCCTCTTTGGAGAGGCAGAAGAGCGGCGCTCCCCCCGGAGTGGACCGTGGGACGGCGCTACCCCTGGAGAGGGCTGGAAGATTTCGGTCATATCTTGATACCCTGAAGATTTCGTATTGATAGCTCAAGTCGTTCATGAGATGTAATGGTGCTAAAGGCAGGTGATAAAAACTAGTTGGCCTTTGGCAGGCATTTTGGTGACCTTGACCATGACCCCGAGTGCCTATTTTCGAAATCGTTCCAAGATTTTCGCCATATCATGATACCGGTTTCATATTGATAGTTTAAGCCCTTCATTAGATATAATTGCAACACACACACACACACACACACACACACACACACACACACACACACACACACACACACACACACACGGGCAAAAGCATTATCGCTCCGCCTTGGTAATGGCGGGCGATAAGAAATAAGAAAGGAAATGAGAGACTTATTAAAATAAAGAAGGCGGAAAGAAAAAGGGGAAGAAAGAACAAAAAAGTAAAAAAATCAAAGAAAAGCATTTGGGAGGTGAATGCTAATTGCCCACCGGAATATGCTGTTGGCCAAGTTAGAAGTGCGGTCCCCCTGGGTGTGGACGGTGGGCGTGGCACCCCCAGTGGGGGCCGGAGGGCGGCGCACCCCCCCGGGGGGTTCTGAAGGGCCGCCCGTCCACCGGGGGTCGGGGCCCTCCAAGGAGTTTTGGGGAGTGGCGCCTCCCACGGGGGGTGGGAGACTTGGGGGCAGCGCCACCCTGAGGGGTCGGGGAGGCTGCCCCCCCAAAGGAGCCGTATTGCCGCACCCCTCCCGAGAGGTGGGGGCGGGAGGATAAACCAAGCCGTTCATAATGGTGTTAAAGGCGAGCGAAAAACTAGCACACCTTTGGCAGCCATTTTGGTGACCTTGACCTTGACCCCGTGTGTCCATTTTCGAAGTCGCTCAAGGTTTTGGCCGTATATTGATACCCTGAAGGTATCATGTTGATAGTTCAAGCCATTCATGAGATATACTGGTGTTATTGGCGAACGATTAAAAACTAGTTGAGCATTGCAGCCACTTTGCTGACCTTGACCGTGACCAAGAGTCTCCATTTTCGACCCCGGCCAAAAATTTGGCCATATCTTGATACCCTGAAGGTTTCATCTTGATAGCTCAAGCGTCCATGAGATATATTGGTAACACACACACACACACACACACACACACACACACACACACACACACACACACACACACACACACAGTGACGGGGCAAAAATGCAAGTGATTAAAAAAGTCAAGGAAATGTAAATGTAACTCTATATACATATTAAGAGTACGGTATTGTTATTATTATGGGTGGGCAGGACGCGGCAAATCGGGCAAGTCAGAACCACAGTTAAGAAAGAAAAATATTCGGGAGCCCAATGCTAATCACGTGCCAGGATATGCTGTTGGCCAAGTCCAAGATATTGGCCGCATCTTGATACCCTGAATGTTTCATGTTAATAGGTCAAGCCGCTCAATGTTATTTAACATGCAGGCACGTCTGACTCACTACCGTATGAATTTACTCCTTTGGTGTTAGTACTAATATAATACAAGTTCTGTTTTGATCATGAAAAGTTTAATAGTACCATTGTTAACACTTAGGCCCTATGTCTCATGAATGTTGGTTAGAAAAGAATATGAGGAGTTTTCCCAACAATGAATGGGTTATTAGAGATCTCTCAGAGTGAAGGGAGTAGTGAATGTTATATTCATCCCCTTCAACTCAAAGAATCTCTCAAAACTGAAAAATAAAGTTAATCTAATATAATAAAGGAAACGGCAGGATTCTACAGAAGTTTAACGCCACATGCGTGGTATCTCAAAATTAAAAGATATGTCTTTTGGCCTGTATCTATTTGGATTATGTCTCAATTGGGCATTTTAGTGGATTTTCAGATATTTGCTTCCTCTGAAGAGTACAAAACAATTCTTTACTTTTAAACTACATTTTAAACATCTGTATCATTATTTTTTTTTCTTCCGTGTTTTCCTGTTCATAAAAATTTTTTGTGGGTTTTCAACTGTCGTTTTCTTGTTAAGAGTATAAACTATTACATTCTTCTCCAGCTTTGGGAATTCTCTCTTACTTTCGATTGGACATTTTTCTATTAATAAAATTTTTGTGTAGGCTTTACTCTTATCTCTTCCTCTGAACAGCATAAAACTAAAATCTCTCCTCCTTCCATACACCGTTCAGTCGCTCTCATTTCTTACTAGGCATTTTTCTGTTCACTGTGTTCACAAATACATAACTCCCCGAATATCAGAGTATTCTTTCGTATACCTCCCAGCTGTGTACTCTTTACTAACATCAGTTCCATATTCAGGGTTTTCATGTAACGTTTTACATCGTCACAGTCGGCAGCAAAGAATTCGCGAAATTTTCATCATGATAAAACACGTGTACGAGAAGAATATCCAATGTGGGTTATATCAGGAACACTGACCCTCATGTTTTTCCTTTCGCCCAACATAATTATGATCCCCACTCTCACTTATCTCTCTCTCACCCAACATTATGATGATGCTCACTCTCACTTCTCTCTCTCTCCCAACATAATTATGATCTCCACTCTCTCTTATCTCTCTCACCTAACATTATAATGATGCTTACTCTCACTTATCTCTCTCTCCCAACATAATTATGATCACTCTCTCTTATGATCACTCTCTCTTATCTCTCTCTCATCCAACATTATAATGATGCTCACTCTCACTTATCTCTCTCTCCCAACATAATTATGATCTCCACTCTCTCTTATCTCTCTCTCACCCAACATTATAATGATGCTTCCTCTCACTTATCTCTCTACCTCCCCCTCTCTCTTCGTTTCCTTTTCCTTCTCCCTCTCTCTTGCCTCAGAAGGGAGGTGGTCACAGACCCTGTCCTCCTCAAATCCTTAACCCATAGTGATAATCTGAAGACCCATTGTGCAGTCGATGGACATCAGTCTACTTTATCTAACAAACCTCATCTTAGCCTCCCTTTCGCCTTTCCCCGTCCTCTCCCTGTTCTTAGTCTCTCATCCTCTCCCTGTCCTTAGTTCTCCTTCCTCTCCCTCTCCTCTCCTCACCCCATTCCTAGTCTCTCTCTCTCTCTCTCTCTCTCTCTCTCCCCTCCACCATTCCCTCTTCCTCTTTCCTCTCCCCATCCCTCTTGCCTCTCCCCCTCCTCTCCCCCCCTCCCTGCCCCCTTTCGTCATGCTGTTATGATGACCACTGCTGCTTCTCTCATTCCATAAGTGCTCTTGGTGCTCTTACTCTTGATTGGTACTTCCTCCTGCCTGCCCTCCTTTCTCTCTGCTTCTGTTGACTCGCCAGTCACGTCTTCCACTGTTTATAGGTTGTTCCTGATCTTCCAGCCTGCCTTCCTTTTCTTTGCATTGGATCACGTTGTTATTATTTCCCTCTCTACACGTCAGCTGTTCTCTACTCCTCAGGCTTGAAAGGATGAAGGAAACAGCAAATGGTGGGCGACGAACTGGGTAAAGGGAAATGATGATGCTGGTAAAAACATCAGAAGCGGATATATACACAGTAATTATATAAACTTCACTAACCCGTTCATTGCAATGGTTCTCACCTAAACAGAATCATGTTACAAGAATAATCTACAAACTACGTCATCTGCCTGAAGGGAGTAACTGCAGACTGAAAACTAATGAGCAGAAGTTTCTTGGAGAGAGAGAGAGAGAGAGAGAGAGAGAGAGAGGAGGGGGGGGGGTTCAGTCATCAAAACACTCAGTGCGGTATGCAGAGGTTATACTCTATTCATGTAATGTCAGAAGATTTCATTCAGCTCGCAGAAATCCTCCGCTTCAAGAAAGTCAAAAACTCTCTTGATAAACAGTTTTAGTAAAAACTGCACATGTTGTGCTTAATTACAGATAAAATAAGAAGGTTTAACTGAATTCGGAAAAGTATTAAACAGAGGTTAATTCAAAGGAGAGAGAGTAGAAGCAGAAGAGTCTCGAAGAGGAAAATGTGGGAGGGAATCTGGAAGCACAGGGACTCATGTGACAACTTGGGGCCAACTGGTAAGGGGAATATAAACTTCGCATTACCTTCTTGATATTATGCCCCCCCCCCTCTCTCTCTCTCTCTCTCTCTCTCTCTCTCTCGTTTGTTTTTATCTCCTGTCTGTGTCTTTTCATTGCATTTCTCTTTCCCTCACCCCCTCTCCTCTCCCTCAAGTTCTTCCTTCCTCTCTTACTCCATCTTATCACTCTTTATCTCTTGTCCTAATATCTTTACTTCCTCTCTAGCCTCTTCTCAGTACAACCTCCCTCCTTCTCCACCACCATGAAGACAGTGACCCCCCAACACACACACACACACACACACACACACACACACACACACACACACACACACACACACACACACACACACACACACACACACACACACACACTGTTACATAGCCTATGATTTCATCATCCTTTGTGTAATTTTAACGCACAGTATGCTGCATGTTTGATCACGAGCGTGTTCTGCCTCAGTTCCCCCCTTCTACCGTTATAGTAGAGTAAGTCGTTCTTTCTGTTGTCCAGAGCGGGATTGTGAACTCTATGTCCCCATGGCTTCATTTGCGCGTCCTTCTTGCAAGTTGTATCAAGCTCTGCTGGCCCCTATATAATGAGCTCAGTCTCTGCATCATTGCCACTTAGATCTGCTCCTCATTTTGTTCACATCTCTGTCCTCCCCTGTACAGATATTATTATTGTGAGTGCTCAAGAAATCTCCAAACATCTAGCAGCTGTGTGTAATTTGAGTATAACTGTTGCATTTTTTTCTTGTACTGTGTAGCATAAGGTTAATTCTTAGGCCTAGTGAGGTTATTGATTAATGTTGGGTTTTATGTCAGTCATTTTTTATAATAGTTTGTATCTGTAATAATTTATCTTGCATTAACTGAGCATTACCTGGTGTATTTTCATTTTATCAGGGCTGACTTAGATAAATTTACTCTCGCTAATTTCGTGTTAACAGAGGCTATTGCAGTTAACCATATATTTAACCTGTTTATTTGCCATTACATTATCCTTATGAGTCCTGAATGTTTTGTTGTTAGTTTGAGCATTAAACTTTAACTTGTAATTTTACCTAACTCTTTTGTTTTGAACCTGGAACTTTACGGGATAGTAGTGATTTTCAGTATTCTCACTTAAAGTGTACATTATCTTTCTCTGTTCCGTAACAACACACACACACACACACACAAACACACACACACACACACACACACACACACACACACACACACACACACACACACACACAAACACACACACACACACACACACACACACACACACACACACACACACACACACACACACACACACACACACACACACCATTCCGCTTCATCAGCATTTTCATTAGGATACATAGCGATCCTAATGAGATAATTCATCACCTGACTTGTGTCATAACTCAGCTTCTTCTTAGCTTAGGAGGCTTTCTGATGCTTCTTCTCGAGCAATTGATTTCGCACATTGCATCCAAAATACTGTATTGTATGTTATTCATGCCTTTTCATTGCCTACATAAATTGTTTACACAACACAGAAAAAAATCCATTCTATGTGCGGAAATAAACTGTAAAGGTTAATGTTCTAAGAAGCCTCCTTAACCAAGGTGAGTATGAAGTCCGGTTGTCTTATGGTTCTAAGAAGCCTCCTTAACCAAGGACAGTACGAAGCCCAGTTGTCTTAAGGTTCTAAGAAGCCTCCTTAACCAAGGACAGTACGAAGCCCAGTTGTCTTATGGTTCTAAGAAGCCTCTTTAACCAAGGACATTACGAAGCCCAGTTGTCTTAAGGTTCTAAGAAGCCTATTTAACCAAGGACAGTACGAAGTCCAGTTGTCTTGGCAGCCTCACGCTTCCTCAACTTATTCTAACCTAACCATAATAGACCTGCCCAGCTATAACAGACTAACTTGACATAACAAAGCCTCATCTAGACTTTCCTTGAAAGGAAAGAGTCTCTCAAATCAAATTTATTTCTGAAATTCGTGTCAGGTTAGATGTGAAAAGCAAGTAAATAAGTATACATGGGTTGGTAACGTCTGTTCCGAGCAAGTTATGTACAGCATATGCTTTGTGAAGTTTAGTGAAGTCATTCAAGACAAAATATTGTTTTACTTGAATAACTAAAATATTCTATAACATTAAGAAAGATAACAAATGACAAGGACACCATCAGTATTTTGCCGAGAATACGACTATCAACCTAATGTTTAGTTTATTAAGTAATGAGCAGATCCTGTTCAGAGACATCAGGATTTTTAGTAATATTTCAACGGCCGATATCAAATTACTTGAGGAATAGTCATGCTCTATAAAACTTTGTATTGGGAAAAACCAGAAAACAAGAAGTGTGTAGCCAACGTAAATATCAATGCAAATTTACCTCATGTAGCATTCCACTGATGTTAACACTCTGGTTATTATGGTGAAGCAGTGGCCACCGCCACAGTAAATGTATAGCAGGACACACCACTGAATAGACCGGCCAAGTACTACGACGGCCCATGCTGGATTATTTTAGTACACCTAATATATATATATATATATATATATATATATATATATATATATATATATATATATATATATATATATATATATATATATATATATATATATATATATATATATATATATATATATATATATATATATAAAGGGTTCCCTTTGTCCGTGTTCAGTCAGCAGTATAATTAGGAACCAGAGTGTGAGTTCGATTATTTCCAGTTATCTTTTAGTCTGCCTTATTGACTCGTGCAGTCGGTAAGAACATAACCCTCTACAGGAAGTGAATGATCATGAACCCATATTCTAAGACGACCACAATTCTGGAATAGTTTTTACCCCAGTCCATCCACACCCACAGGTAAAATAGACCTAAAAGTAAACACAGCGCCTAAGCATCGCATTTTGCAGAAATGTTTGAGCGCTGTCCGTGTTCGTTTCGGGACCGTCCTCGTCCCTGTCGATTGTCCGTAATATCTCTCCCTAAACCCGATATTCCTGGCTGAGGGTCGTATTGTGTGTGTGTGTGTGTGTGTGTGTGTGTGTGTGTGTGTGTCGACTGTTTGTTTAAGATGTCCATTATTTGCAACCTAGACCTAAATTCTTGGAGGGATATAAAACTTTGAAGCCACACACATAATGGACAGGACCGATCCTAATTTCTTCTTTGTTTGATATATATATATATATATATATATATATATATATATATATATATATATATATATATATATATATATAGCTCAATTAACCATTTTGCTGCAATGAGGTCATTTGTATTCTATCATGGCAACTGCCGAATAGTTTTTAATCATATTACAAGAAACATTTCTAACCTTCATAGGGGTCACAGGAAACTGAACGTAAATTATCCAGTGTTCAGGGGTCCTTCCTTTGTATATTCAATCTCCTTGTTTTTCCCTGTGCATTGCAGTTTCACTATTCACCGCCATCTGTTCCTTGTTCATCTTCGCCCTAATCTCACTCGCTCCTACTAAATGCGATTAAATTCCTTCGAATCCCCTCCTGGGCATATGAGGCGGGGATAATGGGAAGGTGAGGTGAGGTGAGGTGAGATTGGGTGGTGCGGGGATAGGCCTTGGGGACATGAAGTACCTGAGGTTAAAGAGAGACAGACATACACACAGAGACAGAAAGAAAGAGAAAGGGAGGAAGGGGGGTGTTGTACATGTGCACTCCGATTTCTATTACTTCATTCATGGTAAGAACAGACTATTTTATTCAGCAGAGAATGGTGTCTTGTAGTGATGGTGGCGGTAGCTTTGATGATGGTGGTGTTGGTGGTAATTGTGATGATGATGATGGTGGTGGTAGTGATGGTGGTGGTGGTAGTGGTGGTAGCTATGATGATGATGATGGTGGTGGTGGTGGTGGTGGTGGTGGTGGTGGTGGTGGTGATGGTAGTTGTGATGATGATGGCGGTGGTGGTGCTGGTCGTGTAGATAGTTGTGATGATGTTGATGATAGTGCTGGTGCTGGTGGTGATGAGAGCTGTGATGATGATGATGGTGGTGGTGGTGGTGCTGGTGGTGCAGGTAGTTGTGATGATGGTGGTGGTGGTGGTGGTGCTGGTGGTGCAGGTAGTTGTGATGATGATAGTGGTGCTAGAAGCTGTGGTTGTGGCGTTGGTGGCTGTGATGACAGTAGTGGTGGTGGTGGTGGCATTGATGGTGCAGGTTGCTGTGATGATGATGATGGTGGTGGTGGTAGCTGCGGTGGGTTTGGTGGCTGTGATAACGATGGTGGTGAGGGGTTGTAGCTGTGACGGTGGTGGTGGTGGTGGTAGTGGTAGCTATGGTGGTCGTAACTCTGGCGGCGGTGGTGGTAGTGGTGATGGTGGTGTTAGCAGTGTTGGTGTTCATGGTGGTGGTAGTGGTAGCTGTGAAGATGATGATAGTAGTATTAGCCGTGGTGGTGGTGGTGGTGATGATGATGATGGTAATAGTGGTAGCTGTGGCGGTGGTTTGTTGAAAATTGACTCTCATCTGTGCAAGTGCTTTGTGGCCCGAGGGGGTGCGAGGCTCTTTTATCTGTCTCTATCTATCTATCTATCTATCTATCTACCTATCTACCTATATCTGTTTATCTATCTATATACGTATCTGTCTGTATATACATATATATATACCGGTATATACATATCTATCTATCTATCTATTTATCAATCTATCTATCTTTGTTTCTATGTATATATACCGGTATATACATCTCTCTCTCTCTCTCTCTCTCTCTCTCTCTCTCTCTCTCTCTCTCTCTGTATATATATATATATATATATATATATATATATATATATATATATATGTATATATATAAAATGTGTTCATTGCTGCTGTTTGAAAGTTTCTTCACTTAATCACTCCTCGTGTGCCGTCCGAGATTCTTTTCTCCTCTTATCCTATTTTCCACATCCGTTTTTCGTCATTCTTCCATTATATCCTTTATTTCCTGTGTTTCCAATCCTTTTCGAAGTGTTCACCATGCTACGGCCCTGGTGTACATAGGGCAGAATTTACTGTTTGATATTTTGTGCAATACGCTCCCTGTATTCCGTGGCACCGATGTAAAATGTTTTCGTGTTGTGGAGCTTCTACACACTTTCATAGTTTTGTCACAGTTTTTTCCTGCCTGATAGCTCTTCCTATTTTTTTCCAAAATAGTATCGCAGATGTATTAATTTGTGAAGTTTGTGGACATTTCCATTGCATTCATCACCTGACAAAAATTTTGCTCAGAGCCAAAGTGAATAACAATGGGAGTGCTTCACAAACGTGGGATGTTTATATCCATCATAAAACCAAACTACAAAACACTGAATGCCCTGGATCACAGACAAACTGTCAAACAATTCCCGTTCGTATCTGAACTTTGGTTTTGCAGGAAGGCCATGGAAAGGGGAGTGAAGAAAACTTATCTGGTCTCTTTTCCTTCTTGCAAAATTTTATCTTAGTTATATCATTAATTATCATTCATCATTATCTTGACCCATTTTCCTACATAAAATTGTGGTAACGCATAGGATGCAGACATACAGATAGAGAAAGTACAAAAGTGGGAGAATAATGAACAGTATGCCTTTTGAAATCGGCCGGGCAGTTCATCCACACCTCATTCAAGCCCTCGGAATCCTCACTCCATCTCACAAGCCTAATCACCTGCACATAATTGTTTGGATATTTATTACATATGCATTTTACAAACATCTGTAAACCAATGTGTAACCGTTGATAAAGTAAACCATGGAGGGTCAACCCATTGCCATGTGCATCTCCATCCATACCTCATCCAGTCAGGGTTAGTTAAAAGAAGAATTCATCATTACTGTGTGATTCCAGATCCTCGGGCGTTGGGAATTCACGAGCAAACAGATACGAAGGAAGACAAATGGTGAGACCCAGTGACGTGCCCAATAGATCCCCACTTCGCTCAACCTCACGTACATGCAATAACACTACTCTCTCTCTCTCTCTCTCTCTCTCTCTCTCTCTCTCTCTCTGCGCGCGCGCGCGTTTTCAGATATACTTTGTATTGGGTTCAGCAAAACGTTATCTTGTTCCCGCGAGAAAAAAAAAAAAAAAAAAAAAAACGAACGAGACTGAATCGGAAAATCCTTTGGTGCATCGTGTGAAGTGCTGGTCGTCGAATTACATAATTTAGGTGCTGGACCGTGCGATGGGAAGGGGAGGCTGCTGGCGTATTGGTTGACACATACAATGCACAACTGGAAGAACCCGAGTTCGATTTTCAGGTCGGTCAGCCTGGTGGATTCAGTTTGTTTTCCACCGACTGAGTGAATTTGGTTGCTGGACGGTTGTATGGGATGGGGGAGCCTGCATTGGTTGGCACGTACAGCTGGCAGTTGGAAGGGCAGGAGTTCAATATTCAGGCCGGTCAGACCAATGGACTTGGCTTGTTCTCCCACCAAGCAAAGGTATTACATAAGGAAAGTTACAGCTATGGGGTGAGGAAGGACGAGAGATCGACTGCTGGGCCGGTCTAATTACGGTGGATTGTGCCTGTTTCCTTCTGTCCCTCTTCGCCCAACAGTATAATTGGTGATCTGGGCCGGGATTCACAAGCTTACGATCTACTCCATGTTACTGGGATTTGTTTTTGCAGGAAGAACAAGGTACTCAGGATGGCTCTACCCTTTTATGCTCTCGTTCTTGCTGCTTAAACAAAATATTACCTACATATAATTGTCCTCTGGTCGCTAGGATCTGCTTTTGCAGAAAGAACGAGATATGGTACAAAAGGTGTGGTTAGGCTGAAGCCAACATTACAGAGACTGGGGAACAAGGGTACAAAAACATGACTTCTGTTTTATCTTCATCATATGTGTAAGAAGTTATCATCAAAGAGTAGGAACATGTCAACACCGTGGCGTTCTCTGCTTGTTTGGCCGTATGATTCACCGAGTGTAAGACAGAGCCATCACTTCTGAAACCCAGTATCAGCGGTGTCTTTCCTTCTCCTGCTGAGATGCAAACTGGTGAGAAAATTTAAGAACCTGTGTGTAGCGAAAAAAATAAAAAATAAAAAAGTTAACGCACAAAGGTGCTCTAAATTTCTCGACCCGTCCAAACGTATCGGCTGCGAAAAGCTTGCGTGGATTTATTGTATTATGCACTGTGCATTAACCTTTGGACTTTGGCGTGGCATGAAAATGTAAGGTCTAGAGTAAGGAAATTAGGTTGTTGAGGAATGTGTGTGGAGTGCGGAGAGTGGTTTGGATAAGGAATAATGTGATTTGAGAAAGGTGAGACTCAAGGAAGTCTGTGGACACCAAGGTCAAATAAAGTATGCTTAGAAAATATGGCCAGGTGAAGAGAATTGTTCTGAATAGGGTAGTGAAAAAGGTATATATGAGCGAATTTGAAGGTGGCAAGAGGCGTAGTAGGCAAGAAGGTGGATAGACACGGTAAATGAATGTGTGAGAATGCGAGAAATGGAAGTTGGTGAGGCTATTCGATTATCTTGTTGGAAGAATTTTGAACCAAATCTTTGCCAAAGGTTTTGGCTTCTTTATTTATTTAGTTATTTACCGATCAATTTATTTACGTATTCATATCGGTGAAGTGATAGTTGACAAACTGACGTTAGCTGCTATGTAGCATGAAATGCGTAAGTGTTGAAGTTTTTGCCTGTGGGATGGAGTCAGGATCCCGGGGCTTGACTGGTGTGTGAATGGAAGCGGGACTCACTTAAACAGATAGACTTCTGGTGCATAGGTTGAGCATCACCCACGACGTTGATATATTGCTTTCGAGAACAACTGGTCAGGGGTCTAGTTCATATGGCAACATTCACTCAAAAAAGTTTTTATTTGGTGTGTACAACAGTTTCTGCCGTTGTTCAGGTTAGATAAAGAGATTAGATACTGAAAATAATCTGTCACAGTGAAAGGCCAAAAGTGAAGAACATTGAGCAAAGTCAACCTGAACAATTTTGATTTAAAGAAATGAAGTTGCTGGAAGTGTTAAGGATTAATCAAGAAGGAAGGAAGTCGGTTTCGAGCCTAATTTGTCGAGGGTCAAGATCACTGGTAAACATTCTGTCCTTAGACCAGTTGATGGGCACGGGTATTATACTCTCTGAAACTCCTTTCTGTCTGTTAAGTTTCTTTCTGTTATTATAAGAGGAAGATTGAACCTGATGTAGAGGAATGGGGTAGAGGGTATATGAATAATGGAGGTGTGAATTTGAGTGAGGGTAGCCTGATAGTGGACAACAGGGTGACAAAGAGGCAATTTTTTCGTACTCACCGTCTCCAGTATTTAGACGTCTGTTTATAAATGGGATGCAAAGTTTGATGCTTTGGTATGTTATGTGTTGATTTAATATTGATATAAGGTGTCTGATGCATTGGTATGTTATGTGCTGATTTAATGTTAGTATATATCGCATATCTATTACCGTATGTTTTAAGTTAACATTAATAATTATATATCTGATGCAGTCGTATATCATGCGTTGATTTAATGGTAACACATCTCATGCACTGTTATGTTATATGGTGAATTAATGTTATTACAATAATATAGTTGGTGAGTGGGGTGTGCCTGCTGAGATAGATGAAAATGGGAGTGCGTTAGTGGACATTTGTGCTGGGAGGGGGTTGGTGATAGCCAATACCCTCTTCAGGCATAAAATGATCCACAGGTATACATGGCGAGTGATGAGAAGGGTGGGTGGTGAACTGAATCAAAGGAAGGCAATGATTGATTATGTGTGTGTAGATGAAAGGATGCGAAGATGTGTAATGGATGCAAGAGCTTATAGAGGTTGGGGGAGTGGACTTTCTGACCACTACTTGGTGGTGGCCAGAATTAGGATTCAAGTAAGATGGAAGAATAGAAGAAGGGAAAGACGAGAGGAAGGAGTAGTTGCAAGGAGAGTGGAAAGGTTACAAGAGGATGAGAAAAAGGCAGAGTATAAGAGAGAAGTGGAGGAACGATTGAGCAAATATGAATTGGAGCAGATGGGGGACGTGGAAGGTGTGTGTAGGATATTTACGGAAGAAATATGTGCAGCATGTGATGTGGTGTGTGGAAGGAAGAGAAGACGGAGGGGGGTGCAAGGAACAGCGTGGTGGACTGAAGAGGTGAGACAGGCCGTGGCACAAAAGAAGAAAGCATACAATGAATGGATGAGAAATAGGGGCGTGGAAGAAGTTGAGAGGCAGAAGAGAGAGTTATATGTAGAAAGAAAGAGAGAGGTGAAAAGATTAGTAAGAGAGAGTAAGAAGAGAGTGGATGAGGAATTTGGAAGGAATTTGAGTGTAAAGTGGAGAGACTGTAATAAAATGTTCTGGAAAGAGGTGAAAAGAGTAAGACAGGGTGGAAGTGAAGTTAGCAGGGGAGTGAAGGATAAAAATGGTAGATTACTAGTGGAGAAGGGAGAAAAAGTGAGCAGATGGAGAGAACACTTTAAGGAATTGTTGAACATAGAGGATAGAAGTAATGCGAGTATCAGTGGCTGGGGAATGGCTGGGAGAAGGAGGGAGGTGAGAAGACAGGAAGAAATCAGTAGGATAGAAGTTGTGGAAGCAATGAAGAAAGTTAAATCGGGGAAAGCCCCAGGAATTGATGGAGTGTGTGGTGAAATGCTGAAGCATGGGGGAGAGATAGTAGTAGAATGGATGTGGAAGATGTGCAGATTGGCCTGGGAGGAAGGTAGAGTCCCGGAGGATTGGAAGTCAGGTATAATTATTCCCTTGTACAAAGGAAGAGGGGAAAAAGAAGTGTGTGGTAATCATAGGGGCATTTGTCTTCTTAGTATAATAGGAAAAGTGTATGGTAGGATACTTATTGACAGAGTTAGAGAAAGAACAGAGGAATTAGTTGGAGAAGAACAGGGAGGCTTTAGGAAGGGAAGAGGTTGTGTAGATCAGATATTCATTCTTAGATCTTTAGTGGAAAAGTTTCTAGAGAAGGGAAAGAAGTTGTATGCGGCTTTCATGAATTTGGAGAAAGCATATGACAGGGTGGATAGACAAGGATTGTGGAAAGTGTTAAGAATATATGGAGTAGATGGGAAGTTGTTGAATGCTGTGAAGAGTATGTACGATGGTGCGAAGGCTGCAGTGCGTGTGGATGGTGAACTAAGTGAATTTTTCTCTTTGAAAGTTGGGTTGAAACAGGAATGTGTCATGTCTCCATGATTGTTCAATCTGTACATGGATGGGGTAATAAAAGAGGTACATGGTAGGGTAGTGGATGTTGGAGTGGCCCTGGTGAGAGGGGACAGTGTTTGGAAACTCCCTGTACTGTTGTTTGCAGATGATACTTTGTTGTTGGGTAAAGACGAAGGGGAGCTGCAAGGCTTGGTGGATGAGTTTGGGAGTGTGTGTAAGAAACGGAATCTAAAGGTGAATGTAGGGAAGAGTAAAGTGATGGTCTTTGAGAGAGGTGAAGTCAGTGAATGTACAGCGAGGTTGGATGGTGAGGAATTGGAAAATGTGAGTACGTTTAAGTAGTTGGGGAGTGTGATGAGTAAGGATGGAGGTTTGGAGGGTGAAGTGCTTGAAAGGGTACAGCAGAGAAGAAAGGTTGCTGGTTCTTTGAAAGCAGTGATAAGAAACAGGGAAGTGAGCATGGAAGTGAAAAAGTTACTACATGACAGTATTGTGATACCGACTCTAACGTATGGAAGTGAAGCTTGGACGTTGTTGGAAGGACACAGGTCAAGAGTGAGAGCAGTGGAAATGAGTTATTTTAGAGGAGCCTGTGGAGTCACATGGAGAGACAGGCTGACGAATGAGGATATAAAGGAGCCTTGTGGTGTGGATGTGGATGTGATAGGAAGCGTTATGAGGAACACACTGAGGTGGTTTGGCCATGTGGAGAGGATGGAGGGTGAAAGACTGACGCAGAAAGTGTATGTGAGTGAGGTGGAGGGGGGAAGAGGGAGGGGAAGGCCGAGGATGAGATGGAGGGATGGGGTGGAGAGGTATATGAGAGAAGGGGGTGTGAGTTGCGAGCAGGGCACTGAAATGGTGGGGGACAAGGAGACTTGGAGGCAATTTATTTGTGGCCACCCCAAACGGGATTAAGGCGTCTGGCAATAGATAGATAGATAGACATAAGATAATGCGAGCTTCCACACAAAATTTCAGTTCGATTCTAGCACTTTTCACATTATACCTGAGATTTGGAGCATCGACTTCAGCACAACCCAGGGCATTTGTAAATCCGGGTACAAGCAACTACGAGTATGTCGTAGGGATTGAAAGGAGGAAGAAGTATTCAGTAGTCATACACAGGAATGAAAAAATGTGCCGATAGATAGAGGTGAATGGTGCATATAATATGCAAGAAAAATGCAGAATTAACAGATCATGTACAGAAAGAAATGATAACATGTAGCACAGACTGCAACGAGTTTTGTATGTATGCCAAAAAGATTGGGATATCATGATTTTTTCCACTTACATACTTAGTGAAGTAAGATCAAGAAAGAAGGAAGATATGCTTAAGAACTGTCAAAAGCATGCCCAGTGTAATGGAACAGTCCATTTCCATCACCTGGTGTGTACCGTATTGTCTAAGTAATTCCGCTCCCTACCCCACCTATGTTTTTCCATTAAATTTATGGCACACTGAGAGAGAGAGAGAGAGAAAGAGAGAGAGAGAGAGAGAGAGAGAGAGAGAGAGAGATTGTTCACAATCTGCTTTTTCCTACACAAACCTTGATCCTCTCTCCACTCTTCAAACCGAGTCGGTGCAAACATGAATAAACCAGGAACCAATCACTCTGTTTTTCTTCTTCCTAAAGTGGTTTGTAGTACCGTAGACTCTCTCTCTCTCTCTCTCTCTCTCTTCACGCGAATAAACATACACACATATGCACAAACATCAGTGTTTCCATAATGACGAAAACCATCTACAACAACCACCATCAGCATTAACACTCCCAGAGACGTATGGTTAGCTGACTCGTGAGTAAAGTCTCCTGACATCAGCAAGACTAAATGTGCAGAAAAGGGAACAAGAAAGCATAGGCTAACCGAACTAGAAGCCGTCTCACGATGGGATCTCACCACCCGCGTAGCCGGAAAGTTTTTCCTCGACACATAATTTTGCACCTCCATTTCTGATCTGACGCAAAATCAGGATGTAAAACACACACAAACAAAGCCAGCCAGCCAACCTCACAAATGAAAACATTACCACTCCGCTCGCTTCCAGTGCGGATGGTAACAAAGATTATATAATTCTCTAGGTCTTGCGTCTCCCTTTCAGTTGGATTAAGTTGATTGGCGGTAACTGGGCCAAAAAAATAAATAAATAAATAAATATAAATCGAGTTTCCCTTCCATGAAAGGGATAACGATAACAGTATGAATAGTATGAGGCTCGTACGACTCAACTTGACTGAATAAAACCGTTTGCCTTTAGTAGGAACAAAAAACGCCTCGAAAAAAGTGAATTGGTTCAAACAGGGGAAAGAGAAAGTTACTGGTAAAAAACAGACTAACCTCTGGCCTTGACACTGGCTCTAATTCCGTTCTGCTTCCTTTCCCTAGCAACATCCTTACACAGTATATTGACACTGGCTTTAATTCCGTTCTGCTTCCTTTTCTTAGCAACATCCTTACACAGTATATTGACACTGGCTTTAATTCCGTTCTGCTTCCTTTTCTTAGCAACATTCTTACACAGTATATTGACAATGGCTTTAATTTCGTTCTGCTTCCTTTTCTTAGCAACGTTCTTACACATTATTAAGAAAAAAAAAAAAACTCGCTCGTACGAGCAAATGTGTGTGTGTGTGTGTGTGTGTGTGTGTGTGTGTGTGTGTGTGTGTGTGTGTGTGTGTGTATGTGTGTGTGTGTGTAATTGAACGAATTACTCTCTCTCTCTCTCTCTCTCTCTGTTTATCTCTGATATATTTTTTTACCTCTGTCTCCCAGCCTTCTTCGTAACTTAGTATTTCCGCATGGAAGTAACTCGGACCCATGTACCCCCTCCACAATATGTCTACCCCCGATGTATATATGTCCCCCCCCCAATGCATACATGCCCCCACTAAACTTGCTGACCTAGCACGCTTTCCCAGAGCCCAAGCCTGGGCGAAGGCGTTATTGCGTCAGTTGAGAGCAGACATTCAAGTAGGGCAGACTATTTTAATGTGAGCTCGTAATAAACTCCTTATCTAGCTGTTTGTACACGGAGTTTCTATCACCAAAGTATAGCAAGTTACATTTGGTGGCAGCGGTGGGATTCGAACCCACGCCTCCGAAGAGACT
Organism: Coenobita brevimanus; assembly: GCF_032717465.1. NCBI lineage: Eukaryota > Metazoa > Arthropoda > Malacostraca > Decapoda > Coenobitidae > Coenobita > Coenobita brevimanus. Next base: position 29,015,693 of record NC_137065.1, read on the forward strand.
GGTGCCACCAACAGAAACATGACGTCTCGCATCTCACTGCCTCACCCCTCCTCAGTGCCTCTGGTGGTGTAATAACTGGCTGTGCTTTCCGGGTGTACAATTTTTCTCACCATTGCTCACCTCTCAAACAACCCCACCCACACACCTTGTTCCTGCCCGCGCGTTTTTTTTTTTTGTTTTTTTTTTATGTGACCGACTCTGGGCATAGGCTTCACAGCCTGCTTTCAAGGCCCAGTAGTCCTCCTATGTACCGCACACCTCTACATGTCACCACTTCGGCGCTAAGACCCACCGTCCATACTGAATACATGCTAGGGCTGTCTCATACAGGACTGGTGTATTGGTTAGTGGGGGTATTTTTACGACATGTCGGCGGGCCTTCCGGTAGATCAGTAAAGTCTGATTTTTCTGAAATTCAAATCCTTAAACTGTTCCCTGCCTCAGCGGGATTTGAACCCAGGTCCGTCAGGACTGCAGGCCAACTCTCTACCGATTGAGCCCATGTGTCACCATCGCCGACCTCCTCACCTGTTGCACCTGTTCCCAGCACCTGTTCCAAACTCATCATAAATCCTGCCCCCACGGTGCCACTTATCACTGTCTGCCCACCGCCGTTCTCTTCATTTGCTACTAAACAGCTCTACACCTGCATTGAACCAACATCTGCCCTCACCCCACCACCGGCCCCGCCGCCGCCAAATGTGGTCTGAATTACGTGAGCCTCCTACGACCGCCACTCCCTGCCAGTGACTCATCACAGTGTCTCTTCCCGTCTCGACTTAAGATTCATCCAACGTAATGCTCCAGTCTCGTCACCAGCCCCTCTCCTCTCCGCCCAGCTGTCTCCCCACCGCCGCCCCGCCCCGCCCCGGCCCGCCCCGCCCCAGCCCCGCTACGCCCAGCCACACCTGCACGTCATACATCTCGTCAATCCCGTCTCTACTGTGTAACTATAGTATACCTTACCTTTCTATAGAGATTATCCTCGATTTTCTCTACAGATTGGATATTGTAAATATTCCATCTCATTTCCATTACCCCGTTTTCATCTTCACCTACGTTATTTATTATCCATCTCATCCTTCGCCTTTTATTTCAACCATCCATCCCCGCACCTTCATTCGTTTTCACACCTACTCGTGTATTCCATTCTCTCATTGTTATTTTATACATTTCCACCTACGTATCCATCTTCATCCTTCATCTCATCTTCCATTGCTGCATTAAATGTCATACTTTCCACGTCAACTGCTTAACACCAGCCCTCTCGACCCGGAAACATCACCTGATCATACACCATCTGCCGACTCTAACACAATCACTCATTTACGAAGTGGCAAAGAGTACCACCGCCCTGTACCTGAGACTCCTGTTTCACTTCTTGCAGAACCACTTACAACCCATCCTACACTCGCAAATCCAGATACCTCCTCCTCTACCCCTACCTGTACACTCCCTTCTTCTTCCTCTACTCCTTCCCCTGTCGTTCACTCTCCTGCCTCCCTTCATACCCTGTCTTGCTCGCCCTTCACTACCACTACCTTCTCTCTCTCCCACTCCTCTCCTACCATCCCTTCTGCACTTCCAGCTATGGCCAACCCTCCACAGTCTATCTATCTCAACGATGCCAATCGTCCCAAATTTACCGGCCAGGACCCAACTTGGTCTGTCTATGATTTCCTCAGAGAAGTCAAAATGACATCCACAATAGGCAGATCACCGATGAATCGCTCAAAGTAGCCTACCTCATGGGTTGCTTGCACCACGGCAAATTGGACATCGGATCCGCGATCCATGCAGGACATTTCAATAGCATTCATACCTTTGCTGATTTTTGTACGGAACTCATCAGCCTTTGTTGCCAGCATTCAAATACCGCGTCTCTCATGGGATTCATTAAGCTCCTAAACCAACTAGATGAGGACTTGCGAGTCCCAGCGCAACATGCCAAGCTCCGCGAAGCTGCCACCGCCATGAAAGCAACTAGTAGCAAGATGCTCCAATTACTGGTAGGCACGAAATGGTTAGAAGACAATAATGGCGTTCCAATGCTTTCACTCACCAGCTTTGCTGACTTAATGGGTTATCTGAGATTCCTTCACTGGCTTACTCCTAAACAACGAGAGCTAGCCTTGGAAATCGGTTTCAATCTGGGAGATAAAATTATTCAGGTCACTAAAGCCATTCATGAAAGAACCGGTTCGAACCACACGCGTCAGGGCACCACCCAACCCTTGGGCTCCTCAGTTTGTCACACCTCCACTACCCCAGACCAATCTCGCTCCCGTCCCACCACACGCAGCAGACCTGCCACGCATCGTTCTCCTACCGCAGGTCGTGATCAATCTAGCGCCCGATGGAACAGACAATCTTCGATTCTTTGCTGGCACTGTGGTCATCCTGGACATCGAGCATCCAGTTGCGACCGTACATACAGACGTCCTCACTCCCAAACCAGACAGCGTACGTCTTCCCGCTCACATCGTCCCCAATGCAAATACCACAAATCCAGCACGACTCACACCACTGAGGAATGTCGTTATCTCAACCGCCACCAGTCGGGGGAAGCGCCACGCCCGTATCGGCCCAATATCACATAGAACCAAAAACCCAACTCCCCATCCGCCATGTAGGTCCAATAACATCCTCGGGTTTAGTCATTCTCCGATGCAGTCATGACATACCAAAGTCTTTCTTCTTGGACACAGGATCTATAGTAAATCTGATCTCCGACAATTCCTTACATCTTCTTCAACGACATCACAACCACGTCAGTTTCCTAGAACCACCAGACATTCGCCTATGTGGTGTCAAAGGCTCAGAGTTTAAGGTTAAGGGAAGAGTCACCCTAGAAGTCAAACTACACAGAGATTTGCCCCCTATCCCAATTGAATTTCATGTCACTAATGACTTGCAGTATCCCGCAGATGCCCTTATTGGTTTCTCCACCATGGCACAACACTCCATTGCATTATTACCTGCTTGTGGTAGTATACACATTTCTGGATTCCTTCTTACAATCAAATCAGTCCTTCAGTTACCTCTGTCCCTATCACTACCAAAAAGTATAACCCAGCTCAAACCACCACTATCATCATCTGAGAATACAGAGATCATTCCTTTACTGACTGCGAGCAAGGACATAAATTCCTCAATGTCTACTGATACATCATCTCAGCCTTCGGACATGGCTCTTACCTCCTCTCCCGACAACACTTTCACTGACTCAGACATGTCTCGGTTACCTACCTCACACAGTGTGCATGATCTTCTCCAATACGCAGAGACAAAACGTGCAGTAATGAATACATGCACAATTTTGTTACCGCATGACTTCACCAAAGTCTCTGTTTGTGTTGCCGGTGCGAAAGAAGGAGTGGATGTACTAACACTACCTGAGACGTGTTGTGTGAATGGCTTGACTTATGAGTCAGCGTGGTGTACAGTCTTAGAGGACAGTTTATGCTACCTGTACTTGCTCAATGTCACAAATGCTCCACTAAAACTTAAAAGTGGTGTAAAGATTGGAGACTTCCTAGTATACCCAGTGGCCGTAAAGGTGTGCCAGGATTCCTCAATTCCTACTATTCAGACTGATGATAGTACGCCAATCGGTGTATGTACTATTAACTCTACGGGATCTGTGCCGACATATTCACCCAATATGCTCTCACATCTCACTTGCACAGATTTCCCAGAAAATACGCCTCAACTCCTTGACCTTCTGACCTCGTACAGAAACGTGGTTGCCTTACCCGGTGAACTGATGGGTAGAACAGACCTTGTCAAACATACAATTGAACTACTACCAGGAACTCAGCCGATTTACATACCAGCGTATCGATTTCCTCACAGCCAGAGAAAGCAGACAGATCAAATGGTACAGAACATGTTAGACCAGGACATTATTGAGCCCTCCGTCAGCCATGGAATAGCCCACTTTTCTTAGTACCAAAGAAGGACGGCAACTTTAGACCAGTAGTCGACTATCGTAAGGTCAATTCTGTCACCGTTCCAGACCGTTTCCCGTTACCCACCCTCACTGATTTGCTAGAATCCCTTGGTGAAAAAAACGTAGTCTTTTCACCTTTAGACCTCCTCAGCGGGTACTGGCAGGTCGAAATGGAAGAATCCTCTCGCCCAGTTACAGCCTTTAGCACCCCTTCTGGACATTTTCAGTTTAAGAGACTCCCTTTTGGTCTGAGAAATGCTCCTTCCGTGTTTATGCGACTTATCCATTCAGTCTTCAGCAGTATGATGGGACACTCTCTTTTTGCTTACCTAGATGATATCATTGTTGTGAGTAAATCCATCCCTGACCATTTCACCAAGCTCCGGCAAGTCTTTGAACGCCTCCAGCTCGCAGGCCTGAAAATCAATATCAGCAAATGTGACTTCCTGCGAAAGAAAATCAAATTCCTAGGCCATGTCGTAGATGCACAAAGCATTCATACTAATGAGGATAAAACTAAGGCGATTATTAACTTCCCAGAACCTACCACTACCGAAGCTGTACGAAGTTTCCTGGGCCTCAGTGGCTATTATCGTAGATTCATACAAGATTATGCAAAGATCGACGCTCCTTTGACCCACTTACTCAAGCAGAATGTGCCCTTTGTTTGGACTAACGACCAGTCACAGGCTTTCCAAAAGCTAAAGACAGTTCTTGTAAATGCCCCTATTCTAGCGTTCCCTGATTATACCACACCCTTCCTTCTCTGCACAGACGCCTCAGGCACTGGACTTGGTGCCGTTTTGATGCAACTCAATGAAGCATCAAGGAAGTGCGTAACAGCGTATGCTAGTCGCACCCTTACAACCGCTGAACGTAACTACAGTGTCACAGATCTCGAAGTGCTAGCTGTAGTCTGGTCCATGAAACATTTTAGAGATATAGTCTATGGTTATCCAGTGCATATCCAAACAGACCACCTTCCACTATGTGATTTGTTCAAGAATCGCAACCTAACAGGTAGGCTAGCTAGATGGTCCGTCATCATCCAGGACTTTAGTCCCACTTTTCAATATGTACCAGGCAAGTTGAATGTAGTCGCAGACGGCACTCTCAGATCACGTAGCAGCAGCTATAACATCACTGCAGCCCGAAGTAACTGGAAACACTACACTAACGTCAGAAGTTGTTCGAAACTTTGAGCGCCAAGACCCCATGTGGTCCAAAGTCATTTATTTCCTAGAATCTGGCAATGCCTCGACCTTACCTACTCTGCCAGTATCACTAGATGAGTTCATGCTAGATGATGATCTCTTGTACAATGAAAACACTACTAACAGGCAAAGACGTGCCCAATCGCGAAGTACGCCAACTTGTTGTCCCCACTGCCCTGATACCAAACGTTCTTCACATTGTTCATAATACCCCTCAAGCTTCCCATCCAGGTAAAGACCGATGCTTGCGCCAAGCAGGTGTCAAATACTATTGGCCAACCATGTGCCGCGATATCAATGCCCACTGTGACTCTTGCCTCTCCTGCCACCGTCACAAAGGATCAACCGGCTTACCTGCACCTCTCTTACAATACCCAATCCCGTCACGACCATGGGAAACTGTCTCAATCGATCTCTTAAAACTACCTCTCACGGAATCCGGCGCTGAGTACTTGTTCGTAGCGGTTGACCACTTCTCCCTCTACTGTGTCCTCGTACCCCTCTCCGACAAGACCACGAAGAGCTTTGCACGTGCCTTTGTAGATCACGTAATTTACCCGTTCAGTATCCCTCATACCATTCTTACTGACAACGGTACGGAGTTCAACAATAGCCTTCTAGATGATATCTGTCGCTGCTTTCATATCAGTAAGTGCAATGTCGTGCCTAACCATCCGGCTTCCAATGGCCTTGTAGAACGCCACAACCGAAAAATCTTAGAGTGCCTCAGACATCTAGGCTCCCATAGTTCGTCTTGGGATGACTGGATTCCCCAAGTGGCGTCCTCAATCAATAGCTCCATCAATGCATCCATTGCTGAATCTCCCTTCTTCATCCTCTTTGGTTTTGACAAGGACCTCCCATGCTCTCTCTTATCCTCAAAGCCAGAACCCATCTACAACATGGATGATTATGTTAAACTAAAATTGGCCAACTTCCAGACAATCCACCAGTATGTCCAATCCACTTTGGCTTCCTCTCAGGAGGACATGCTGCAGCGCCAACATAAGTCTGCCTCTCCTATCACTATCAATGTCGGCGATCTTGTCTTTGCTCATTCCCATACGCATTCCTCTAAGTTGGATGACAAATTTACAGGGCCCCACCGCGTCCTCACTCAACAAGGCAACAAATTTCACCTCCAGGACCTGTCCACTAAGGACACCAGATGGGTTCACGTCGATGACTTAAAGTGAGCACCCCATGGCCTCATGTTGGAAGAGTCACTTACACAACCTCCTGACCCCCCTTCCCCTCCACACATCCCTCAATCTACTTTCTACTTTGTCTCCACCTATCCCTCAGTCTCCTTCGTCTCCACCTCCACCTACTCATTCATCAACCAATCAATATCGGTCCAAACTGCGCTCTGCCCATCAACCTCTTCAAGACCTCCCCCATTAACTCTACCCTGATTTTCTAGGTACGATGTTAGCGATCTCCCTGCTGGCAGTGCTGACCCTCCTGGTGTCTGGGTCAGGTCAGGACGATGGTGGAGTACGTCCCAGGGCCTTGGTCGGTTCAGGAGGCGAGGTCTAGTCTCCTTGCGCTATGATCTTGCGCCCCTGGCCGACATAGCCATTGCCCTACCTGCCTACGCACACCAGCTCCACGAAATCAAGATCCATCTCATGGCCATCATGGGGACACACAACCCAAATGAGTATCTCTATAACTTTTTCCTACCACTCTCCTGGCAATTGCAATACGTAAGTAACAGATTCACTGAGCTCAATGACACATTCTCCATTCAGACACCCGTTAGTCGTTCTCGTGTGAAACGGTCTCTTCGACTTTGGCGGTGAGATTCTGCATGGTTTGTTTGTCTTTGCTACAGCCCGTTACATTTCTGGCTTCAAATCTGATCTCACTCATTTAGCTTCAGCCCTAGAATCCCAACGCCGAGTCCTCAAAATCCAACACACTATGTTACAGAAGCTTACGACCCACCTAAATGAAGTCACGTCCACTCTAAACAACTTCACCGATATCTTACAACGACACCTTTCAGATCTCAACGTTATCTCTCAGTTCTTCTGCCTCAAATTCAACATGGATAATCTCCAACTGGCCATTGACTCTCTCCTGTCTCAAGTCTCTACCTTGGTTCGTATCCTGGTCGATGCTATAATTGGACGTGTCACTGCCGACTTAGTACCTGTCTCAGCTCTCCGTTCTGTCCTGGAATGGGCTCACTCCACCTTCGGTCTCTTCCCAGTCCTTCCCTACTCCTCCCTCGAATATTATTATCCTGTTCTCGAAGCCACTCTTCTCACCACATACGTCGTCGTCCATATTCCTCTCCGTTCTGACATAACCTTTACCCTTTTCTTCCCTTTCCGCCTCAACAACTCCTTGTTACAAGTATCTGTTCCTTCAGAATATTTCCTCCTCTCCCATGATCATCTTTCAGTTGCCTTCCTTTCTTCCACAGACCTCCAGAAATGTTCCTCCCTTACTCCGACCTCTCGTCTCTGTGCTGCCCACCTTTTCGCTATCTTCCCTAGCAGTGATGCACCCTGTGAGTCTGCTTTAGTTCGCAACCATTCCATCTACTCGGCCTGTTCTTTTGTACCAGCTCCTGAACTCCCGGTCCACCATGCTCACCTCAACCATGTCCAGTACTTCTTCTTTGCTGTTCCCATCTCTGTCACAGTCATGTGTCCTGGTTCTTCGGTTCAATCCGTCCCCGCTAGTGGTCTCTACAAAGCACCAGGCTATTGTACCGTCAAATCAGAGTCCGTCATCACTTACGCCACTCGCTATCACCCAGCTGTCCGTAAACACTCCTATGACATCTTTCAACCAATCGACATGCCTTCCACCCTACCATCTGCTAACATTACCATCACCTACCCTAACTTTCGCATGCTAACATTCCTCAATGACAGTGATTTCATTATGGATCAATTTTCTCTGGACTTCAGCCGTTCATGGGTTCATCCAACAGTTGTGTTTCCCCCTGTGGTTATCGCTTTCATAGGTTTTCTACTCATCGTATGTGTAGTGCATTGTTGTGTCAGAAAAGTGGACCGTCGACTCCAGGAAATCAGAGTTGCAACAGGCATAGTACGCCCTACACACGACGTAGAAACTCCCCGTACTTAGTGCCCTCACATTCAGTGACTACCAATGCCATCTGACAATTAACCAAACTGTGAACAGAACTCTGCCTACTAGAAACTGGTGGTATTTCTTTAATGCATTATTGAGTGAAAGTGTATCCTACAGAAACTAACAAAAAAAAAAATGAACGAAGAACAACAAAAGAACTCTCATATTTACTCCTTGTTTATCATGTATCAAGATATTATTGTATAATCCTCATTATATCTATGTATACCTTCGCCCTTACTGGACACATACCTATTAATCCTTGTATATCTTATCTGTATATATCCTTCTCATTCCCTCCCCTCAACATGGCCATGTCTCCCCTACTGCCCCTGTATCATACTTATCCCTTGTACAAACCTCCCCGGTCCTGCCTTAGTCATATAATCAAACACCATATCACTCCTGGTGTCAGGAGACACCATCTCAGCTACCCGGGGGAGTAGTGTACTTCCTCCACAATATGTCTACCCCCGATGTATATATGTCCCCCCCCCAATGCATACATGCCCCCACTAAACTTGCTGACCTAGCACGCTTTCCCAGAGCCCAAGCCTGAGCGAAGGCGTTATTGCATCAGTTGAGAGCAGACATTCAAGTAGGGCAGACTATTTTACTGTGAGCTCGTAATAAACTCCTTATCTAGCTGTTTGTACACGGAGTTTCTGTCACCAAAGTATAGCAAGTTACACCCACAGGAAAAAATATCCTTCGTTACTTTCCTCACAGAGAGAAGGGGAGGAGGAAGTTGGGGAGGGAGGGACGAGAAAAGTAAAAGTAATACTGAAAAAAGATATATAGGTTCAGAGAGAATGAATAAAAATGGAATGAAGTGTCGGAAAGAAATCCCTGGGATAGGATGGCGTCTTTTTTTTCCTGTCTCCACATGATTTTATTTGGCATAGATAAGCCTTCTCTCCCTTGACGAAGGTGAAAGTAGGAACGGTGTAAGATTTGACACTAAGTGGGTTATAAATGAAGAGTAGAAAATGACATTAGAATGAGGTAGGGCAAGAGACTTCCATGTACTCTCTCTTCCTCCCTGGTCCAGCTGTTACCATTAAAGCAAATATTGTGTTTGGCAGTGTCCCCTCACTGCCTGCTGTTACTATCAGCCCTCCTGCATGGCCACATTGCAATCAACCTTTCCGTCCTTGCTAATGTTAATTAAAAAGTAATTGTTTTATTAAGTGCACTTTAAGTTACAATCCATCATAGAAAATTGGAAAAAAAACATTTAGACATCCCTTTGAATCATAAAATGAGGGAGAGCCCTTGTTGGGTGCTGAACAGAGGGAGAAAAAATACTTAAGACTCAAAAAATGAGGGAGGGCGTGCTTTGGGTGCTGAACAGGGTGAAAAAAAAAGAAAAAACCTAAGACCAGTGAAGGCTACATAGAGAAGGTAAAAGACAACAAAGAATATCATCATCATCATCATCATCCGGACTTCCCTTCCCACCCAAGGGCAGGGTGAGGAGTAGCAACGTCCAGACAACAAAGAATAATAGAAATAAAAGTGTGTGGACTGTGGAGTGACAAAATAAAGAACGCTGCAAAACAAGACAAATACAGAGAGAGAGAGAAAGAGAGAGGGGGGGGGGAGAAAATTTGATTTGATCAGCTTAATAACATTACATTCCCCACACCCATCGCGTGGGTGGAAGCTTAACAGTTACTATGGAACACTGTTTGGACCCCAGGATGCTTTGAACAGCACATCACATTAGATCAGCTATTTCACATACAAAGTTAACTGTCAAAATAATTATAGGTCTTTAAGAAATATCAAGGATTCTCAGAACCCACTATGGGACAGGACTTCACTTACTGTAAGCAATGTCGGGATTTCTTGCTGAATATGAAAATTTTTCATATTCAGGGTTAACTGTTAACATATAAATGTTCATGAAATCTCTAGGATTGTCAGAATCCACTGCGTGATAGCACTTGCTTACATTAAGTAAAGTCTACATATCTACTCAGAATCTCTCAGAAGACTATCATTATGCATAAGGTATTTTCACATATCTACAAAATTCTTAATAAAAGGATCTCATTATTCCTGTACTGTATCTTTCACAATGCACTGCATAATGTCACAGTGTGTGTGGCAAGTATCTCTTGCATAGTTTACATTTGGTGTCAACGCTATATCCCTGTACTGGATCTTCTCACATTGCACTGCATAATGTCACAGTGTGTGTGGCATGTTTCCCTTGCATAGTTTACATTTGGTGTCAACAGTAACGCCATCTGTTTCGTGCCAAAGATACTTATAACCTAGTCTAAGCCTAGCAGTAGTAACATCAAGGAGTCTGCTGACTCTGATCATCCATAAATATGGGGCTCCTCTTGTATCATAGACTGATAATAAACGAACTTACTAGTGTCCAGTTCTCTGTTTCGTGTTTCTAAGAAGACTAACTGTTGCTCCCTTTAATAATTGTTTGCAAACTGCTGTTGACAAACCGAAATTATAGTCAACTCTCGCTCTCTGGGTAGCGGTCTTAACCAGTTCATCTGTTCGATCATGCATGCGGAGACCAACATGAGATGGAATCCATGTATTGTACACACTGATACCCTTATTAAGAGTATAGTTGTACCTATACCTGTCATCAGACACAAGTACATTATTGGTGCGATATAAAGAGTTAAGGACAGCAAGAATAACAAAGAGTCCGTTACAATAAGGGTGTCAGTTCCGGTTATGAGTACTTGCTTCCGTGCAAGGAGTATAACACACAACTTAGTTTGTGGTGTGGAGGCACAGTTATTAATAAAGGCCAACTTCTCACACCAGAGACCATTTGCTTTTGTCAATCAGTCGACTGATTGCCTGAATTAAATAATGTACACAGATGGTTCAGTCAGTAAGACCACTGGACCAACTGAGAGTGCTGTAATTTTCTATCAGTGTGATGGTGTCTGGTATGAGAAAGTGGCTGGCATCAATAGCTGGGTGTCCACGCCACAAACAGAGTTGTGTGCTATGGTTCTTGCACTGAAGCAAGTACTCATAACCAGAACTGACATTCATAATGTAACAGACTCTTTGTTATCTTTGTCTGCCCTTGCACACACACACACACACACACACACACACACACACACACACACACACACACACACACACACACACACATAAAGAACTGATAACGGAATTAAGATGCAGCAAATCCTACTTAAACTGAATAATCCACTTCTTCCAGTGACTGTCTTTATAATGTTCATGCCAGTCATTTTCTTTCTTTTCCTCATTGTCCTTTTCACTCTAACTAACATCCTGTCACAACCACTCCTATTTCATTCTTCTCTTCTGTGTGTGTGTGATTCACAACTTCCTTCTTCTCTCTTTCGTTCCTCATCGTTCTCTATCTCTCTCTCCTATTTGCACCTTCATTTCTTTCTCCATTCAACTTCCCATCTACTTTCCCTTTCCCTTCCATTTTTTTTGTTTCATTAACAACTACTTTTAGTTACTCTTTCTCCAGTTGTACCCAGCATTCCTTCTTCTGTTTACCTCTGTTTCTCCTTTACAACTGTCTGTACCATTCCTTTTAATTCCTTTTCCTCTCTTCCACTGACAACTTCTTTTCCTTTCTTGGTTCCATTTCCACCTCCCAATCTTCTCTTTACTCTTCTTCCTGCTCCATTCTTCCATTCCTTCAAACACACTAAAAGTCGTTCCAAACTTCCCCAACACTTGCTCTTACCACATCCGTTTTTTGCTCTCAAGTTTTCTTCTCATAATTTTCCTTGAATTTATTTATTTTTCTTTTTTTACTCCTCTCTTTCCTTTCCCTCCGAACAATTTGTGTTTACTTTCATCTAGTGTTTCTCCCCACCACAAAGTTCTATAACGCTGTACTCCAGTTGGCTTTCTTAGTTATATATTCTGTACCAATACACTTCACTGCCTTCTTGTATTCCATTGATGTAAAACTAAGTCGATATTAAAATATGAACCATAAACAACAGAATGTTAAGGCACAATATGCAAAATAAATCGCTACAGGAAAGGTTCCCACAAAGCTTTCCATGCCATCTACAATACCTTTCAGTAACAGAACAGTTTTAAGATGCAGAAATATGGAGTGTGTTTGGGGAATTAAGGGAAAGAAGACACGAGGGTAGCATAAGAGAGCACAAGTGGTCTTCTGGAAGAATCCGGGTTTTAATGTTGGTCAGGCCAGACTCTTGGACAAAGTCTGTTTCCCACTTATCTCTGGTCACCCAACAGTATAACTCGTGATCTGGATTTATCATCGGTTGTTGTCTGATATATTGCAAAGAAAGATTGAGACTTGGATAAAATTGATTCTCTGCCCCATTAATCGTCGTGCAGTCTGAGGTGAATGGCCAGGAGTTACATTGGTTGGTTTTGTACTATAGTGTACAAATCTTTGACGCATCAGCATGAATCACGGACTGAAAGACACAATAAAAAAAAGACTTCAGTTAGATTATTACAACAACGACACAGCAATTTGCAATCCATATTTATGTGCACACACACACACACACACACACACACACACACACACACACACACACACACACACACACACACACACACACACACACACACACACACACACACACACACACACACAGGACGCCATATGAAGCCCTATAATGATTTTTCTTCTGTTATCAGGAGAGAACTGTCCATCATTGACTCAGCAATGATAAGTAGTGTTAGTGGTGGGGTCTCCTGCATAATGAATGGCATTACGGTGGATGGTCAAAAAGAAACATAAAAGGGATGATACAAAGACGAGTGAGAAGGTGGAAGAAGTTAAATGGAGGTGGATGTGGTGAGAGAGAGAGAGAGAGAGAGAGAGAGGGAGAGAGAGAGAGACAGACAGACAGACAGACAGACAGATAGACAGAGAGAGAGAGAGAGAGAGACAGACAGACAGACAGACAGACAGACAGACAGATAGACAGAGAGAGAGAGAGAGAGAGAGAGAGAGAGAGAGAGTGAGATGACATGGAAGCATGAAGCATAATAAGTCTTGGACGATAAAGAGAATCACTAAAAAGGCAGAAGTTTTAATGGCGGTGAGTAAGATCGTGGTGGAAGAGTGGTGGTGAGGATGCAGGTGTGGGGATGGGTGATGAGGTGGTGGGGAGACGGAGGTGTGAGGGTGATGATGTGTTGTGATGGTGAGGATGGTGTCAGGGGACGTATTTAGGCCTCTTATTGGCTTGGCCGAAAAAAAAACACTACCCATCAAATTAATACGGTATTTTACGTTATCCTACACATTTCGGCTACTAAAAAATCCATGATGCGATTTTCGTTGCAACAATTACTACTGGGACAATAATGTAGCTCATCATCAGGTCAGTTTCACTTAATGTTTCATAAGACACAGGATGGTGTTCTTTGCCCGTAAACTCTCAACAAAATTGCTGGCAGCTAAGAGGAGAAATTTTTTAAATGAAAGATTCACCAAAATGTTTTAGTGTGTTTTGTTGGCAATTGAAGAAAGTTAAAGAGTGTGTGTGTGTGTGTGTGTGTGTGTGTGTACTGAAACTGTATAGTCAAGGACAATGTTTACCATATATTTCACCTCTTCCACTTCTCACGTTACCAGCTAAAGTTCCTAAATTGAGAGAGGCTTGGTATGTGTCTCTCCTTATAGATGATTCCCTTTGATATAATGCGTCAGGGAGGAAATGACGGATAGGCCATAAGTGTAAAAAAGTTGAGGTGGAACAGTAGGTGATTTTTTGTTTTGTTTTTTTTGTCCCTGACTATACAAGGGATAAGAATTAATCAGAGTGTAACTTTTCTCGTTCCATTACTATTTACAAACTCCTTTCGTGTTGTCAAATACGCTACTGAGGCGGTGGTGCGGTACTTGCTGATCCGGTTATCTTGGACTCGAGGGAAGGCGAGAGGGTGAGAAAAGACAGGGGGTAAGAAAATTGATACTGGAGAGAGAGAGAGAGAGAGAGAGAGAGAGAGAGAGAGAGAATGTAAAGTATTGCCACTGTCATCATTAGACTCCTGAATACTGTTCACTTAAAAATGGCTAAGTATGATACAGATATGAGATGAAAATCATAACCATACTTTATATTTGAATATCCACGTAAAATTTTATTAGCACACCAGAAATTAGCTATTAACAAGAGCAATCCGAGATGGCGAACCTCTGCCAAGGCGGAGTATGTGGTGGATCTTTTGGAGATGTTATCTTGTATTTTTTGTACATGCACTGTAGGCATTATTTATAGAGGTAAACGCAAAAATGTCGAAATTGTCACTATTCACAATGGTAGAGAATCCCCTAAATAATTTCTGGATCCGGATGATGATCCGGATCGCCACCAAAATCAAATGTTTTTTTTCTTGGACGATACATTACTCTCCAAAAAATTTCAGTAAAATCTGTTCATAACTTTTTGAGTAATCCTGCTAACAGACAAACAAATTAACGCTGGTAAAAACATAATCTCCTTGGCGGAGGTGATAAAACAATGGTCGTTCCTAGCAGAATGAAAGGAAATTGCAAATGCAACGCGTTTTGCTCTTCTTTGACTAGCTTTTTTTTTTTTTTTTCAGAAGATAGAACATAAGAACATAAGAAGAGAGGATAACTGCAGTAGGCCGATTGGCCCATGCTAGGCAGCTCCTAGAAGAGTAACTGAACTACTAGAATAAGATAAGGATAGCAAAGACGAAGGCTCTCCCCCGCCCTCCAAACCCTCCAGCCGAAGCCGGCAGGAAAAAGTCAGAAAGAACACCACTCAGTATAGAAAAACTGGCGTGGACATTTTACAGGAAAGTGTGAAAGGAGAATAGAGACTATCATAGTGTAACCTGAAAAGAAAAATTTTTTGAATTAGTATTGGTTATAAGATTTTCTTTATTCTATATCCACCCCTTATTTGTCATATGCTTATCTAGCCTATGCTTGAAACTCTCAATGGAAGAGGCAGCAACTACTTTACTAGGTAGCTTATTCCATTCGTCTACTACTCTATTACCAAACCAATTTCTACCGATTTCCTTTCTGAAACGGAATTTTTCTAGTTTGAAACCATTATTTCTAGTTCTATCCTGTATGCTCACTTTAAGTACCTTGCTAATATCTCCCTTATTTATACCATTCATCCACTTAAACACCTCAATTAAGTCTCCCCTTACTCTACGCCTCTCTAGCGAATGCAGACTTAGTCTTTTCAGTCTGTCTTCATATGACAGGTTCCGGACGTCATGTATCATTTTAGTCATTCTTCTCTGTACATTTTCTAACGAAGTAATATCCATTCTGTAGTCAGGACACCAAAATTGTACTGCGTAGTCTAAATGTGGCCTTACTAAAGCTAAAGTTTCAGTATTACTTTAGATGATCTATCGCTCACGCTTCTCGAAATAAATCCTAGGACCCTATTTGCTTTATTTCTCGCATTAATACACTGTTGCCTTGGTTTAAGGTCGTTACTAAGCATAACTCCTAGATCTCTCTCGCATTCCGATTTGCTAATTTCTTTGTTATCTAAGCTGTATTTAGTATCTCCAATGGTCTTGCCTACGTTAAGTACTTTACATTTTTTAACGTTAAATTCCATTTGCCAAGTTTTAGACCATTTGGACAATGTATCGAGGTCTTTTTGTAAGTTATGGCAATCGTCAGTCGAGTTAATGATACGCCCTATTTTTGTATCATCGGCAAATTTGCTGATTCTGCTATTGACTCCTAAGTCTAGATCATTTATATATATGATAAATAATAAGGGACCGAGCACTGAACCCTGTGGTACACCGCTAGTTACTAATCCCCAGTCCGACTTAGTTCCATTTACTAATACTCTCTGCTTTCGTCCTTTTAGCCAGGATTCTATCCATTTTAAGATATCGCCGTCTATACCGTGTGCTCGAACCTTTCTAACTAACCTTTCGTGTGGGACTCTATCAAAAGCTTTACTAAAGTCCAGATAAATAACATCGTAAGCTTTATCGCTATCTACTGCCTCATAGACCTCCGAGTAGAATGACATCAAATTTGTGAGGCAGGATCGTCCTTGCCTGAATCCGTGCTGACTTTCGTTTATAAGATTAAATCTTTCTAAGTGTTCTCTAATCTTATTTGCCAAAATTGACTCTAACATTTTTCATACTATTGACGTTAGACTTATCGGACGATAATTCGACGCAGCTGATTTATCACCCTTTTTAAAGATGGGCACTACGTTTGCGGTTTTCCACGCCTCGGGAACTTCTCCTGAACTTAAAGAGTCATTAAATAACGTTAAAAGTGGCTGACATAATTCTTCTTTGGTTTCTTTTATAATTTTTGCATATATATCGTCCGGACCTGGCGATTTTTGAGGTTTTAACTTAATTTCTTTCAATACGTCCTCCTTACTAATGGTTATTTTACTAAGAATATTTTCCATATTCTCATGGTAAATATTTGCTGCTTGAGGGACCAGGCTTAGATTTTCCTTGGTGAATACTGATATGAAATCATTATTTAGGATGGAGCACATTTCTTTATCTTCACTGGTAATGTCACCTGATTCTGTTCTGAGTGGTCCTATCCTATCTTTATTTTTCGTTCGGTACATTTGATAAAAACCCTTGGGATTTTCTTTTGATTCATTTGCAACCTTAATTTCATAACTTTTCTTTGCTTTTCTTATCTCCCTCTTTACTTCTCTATTTAAAATTGTGTACCGGTTACGTAAGTGTTCCTCTCCACGTTTTATTTTTCTATATATTCCTTTCCTTTGGCCTATGAGAGATTTTAATCTGTTGTTTAACCATCTTGGTTCTGAATTGTTAGTTCTAAACGGTTTTGAAGGAATATATCTATCTTGGCCTCCGTGTATTATATTTATTAACTCATTATACTTCTTACTGGTTGAACGTCTGTTTGGTACTGGAGCTGAGTTAATTTCCGTCACCTGGACTACATTCCTATCTACCACCTCCCCCCTCACAGACACCTGACGGACATCCCCACGTGCTTCCTGCGCCTGACCAATGACCTGGGGATCCCCACTGACCTGGCATTCCCTCAAATAGCTAATCTCCCTGTGGAATACCGTTCGAAAATAAGCTCTTAAGCCATCGAAATCTCCTAGACGAAAATTAGGAATGGTGGAGGTATTTTCAGTGGAACAGACATCCCAAATAAATTTGAACTTAATTTCTTCATGATCGCTATTACGGAAAAACACCTAAAATCTTTATCTAATGGGCTTTAGAATTATGTGCACTTAGTCAGACCAAGTCATGCCAAGTACCGTCACTTGGAAATAGCCCATAAACCAAATTCAGTCACACACCCTTATCATTCCTACTCAGACACGTCATTGTGCCCAGCGTTTGTCTAAATTCGCTTGTTTTTTCTTCCTTTTTTCTGTCTTCATGTTGCTGATAATTATCTGCTGCCAATATCTTCCTTAATCATGCCACTTCGTGACATTAACCTGTATTTATATACAGTATATGCATATGCATACTGTATATATACATACAGTACATATGTATATGTATATATATATACCGTATATATATGTATACCATATATATATACAGTGAGAGAGAGAGAGAGAGAGAGAGAGAGAGAGAGAGAGAGATTTTTATTTATTTATTTTTTTTTTTAAGTTTCCTACTCTGGGCATAGGCTTCGCAGCTTGCTGTCAAGGCCCAGTAGTCCTCCTACATGCCCACCGTCCATACTGAATTCATGTTAGGGCTGTCTCATTCAGGACTGGTGTAGTTGTATTAGCGGGGGTATTTTTTCGACATGTCGGCGGGTCTTCTGGTAGATCAGTAAAGTCTGATTCAGTGAAATTCAAATCCTGAAACTGTTCCCTGCCCCAGCGGGGATTTGAACCTGGGTCCCGTGAGACTGCAGGCCACCTCTCTACTGATATTAGGGTGTCTCTTATATGATCGATATTTTCCTGAAGTATGCCAGCAATATTTTCTGGTACATAAGATAATAAAGGAGCATTGTGGTGTGGATGTGGATGTGATAGGAAGCATTATGAGGAACACACTGAGGTGGTTTGGCCATGTGGAGAGGATGGAGGGTGAAAGACTGACGAAGAGAGTGTATGTGAGTGAGGTGGAGGGGGGAAGAGGGAGGGGGAGGCCGAGGATGAGATGGAGGGATGGGGTGGAGAGGTATATGAGATAGGGGGGTGTGAGTTGGGAGCAGGGCAGTGAAATGGTGGGGGACAGGGAGACTTGGAGGCAATTTGTTTGTGGCCACCCCAAACGGGATTGAGGCGTCTGGCAATAGATAGATAGATAGACATAAGATAATGCGAGCTTCCACACAAAATTTCAGTTCGATTCTAGCACTTTTCACATTAGACCTGAGATTTGGAGCATCGACTTCAGCACAACCACTAGACTCCCTTCATTACACAGAGGAAGAACCTGCTTTTGCTTATACGGGCTGGACCTTCACCTTCAAACATATAAAGAAGCATATCTTGCTCCCCGCACAGGCCAGACACCCTGTCGCTCGGCCACTGACATGGCTTTTGTCGAGTCGCTGGAATCATTTATGCTTGCAATCGCCGCCTTAGCACATGTGACGACTCCTATATTTCAGAAGAATGATGACACAATAGCGTTTTTAATTGTGTTCAAGGGGAAAGCTTCCTTTTATCATCATATTTGTTTTAATCACTACCTCTTTAGTATAAACATGAAATAATAATATGCATGCAAATGAATTTCCACAGATGTTCAGGTCTCGTTATAGAATTAATCACGAGGATGTTCCTGATCGTCCAACATATTCCCAATATTCCTGACTGTTTTCTCCCAACAAATAGAAATATCTTAACCCGCCCCATCCCGTCGACGTATGGGTACTTTGCAACGATTTGCATTTGCCAGTCCCGGTGACGTACCAGTACGTCGTGCAATTGCAAGGTCCCTAATTTGCACAATTTTCAATTTTCGCACATGATTTTTTGTATGTATACACGGGACACCTTTCTCTATTCCTCTACAAGATGCCAAGCAGGGACAATGCCTTACACTGCATAACCTCCCCCCTCCCCCCCTCATGCCATTGTCTTGGCAAAGGACCTGTTACCAGTGACCTGCCTAGTAAAGATATTCAGGGCCAGAGTGATTCCCCAATCGTTGACAATGTGGAGGACAATGTTTACATAGCATTAGAAGAAGAAACAGCCAGAAATAATGATCAGGTAATGTGGCAAAAAAAGGTCAGGTATGGTGATTAGTTAGTGAGTGAAACAATGCTTATAATGCCTTTATTACTGCTTGAAAACCAATATACTCACATACTACATATACATTCGTACCAAGTAAATAAATAAATACCGTTTATGAGTGGATAAAATAGTTACCCTCCCATAGAACTCGTTTTCTTTGGTGCCAGCATGTTAGAAAACCCACTCAGGTAAGGAGGAACTCCTACCTGGATTGGGCACTTTAAACCTCAGGTGAGCGATTTCTTTATGAATTTTCGATGTTTCTCATCAAAAGCGAAGGTTTTAGCCAAAAACAAATTTTTGAAAATACCGCGGGACTGGGGGATGTCAGAGGTGCGGAAAACCTCGGGACGTGACGGGTTAAACGACACTGGATGGAAGAACCACAAGGAGAAACACAAATTTCATCATCCAGCCATTAGCACTATCTCCTGCCCAGGAGGTGGCAAAATATTAATTTTACTGCAATGTGCCACCAGTCTGGGGGATGTGGAGATAAACTATAAGAGAATTGGCACACTCTAAGAAAAGTGAAGACCATGTGGCAGCAGGCAGGGTTCAAAACTGTCTCAGATCGAGTCATCAGACTAAAGCTGCTGTCACTCTATAATGATACGTTAATCAAGAGGGGTAAAAACTGACAAGACCTACTGAAGAGGAACGGTAAAGATTCAGGAGGAAGTTGGACAAGCTGTTCGATATTTTGGCCAAGGATGCAGAAACGATTAGGTACGACATGTTGAGAAAGGCAGACAACAAGAAACGTGACCTTGCCTTTCAAAGACCAGTTAGGTGAGAGGAAGATGATGTTCACTGTTATTGACAAGAGGTACCAGGCAGTGTTAGTGAGCAAAGAGCAGAGGGACCTTGCCAGGAAACAGAAGGAAGGGAAAGAGAAGCAAAGGACGTTGAAGATAAAGTCTTTCTGTCAGTCTGACGACTATGAAATTGGATATGAATTTGAAGAAGATGAGTCTCCTGTGGAATTTCCAAAACCATCATCATTTAAAAGTGAGTATACAAAAGAGAGTTCTAGGACAACTGCCCCCTGGACAACTGCCCCCCAGACAACTGCCCCCCGGACAATTGTCTCCTCAAAATATCACCCAATTCACTGTACAGTACAAATGGTCGCAAGTATCTAACCTAACCTAACCTAACATATTCTAATCTAACAACCTGACCTAACCTAACCTAACCTAATCTAACCTAACCTAGCTTGACCTTACCTAACCTAACCTAACCTAACCTAATCTAATCCTTAGCTGGAGGTAATTGCCCAGGGAGGCAGTTGTCAGGGGGGCGGTTGTCCTACGGGAGCGATTGTCCAGGGGGCAATTGTCCGAGGGGGCACTTGTCCAGGGGGTAGTTGTCCGGGGGGCACTTGTCCGGATACCACAAAAGAGCAATATTGTTGGCAAAATGGGCCAGAAAGGCAAGTGGGTAAACCGTTTTTCTCAATGTCCCGTTCAACATTATTGTGAAAACAGCTGTAGCAGCTCTGAGGCTTAATTTGAGTATTGCTCAACATCAGGGAATGGTTTTGGCTTTCATTACAGAAAGTGGTGGTGATTTAACCCATCACGTCCCGACCACTTTCGCACCTCCGACACCCCCCCAGTCCTGACCATTTTTAGAAAAAAAAATTTTTTGGCTAAAACCTCCGCTTTTGGTGAGAAACATCGAAAATTCAAAGAGAAATCGCTCACCTGAGGTTTAAAATACTCGATACAGGTAGGAGTACCTCCTTACCTTACAGGGTTTTCTATCAGGCTGGCTGCAAAGAAAACGAGTTCTATGGGAGGATAACTATTCCACACCACTCCTAAACGGTATTTATTTATTTATTTGGTACGAATTTATATGTAGTATGAGAGTATATTGGTTTTCAAACAGTAATATAGGCATTATAAGCATTGTTTCACTCACTAACTCATCACCATTCCTGACCTTCTTTTGCCACATTACCTGATCATCATTTCTGACTGTTTCTTCCTCTAATGCTATGTAAACTTTGTCCTCCACATTGTCATCGATTGGGGAGTCACTCTGGCCCTGAATGTCTTTATTGGCCAGGTCGCTGGTAACAGGTGAATTGCCGAGACAATGGTGTGTGGGGGGGGGGAGGTTATGCGGTGTAAGGCATTGTCCCTGCTTGGCATCTTGTAGAGGAATAGAGGAAGGTGTCCCGTGTATTCGTACGAAAAAACACACGAAAATTGAAAATTTTGCAAATTAGGGACCTTGCAATTGCAAAACGTACCAGTACATCGACAGGACTGGCAAATGCAAAATGTTCCAACGTACCCATACGTTGACAGGACATCTCGGGTTAACCAATTTTCCCATATATGAATCATCTGTGGCAGTAGACAGGAGGTCTTCGGGAAAATGATTCATGCAACGTAAGGTGTGCGACTTCAAGCAAATACTTAATAAGAGGGATGTGAGCCATTCTCCACACAGATGGAAAGTTGTTGGACGATGAGGATGAAGACCAGCTGGGCAGGAGGAAGAAAAATAAGGACGGATTGGCAGTTCTGGTCACCTCCCCTGACCTCCCTGACACAGAACAGCTCTCTGGGATCCCTATAATGGAATCCGGCACTGGTGTGGCACAGGATCAGGCTGTGGGGAAGCTCCTTGACAAGTTTGGGGCTGATACTGTCATTATTGCCACTATGTTCGATGCAACTGGGTCTATTACTGGCAGTCACAAGGGATCCTTCACTGTGCTGGGGAAATGACTGGGGAGAAAGCTGTTCAAAATGCCCTGCAGGAGGCATCTGCATGAGCTCCATGCCAAAAATGCAGCTCTGGCGTTTTCATGGTACCAGACTATCAGTCCAGGGGACAAAATATGAAAAACCTTTGAAAGCTATTGGGACAGCATAAGCAGACAAATAAACTCATGCACCTGGCCCGGTTCAACTGGTAAAAGTATGAGGGCACCTTCATGGAGTCAAAAGTGCTCTCCATCCTTGCATGGGCCAAGCACAGACTCTCTTCCACAGCATTCCCAAGGTCGGACTTTCGTGAACTTCTCACATTAGTGATCGTATACCCAGGGGGTAACGTGAGTGGCTTCAAATTCTTCAAGCCAAAGAAAGTCAGCTCTGGTAGGTTCATGCAGAAAGCCATTTACTGCCTCACCAGGGAGCTACTGTCAGACCAGGTTAACCTGTTCACTGAGGAAGAGAAGAGTGAGATTTTGGTCATGTCTGAACTGTGTGCAGTCTTCCACGCTCACAGTTTTCTTCGCACGTCTCTAACAGCTGCCACTCCTTTAAACGACCTTGTGGCCCTCCAAGAAATGAGGGCGTATAGAAAGATAATGGAGGAGCCAGTGGAGAAATACCTGAAGAGTCTAAACAACCACCTGTATTATCACTTCCGATCTCTGGTCATGTTCAGCTTAGCTGATGAAGCCGTCTCTGAAGAGGAACAGAAAAAAAAAAAGAGATTGCCGACGTTCTGATCTTAACTGACTGCCCTGCCAAATTTCCCCAAGGAGATGGAAATACCATAATATCCGGCCCTGACTTAGTTATAAACAGGAGCTACTGGCCCGATGCTGGATCCAGACCCAGTCTGTCGAGGTCTGTGGGCCAGTTGAGCTGGCTGCTTTTCGAGTATCTGGGGATGAATGCGCTGGAGGATGTGGAATGGCTTGGCAAAGAAATGAAGGGCTGGTCAGAGGAGAAAGGGTTCAGGGAGTTCAAAGGGTTCACCACAGGTCTTACCTACGTTAAAAACCCGGCAAAGTGAACCATAAACTAGCGAAAGACTTTCTCCTCGGGAGTAGGAATGATGAGGATCTGCAGAATAGATTCCTGATAGTGGCAGAGAGCAGGAAGCTGGTGAAGGCTAAGGAGGGAAAATTGAGCAAGACTGCCATGAAGCCGACTGTTTTTTTTTTTTTTTTTTTTAAGTGTATAAACACTTATCATGTACACTGGAGGTCAAAAGTTCTTTCCTGATCCCATGCACAACATGAATCCCAACCAACTGAGGTTCGAACAACCGTGCTTCGGGAGAAGGGGGATGCGGTGCTTCAGGAAGAGGGGGATGCGAGGTTCCGGGGTGGTAGAAAACTGGGTCAGAGGAAGGGATTCAGTGTCCAGACCCATGGGAAGATAAGTAACCAATATTGCCATGATCTTAGTATGATTCACCGGTAAGGTTATATTAAATTGATAAGTATGAATATGTTGATATAAAGGTAACTATTTACTCCGGGAGACGGGAAATATGATTTTTTATAAGGCGATTTAGAGAATCATGGTTAGTACTACGATGTTTCTCAGTCCTCGTAAAATAGAAGAATCATTGTGTATTTCATTTTTTAAATCATCGTTTGCATAACTGTGATTCGTTGGTTTCTTTGTAGAGGGGCCAGTCGTCGGTTATCATTGGATACTAAACTTCTCAGTGTATATTGTGGTCATACTTTTCTGTCTTTAATAAGGTAATAATTCACACCACACTTACAGGTATACCACCGTGATATTGAGTCTCTTCAACTAAGGAAGGACTTGATGGCAAAAGCTTGATCATTTCAATCAGTATCGGGAGAAGGTGCTCGGGATGAAGTTAGAAAATATAGCAGTAATTTTAATTTTGAGGACAGTGAAACACTTGAGTTAAACAAATGCATTTTTATCAATCAAACACTATAAATGACATACATACAAGAGAGAAGTTAGTGTATTTAAAGGAGCAAATAGGACTCTTGTGCAGTCAATAGACTTAATAAGCATGAAGATTTCGTAATCCTTTATCTATAGATGTTTTAGGACCCATACAAAATTACTTCCGTGTCACAACCTTCTGTCATCAAGGATACACATGCCCACAAAAACACACTGACAGATACATCTTTCCCTTTAACCCTTTGAGTGTGGTGACACATTATATACACCTGTACTTTATTCTTGGTATTGTCAGACAATTATATTTTGCTTAAAAATCCTTCCCAAATAGTGTGAGGTGTAATGAAGAACTTATATAACCTCTCCAGCATGCTGTCTCTCCCAAGCTGAATTAAAATGGGTTGAAAACAGCAAAGAATAAAATGTAAGAGACGTCAGGTGAGTCAACGGGTTAAAGCAGGTTGAGCGATGTTCTGTAGAGGTGAGTAATAATAATGTCAGACGTATGGTGAGAGAAGGGGGTAACCTGGAACGTAAGTGACAGGGAAAAAAACTGTCAAAAACAAAGAATGAAAGAGATATGAAATAAAATGCAAGGCAGTTATTTCCGCGAAAATATTCATATCACCACTACTAAACAAATTTATTGATTCAAATAGAATCCCCTTATATGTACAAATAGGGTTTTGAAAAATGCTGACAAAGAAATAAATGCATTCAAATTATACCTTGCAATACAGTGAACCTAGTTTATTCCTACTATTTCAAAATGGCTTTATTCAACTTAAAAATGGGTTTTAGTAAAAAAAAAAAAAAAAAAAAAAAAAAAAGGATAAGAACCAGCTGTGCCCCTTCAGTACCAGGATGTCTTTTCTATTATGCTTTTATTACCTACGGATATGTTCATTCAACTTACGGAAAATCTCTTGTAATGAAAGAATAAATATTCTTTCTCATTTTACCGCCTTCTATTTTTCTCCTTTTGTTATTTCTCTCTCTCTCTCTCTCTCTGGTTTCCACAAGACATACCGCGCTAACACTAACTCTTTATCGCCACTATCACCGTTTGGTCCTTACACCATCCATATACTAGGAGGCAAGAAATGGAAAGTCAAGGAAAATTATGAGAAATCAGTAAAAAACAGAGATATGAAAAAATGAGAGAAAGAGTGATGAACAGACAAAGAGGAGAAAGAAGTGAGATAAGGAAAGTTAATGGAGAGGCGGGGGGGGGGGGAGAATGTGAGGAGAGTATAGGGCACAAAAGTCAACTGTTAGCTTCCATTTCACCATCACCTTGTGTGTGTTTGTGTGTGTGTGTGTGTGTGTGTGTGTGTGTGTGTCATCCTGTTTTAACGGTTAGTCGGCTGTAAGTATGCATTTTTGTATCGCTCTTCTTCTCTTCACTCGGCCCGTTATTAATTCCGTATTTTATTTAACATGTTTTTCTTTTACTAACTTTGTTTAGCAAGTATTTCAGCCCAATAAATCTCCCGTTTACCTTCCTTCCTTCACCATGCCAGACTCGATCTCCTTCCCTCAACTGTCCGCATCTTCATCTCTCCCTTCTTCCGCCCTGCCCACCTCTTCATCCCTCCCTTCCTCCACCCCGCCCACCTTTTCATCCTTCCCTCCATCCTTCCACCCTACCCGCCTCTTGATCCTTCATTCCTTTCACCAACCAACCTTTTTATCCTTACCTGTCTCCACATGCCCGCTTCTTAATCCCTCCCTCCATTCATCAGTCAACTTCGTCATTCCCCCCCCCCCACCCTTCATCCTGTTCACTTCCTCATCCCTCCCACGCCCTTCGCTATCCCAGTATCTTGGTTTTTCCCTCCCCCCTTCACTGTCCCAGTCTCTTCGTTCTTCCCTCCCTTACTCCACACAGCCTTTTCTTCACTCCCTCCACCCTACAGCATGTCTCCCTCCCGACGTGTGTGTGGCAGTGAGCATTTACATTATCATTACAGGATCCGTGCACGGACTATCTAATAATATACAGCAGTGATGAATTATACAAAGCGTAAGAGTGAGCCAAGTTGGCAACATGGAATGTACTTCAAAAGAATGTTTCAATATTTAATTTTGATTCTCTTATGGATTTAGTCTACCTTATGTGATGTGTTGAACAGTTTCCTGAAAATGATACAGAAATCTACTTCATAGTGCAAAGAGGATAAACCAAATGCAGTCAGATCTTTAAGGTCATCTAAATACTGCATCTCTCTCTCTCTCTCTCTCTCTCTCTCTCTCTCTCTCTCTCTCTCTCTCTCTCTCTCTCTCTCTCGTGAGTTCTTTTTCACATTGTATCTTTACTCCATTTCTTGTTTGCTCGCTTTGTCCACATGTTCTCACTTCCTTACAGAATGTTCATGCCAGGAGTGTTGATATGAGGGTTTGTTGGGCCACCAATATTGTGTGTGTGGCCTGCACGTGAAAACATACATGGGTGTGTGAGGTGAGAGAGAGGAAGGGTAATGTCATTAGACTGGTGTAAGGTTGTGGGTGTCGCTATGAAGAGGTGTGTGATGGAGAGTGTTTGTGTGAGGTTGTAAGGCTGGAGGTGAGTGTATTGGTGTTCCATTTGGGCAGGACTGAGTTAGAACCTTGCTCTGAATAATTCACGACCAAGACCTATTCATAACAAACAGTTGTAGTATTGGTTAAATTATTCCGAAGTCAGAGGTCATCAGGAGTTCTGTAAATGCAGTTGTTTTGGTAGGTTTCCTTGAATTATTTGCCATTACTGCAATACAGGTTTCGAGTGCAAGCATTATAATGTTGGTGAACTTCTGCAGAGGTTAACTGGCGATAACAAACATGAAAACATGAGTAACATTGATATCTTCAGTCACACCCACTGAAGCAGTGCCTAGAGCTTTGATTTAAAAAAAGGTATGTAATGTCTTCGAGAGAAATAAAGTCACTGAATGTATGTACAGTGAGGTTGGATGACGAAGAAGTGGAAAATATGAATGCATTTAAATACTTGAGTAGTGTGATTACGAACCAGGGCGATGCGCTGGCGTATCTGTCGTCTATCAGTGGCATTTTCTCACATATGAGCGGCCCGACCCTGTCAGGCCCGTCCCGGCCCGATCGTAACGCTTTTGAGAAGCTTATATCTCAGCAACCACTGGGCCGATCATTGCGCGGTTTGCACCTTATAATAGCCCAATTCTTTAATTAGTTTTCGGTAGGTTTCATCATACCCAAGCGGTGAACGATGAACGTGACACGCGTCAAGTGCAGCATGTCGAGAATCTTCAAAAGTGGGCCACAGGCCAGGAAGTTTGTCGTAAAGGCATGAAGCTTGGTAAGTAGATAACCATTAGTATATTCTAGGCATCCTCGGAGTGAAAGGAGACATTTCATTGCTTTCGGATTGAAACGGTCGCGCTCGTACCTCGCCAACAAAGACGTTTTAATGGTGAGTAAGGATGGAAGTTTGAGGATGAAGTGCTTGAAATGGTACGACAAGGAAGAAAGGTTGCTGGTTCTTTGAAAGCAATGATAAGAAATAGGGAAATGAGCATGGAAGTAAGAAGTTGCTGCATAATAGTACTGCGATACCAACCCAAACATATGGAAGTGAAACTCAGACCTTGTGGACACAAGTCAAGAGTGTGAGCAGTGAAAATAAGTTATTTGAGAGGAGCATGTGGAGTTAACACGCAGCGACAGACTGGCAAATGAGGAAATGAAGGAGGGTTGTGGTGTGGAAGTGGATGTGATAGAAAGCGTTAGGAGAAATACACTGAGGTGATTTGGCCATATGAAGAGGATGGAGAGCGGGAGACTGACGAGGAGAGTGATTGTGAGTGAGGTGGAGGAGGGGAGAGGCAGGGAAGGGCAGAGGATAAGATGGAGGGATGGAGTGGAGAGGATTATGAGAGAGGGGGGTGTGAGTTGAGGCGAGGACAGTAAAGTGGAGCGGGACAGGAGAACATGGAAACGATTTGTTTGTGACCACCTCTTATGAGATTGAGGCGTCTGCAAATAGACAGATGAATAGATAGTATGTAATAATAGTTGTGATCTTTTATCAACTACTAAATGGCTAGCGCGACTCAAAACAGTATATTAACCAGATAAGTAGACAAATAAACAGAACGACAGATATATAATGACTGTGATTTTTATTTCCATTACCTTCAACACCATTATCGTCAACTGCAACATTTGAGTATTCCATTTCATTACACTAAAGTGTACAAGCACCGATGAACCTTCAGCAACCCAGAGTAAAACAGCTACTTGGTCACCTGGTCAATCAATATTTGACTTTTAAGTAATGTACAAGACAGATGTGTGCAAGTCCAGATACAAATTCAGGAACTGAAAGTAATAGTTTGTATGCAGCAGAGGCTCTGACACCCATATTAATTAATTACTGCAGTCAGTCCTCATATCATACTTAGATTATGCTTTTATACGATTTCTGTAAATAATAGAACAGAGGAAATAAAAGTGAAATTAAAAAATCCTTAAACCAGATTACAGGTGTCCCCCATTCATGAAAAATCTGCAACAGTTGGACTTCAACTGCCGTAGGTTGAAGTCTGGGAGGAAACCACTCTGGCGAAGTGAGTTCCAAAGAGATTCAGTTTGGGGGAAAAAAGAACTCTGATAGGCTGAAGCTCTGCAATAAGGCAGTGTGACAGTCCGGGCATGTGCGCTACCAGATGCCCGTGTAGTGGAGGGGGGGGGGAGGGGGAGGCATGGAGAGGTGGCACAATGGATGCAACTTCGTCTGAGCATTTGTCATAAAAGTATCTGTAAAATAATGCAAGGGAGGCAACATTCCTTCTCACTTGTAGGGGAGGTAGTTCACTTAGAAGAGTTGTTGTCGATCGTAGCAAAACAAGAACCACCTCAGTTCCAACTGACATCAGTACATGGACCTTCCATTTTTATACTCATTCCAATTGGCTCCTCTGGTAGCTTAGTCTCATTGCTCTCATACTTTCACTCATATGAAACATATTCAACATCCACATTCTTCCTTTCCCTGAATTATAATGTCTATTTTCATAAATTGCCACCATTTCTAGAGTATTTTCTTCCCCCCCATCCCTCCTCCTTTTCGCTGTTCATGTTATTGCTGCTTTTGCTATGGCTTCATCCATATCACCATATTTTTCTACTAAGCTTGTACGCTGAATCATTTCCTCATCATCTCTCTGTGTGCTTCTTTCCTCAACTCCGCCAGACATTTTCAGCACCATTTCATCCGATTTACAGGCTTCAGTCCCCACAAGGGTCTCATTCTTTCAGCTCTTACATACATTGTTCTGTCTCGTTTAGCCCCAACTACTCTCACGTTCCACTCACTTGTGTTTTGCTCCTCTCTCTCTCTCTCTCTCTCTCTCTCTCTATGTATATATATATATATATATATATATATATATATATATATATATATATATATATATATATATATATATATATATCACCTGGCTTCTAGTTCGGAATTCCCCTATCTCCATTTTCCCCTCCCTGTTTTCTCTCACAGTTTTCTGCATTCTCTCTTCCCTGTCACTTTATCAACCAATCTTGTTTTCGTTCCCTCTCGCTTTCTCTCTCTCATATTTCCCACACATGTCCCTCACCCTCCCTATTTAACAGTAACGTAACACTTATCTAGTACTTCAGTATTTCGCCATATCCCTTTTCTCCTCCATTTTTCCCTCAACAGCGCTCATTCTTTTTCGAGCTGTCAAATCTACATCACTTTACCGGTCCCAGTCACGTTTCCTCTTACATATCCTTTATGTGTTTTCGCCCTCTCCCTCACATCATTAGCAAATGTTTCTCCTCTCCCTTTTGTCCCCCTCCCAATCTTCTCTCTTTGCCTTTTCTGCGCTTTCTTCTTTATCACTTTTTCAGCCAATCATTTATATCTTTAGAATTTTCAGGTTTGACATAGCCAGCTCTGGTTATACATTATATGATCACTCACCATTATTTCCTTACCCTTTTAATTTTTATCTCTTTCTACTTTTTTTGTTTTCTACTCGTCCTCCAAACCCTGCATTTGTTTGATTCATCATTTATCAAAAATATTCTTCCCTCTTCCTCACATTATCCTCTCCTTATTCTCACCATTTAAGTTTCCTATCTTTGCTTCAGCACTGCCTGCCTTCCTCTTTTTACTTCCTCTTCCCAGTGGCATATTTATCACTTGGATCACGTCCCCCCTTCCTCGCCAAACACATCACCCCCTTCACTCCCCTCCTTTCACTTCTCTCTCTCTCTCTCTCTCTCTCTCTCTCTCTCTCTCTCTCTGACCCTTTAACGTCGGTCCATGTAGCGTTTTCTCTTTATTTTCTTCCCTGTCATTGCCTCTCTTGGTTTTATTACCAGAGTATAATGTACGTCTCCTATTGTACTTCTTAATGTTTTTTTACTCTTTTTTCGTTTACTTTATATACCTTTATTCGCAGTTCAATCTTCAGTATAGTGGAAGGTGGGGGCGCTCACCATCCACTCACTCGATGTAGACCTGCTCTCGGGTGACTGCCCTTTCCTCTCTTCTTTCTTTTTTTCTCTTCCTCTGTCTACGGGTGACTTTATACTGAGTGACATGCCAAATAGCTTCCTGTACACCAGGAAACAATCTACGACGCTGGGTGGTAACCATAGAACCAAATTATGGCGCCTTGTGGTTTAATGGGTAATTAAAGCACTCCAGTCGGGTTGAGCCTGTGCGGGTTTATATCCAAGGAGTGGTTGGGGTTTACTGCTCACGTAATGCCACCCAGGGATGAGTGAGGCTGGTCACTCTTATCTTAAATGTCATGACCAATTTGTCTAACCCAGGGCTCCTACTCTTCTCATGGGGCAACACAGGATTAGATGATGATGATGATGATGATGATGATGATGATGATGATGATGATGATGGAGCTTCAGTACATCTCCCGCTCCTAAGTTCTCAGATTCCTTCCTTCTTCGTTACCTCTTCGCCATACCTTTTCGTCATTTATTTCTCTTTGTCCTCCTGACTCTTCTCTCAACCATTCCTTCCTCTTACAACATATTCTACCTTCTTATCCCCATCCACCCGCCCCAGTATCTCCATACTTAACCCGCCTTCTTATTTCCCTCTCTCTCTCTCTCTCTCTCTCTCTCTCTCTCTCTCTCTCTCCACCTCATCCGCCTTCATCTCTCCCTGCCTCCCGTTCTCCCTATTCTTTTCTTCCTATTTTCTTTCTTCCCTGCTGCTTCACATTCATACTTCTTCTCTTCCTGACTCTAAGTGCATTCTCTTCCTCCCTGTCTCTGTTTCATCCCACCACTTCTCCCAGCAATCTCTTCAAATTCAAATTCAAATCCATAGTCTTTATTTCACCTATAAACAATTACAGGGTACAATATTAATATAAGTAGACATAATTTAAAAGGCTGAGCTCATGAAATCAAATACTTTTTATGAGCTCAGTAAATAGTTGTACCTCATATGTTAATGAAAACATTGCACAATACATAATGAAAGCTCGCTATATAATTTTTCATCGAGTAATTAAAAGAAAACTATTAATCTTATCAGATATTTGTGTGATAAGTATAATATAATTAAAATGAAAATGACATCAAAATTTATACAAAATTGCATCCGTATCGGCTTACAATATATTTTTTAGTTTTCGTCTTGAAGGTTATGTGGTTGGTAATGGTTTTCAATTCATCTGGCAACTTATTCCATATTAAACAACCAAAATATGTAACAAATCTTTTAAATTTTTCAGTCTGTGGTTTCTGGGGTCGTAAGTTAGTTTTCGTAAATTGTGAGGATGAAGACTGGACATATTCTGAAAATTAATGGCAGTGGGATGGCGTAGTTGATTATATACAAATTTTAGTGTCTCTACCCTGTATATATCCTTTATTTTTAGTATCCCAAAATGCTTAAAGAGGGGATTGGTAGGTTCTCTGTAACTGCCTCCTGAAATTACTCAGATAATTTTTTTCTGAAGTAAGAGAAGTTGCTGAATAGAGGACATTACCGCCGAGCCCCAGGCAACGTTTCAATATTGTAAATAGGGGTAAATTTACACTGTAACTTAAAGTTTTCAATACATCTTTAGTTGTTTTTGATCTGGTAGAAATGGCCAGTGACTTCCTGGTTTTGGTTTTGTGTTGTAATTCGTACCTTTGACACAGACCAAGAACAAGATAGAGGGGAAAGTTGCAGGATTATGAGGGAGAGTGGTCTGCTGTGGTTGGGGTGGTTGTTGTCACGGGGTTTTAGAGAATTTTTATATTAAAGAATACTTTACAATGTTACTTGTGAATATGGGCAAGGAATTGACTTGTGAAAATCAAACAATGATTACTTTATTCCGGCTTAATTCGCCGATTCTCTAAGGACGAGAATATATTTACTTTCTGAGCAGTACACAGCAGAGACTAATTACTCACAAATGCTGTTTGTTAGTACTGCTAGCCTCTAGAGAAAGTGACTCCACCTCTGACAATCAATAAGTAATGCTATGAATGATAAACAGGTTCTTGCTGAAGCATTAACTCCAAGTTGGCACAACGGATTCAAGCTTAAAACAAGAAGACTGGCCCAAGTACCAGTTATGAATATGCAAAGCATTATACAAACTAGGAGCGGTAAGTGAAATAAACTTAATGTGGAAAAATAAAACACGAGTTTACATTACATTAAGCTCAAGAGAAAAGAACTGTAAATTTATTAAATACAATGAAGTAAATTTTACGTTAAATGAGTCTCAAATGAATTAAAAATAACAAAGAAAATACACTCACTCGCTCACTCAAAAGCTAAACTCTTAGGCCTAGGAAAAGCAAAAGAAAAAATACTTGTCAGTTAAGGGGACTGAGCGAAATGAACTGGGCGTCGGTGCTAGGACGAACTCTGCAAATACGATAGACCTCTATGCCAAATCACTGTCTAAGTGGAGATTCAGGAACTCGCTGGACAACGGCGGCGCTGCTCCATACTGGGCCTGAACGAACCTGCACTCACGTGTCTCAATCCTGACTGAATTCAAACAAGCGAGGCAAGGGCTGGGGCGGGCGCGCCCTGCCAACGAAAAAATTGTGAGCGATACATGCCCACAACATATCACTCAGCGAAAGCGCCAATGTCACGCACAAGGACAATCACTTATGAAACAGTGAAAAATGTTCTGAAAACTCTCCAGATCGGGTGAATACGGGGACGGTTAAACTGACTGATAAACAGTGGAAATTCCACTAGAATTAGTGGTTTTCCACCAAAGTTCAATGTCACGAGTTTGTTTAGATACAGAATAGCGCCAATTCGTGACAGTAGTGATGATGATGATTATGTTGATGATGATAATCAGTAACGGTTTCAGAAACATGCATTAATTCATCCCTAATTAAATTATTTTAGTACGTACTCTTCTGAGGAGTAGACTGTAGCACCAGTCGAGCAGGGCAGTACTCCCGAGGTGGATGGAAAGCTGATGACAGGGAGTGCTGGAGCTCCCGTTTCATCAGCCCTCAGGACTAGTTCCTGACCATCCCCCTTTGCTGAACTTTTTCAGTGTCTCAGTTACACAGAGAGTAGGCCAGCATGCTCTCCAGTACAAATTTCTCTATCTATCTTCACCAAACTACATGCACAGTACACACTACACTTCCTATTCAAAATTTACCATAATGGCGTCAATTCACCTAGCCTCGGAGTCCACAGGGGGGGGGACCATAAATGCCCCCGCCATCTGCCCCTCTCCCGGTGACGACTCGAGGTGCCTGGAACCACTGTCTGACTCTCTTCTTCTTCATTTCTGCAACATTCGCGGCCTTTCATCTAACTTTCGCTCTGTTGAGCACCACCTCTCCTCCTCTAAACCTCACCTTCTTTTTCTAACGGAGACTCAGCTGTCTGAGGCAACTGACAGCAAACCCTTTTCTGTATCCTCCTACTTTCTCTATACTCATTTCAAAGCCAAAGGTGGCTGTTGTGTATACATACGCAACGACTTATCTTGCTCTCGTGTTCCTGAACTTGATTCTTCTGAATTCTCCACTCTCTGGCTTCGGCTTTCCTGTCATTCTCTGACTAAATATATCTGTGCTGTTTACTTATCCCCTAATTCTACTGACTATCAAAAATTCTTCGACTATCTTACTTCTACGATGGAACACATTCTGTCCATTTCTCCTTTCTCTGAAATCTCCATTCTTGGAGATTTCAATGTTCACCACCACCTTTGGCTCTCCTCTCCTTTCACGGATCCACCTGGTGAACAAGCCTACATCTTTTCTATCCTTAATGACCTAGAGCAGCTTGTACAGCACCCTATCCGTATCCCTGACCGCCTTGGAGAGAGCTCCAACATACTTGACCTCTTCCTCACAACTAATCCTTCTGCTTACTCTGTTAATCTTTTCTCTCCGTTGGGCTCCTCCGATCACAACCTTATTACCTTAACCTGTCCTATCGCTCCAGTACGGCCTGCGGACCCTCCAGGGAAACGTCGTCTCTGGCATTTTGGAGCTGCGGACTGGGAGGCCCTCAGGCAGTACTTCTTTGATTTTCCCTGGAATGATTATTGCTTCCATGGCCGTGAGCCATCTGAGTGTGCCTTGCACATTACGGAGGTTATTCTCTCGGGCATGGAAGCATACATTCCTTTCTCATATCCTTTGACTAACGCAAGAAAGCCTTGGTTTAATCACGCTTGTTCTAATGCTGTCCGCAACAAGGAGAAGGCCTACAAAAGGTACCGGAGCCAACCCACCCCTGAATCACATAATCTTTACGTTTCTGCCCGGAATCGTGCTAAGTCTGTTCTTCGCTCTACTAAAAATAATTTCATCCATACTAAATGTTCTCAACTCTCCAACTCGAATTCTTCCCGCTCCTTCTGGCACCTTGCCAAAAATCTTTCTAACAACTTTACCTCATCATCCTTCCCTCCTCTTTTCTACTCTGATGGTTCTGTAGCTATTTCTTCTACTGATAAAGCAGATCTCTTCGCACAGACTTTCTCCTCCAATTCCACCTTAGACGATTCCGGTGCTGTTCCTCCATCACTTCCCCCCTCTGACTTCCTCATGGCTGACATTAAAATTTCTTCAGTTGATGTATTTTCTGCCATTACTGGCCTCAGTACTAACAAGGCATATGGGCCTGATGGGGTCACTCCTGTTGTTCTCAAAAACTGTGCTTCTGTGCTTACACCCTGCCTAGGCAAACTATTTCGCCTTTGTCTGTCAACTTGTACCTTTCCTTCTTGCTGGAAGTTTGCTCTCATTCAGCCAGTCCCAAAGAAGGGTGACCACTCCCAACCCTCCAGCTATCGTCCAATTGCTTTAACGTCCTGTATTTCAAAAGTTTTCGAGTCAATTCTTAATAAAAAATTTTAAGGCATCTTTCCTATCACAACCTTCTTTCCGATCGTCAGTATGGGTTCCGTCAGGGACGCTCCACTGGCGATCTTCTCACCTACCTTTCAGACTCCTGGTCATCCTCCTTTCGGGACTTTGGCGAAAGCTTTGCCATTGCACTTGACATCTCAAAGGCTTTCGATCGAGTCTGGCATAAATCTTTAATTTCCAAACTGCCCTCCTACGGTTTCTATCCTTCTATCTGTACCTTCATCGCTAGCTTCCTTTCTGGTCGTTCTATAGCTGCTGTCGTAGACGGCCATCGTTCTTCTCCTAGATCTATCAACAGTGGTGTTCCTCAGGGCTCTGTCCTATCACCAACTCTCTTCCTTTTATTCATCAATGATCTTCTAAGCTGTACATCTAACCCTATCCACTCATACGCTGATGACTCCACCCTTCACCTTTCCATTCGGTTCCCGCAACGCCCATCTCAACAGTTACTTCAAGAAACAAGGGATGAGGCTATGGCACACCTAATGTCTGACTTGGCTCATATCTCTGACTGGGGTAAAAATAATATGGTTGTCTTTAATGCTTCTAAGACTCAGTTCTTACACCTATCAACCCGACAAAATCTTCCACAGGTATACCCACTAATGTTTAATAATATTCAGATTAATCCTGCATCATCCTTGAACATGCTTGGGGTTTCATTTACTCGGGACTTATCTTGGAAAGATCATATTACATCTCTTGTAAAATCTGCTTCCAAGAGATTGGGTGTGCTAAGCCGACTCCGCTCTTTCTTTACCCCTGCACAATTGTTGACTCTATACAGGGGTTTTATCCGCCCCTGTGTGGAGTACAATTCTCATGTGTGGGGAGGCTCCCCACATACAGCTCTTCTCAATAGGGTGGAGTCAAAGGCTTTTCGTCTCATTAACTCTCCTCCTCTTACTGACTCCCTTCAACCTCTGTCTCTTCGCCGCACTGTTGCATCTTTATCTCTTTTCTATCGCTACTTTAATGGTCACTGCTCCTCTGAACTGTCTGCTTGCATTCCTCCACCTCTACGACGGGCGCGTAGCACCCGTCTGGCAGCAAACTCTCATCCCTTTTCTGTCCAACTCTCTAATGCAAGAGTTAACCGTTACTCCCAGTCTTTCATTCATGCAACAGGTCAGCTCTGGAACTGTCTCCCTCTGTCTGTATTTCCTCCTGCCTATGATCTCCAGTCTTTCAAACGCAGTGTGTCCAGGCATCTCAAAATGATCGGATCTTGAATTTGGCTCTCTATTGCATTTTGTTTTTCTCTTGGAGGGAACTGTTACTGCGGGCTCATGGCCTTTGGTTCCTTCTTCCTCGCATAAAAAAAAAAAAAAAAATACATGTGATTATCATCCACTCACTCGATGTAGTGCTGCTCTCGGGTGTCTGCCCTTTCCTCTCCATCCAACTTTTCTTCCATCCTTTTCTGCCTTTCTGTCCTTCATTCTTTCCTCGTCCTTCTGCCTACGGGTGACTTTACACTCCCTCTTCTGTCTGTCTTTCCTTCATTCCTTCCTCTTCCTTCTGCCTGTGGGTGACTCTACACTGAGTGACAAGCCAAATGGCTTTCTGTACACCAGTAAACCATTTACTACGCTGGGTGACAACCATATAACCAAATTATGGCACCTGGTGGTTTAGTGGGTAATTAAGGCGTTCCAGTCGGATTGAGCTGGTGCAGGTTTATGTCCAAGGGGTGGTTGGGTTTTATCGCCCACGTAATGCCACTCAGGGATGAGTGAAACTGGTCACTCTCATCTTAAATTTCAGGACCAACTTGCCTAGCCCCGGGCTCCTACGCTCCTCATGGGGCGCCATAGGATCGGATAATGAATGAATGAATGAATATAACTGACTGTGTGTGTGTGTGTGTGTGTGTGTGTGTGTGTGTGTGTGTGTGTGTGTGTGTGTGTGTGTGTGTGTGTGTGAGAGAGAGAGAGAGAGAGAGAGAGAGACGAATACTAATGTACGGAAAACAATAATGAACAAAATAAAAACTCAGGTAGGAAATGCAAGACGTCACTGAAAAAAGGAGCCTGTTGTCCCAAATCTGGTTTCGACCCCGGGCCCTCGCTAACCAGACCCAGTTATCTGCCACTGTTGGCTGTTGTGGCTTCTGTCAGTCACATGGAAGGAAAAGCTCTATGTTTGTATGTCTTTATATCTATCTGTGTAACCCAGCCAAGGCAGCCACAGAATAACAGTTCCACCTGTATGTCTTTATATCTATCTGTCTATATGTCTTTATATCTATCTGCCTATCCCAGCCAAGACAGCCACAGAATAACACTTCCATCCATCAATAAAACACTGGTAAACTTACGTGAATAATTATCTCTTTCATGGTCACGAGGCCTCATGTATTCTGTGTTACATAACACAAGACAATTTTACTTACATCAGAGTGATTCGTTAGTCAGTGTTAGGTAACACAAGACGATCCTATTTACATGAGGGTGATTCGTTAGTCTGTGTTAGGTAACACAAGACGATTCTGTTTACATGAGGATGATTCGTTAGTCTGTGTTAGGTAACACAAGACGATTCTATTTACCTGGGAGTGATTCGTTAGTCTGTGTTAAGGTGAAATATCTACACCTTTAAACACTGTTCTACGCTTGGATCAGCAGATATCCGTATTCAGCATTTCTCGAATATCTATACTTCTTATCCTTTATAATAATAGATTCCACATTTATTCTTACACAGATTCATACCAAGACAACCTCAAACGCTCATACGTTATTGTTTGTGTCAAAACACCTTCATGCAGTTGTCGCAGAGCCTCCGTTCTCTGTCCTTATTTTTTGTCAGGGACTTCCCAGCACTGGCCAATTTACGTAATTGAGCCACGTTATTCTCCACTTCATTTGCATATTTGCCTTCATTGTTTTAACACTGCATTAATGTACCGTACATGCAATTTTCAGGCCATTCAGGCCCTTCTCCTTCCAACAACGCATTAAACTGAGATGCACTTTCTCTCTAAAGAACAGCTCTTATGTACGTACTGTACATTTGAGGACAATAATATTGCTCTCTTTTCTATCGAGAAGATATGAAACTCTTGTATAAAAAGCTGCAATGTTTGTTGGGTTCCGAAGATCGCCTCAGTGGGTTTTGAAAGCCAGTGCTCACATCTCGTTATTTTTATACTGAACTGGACCAGTATTTATGTCCGCAGCTGTACATTTACTTTTTTTTTTTTTTTTTCTTCGACATTTAGAAAAATTTGCAAAACTTTGAACCAGCCTGCAAAGAGCCCGTGCACGGTTACCGAGCAACAAAGCACTAGGCTGATTATTCGTATTTAAGATACGAGTATTAAATCCTAACCATTAAGTACCAGCTTCACCATGTTTCCATAACTCTCGCTGTGCCCTTTCAGGTAGCATCTTCCATACGTATATCCTGAACAGCCATTGAGATTCATACCTTTATCACATTTTGAATTCCTGATAATTATTCAGAGCTCAGGCTTTTATGAGTCATTGAGCTGAATAATATCGTCTGACATCAGCTGCAACAGAATACCAGAGTATCAACTGATAGACTTCTGTAACTCGCCCTCAACTGAATAAACTTTATGGCATCACCAGGAATAGAACAGTAGAGTTGTCCCGTCATGAGACGTTAAGAGCAGTGTCATTTCTTGTGTTAATCATATCTACAGCAGAATATTTCATTCGCTGAAAAATAAAATCGGCCGTCCTCGCCTCTCACTGCACCACCTGGACGCCTAAATCTCAACATGAAGGCAGCAAAATATAGGAAGAATATTCTCCAGAGAAATTCTATTTGGAGGCGGTGGGTGGGTGAGTCGGGTGTGGGGCGGGTGAAGAAGGAGGGGGGATGGGGAGAGGGAGAAAAAGGAGGTTCGAGGAAGCAGAGGGAGGGAATGAAGGTACAGTAAAAGGTGAATAAAAGGGGTAGGAAGATGGAAGGGATAGAGGGAAGGAGTGGGGGGAGAAGGAGGGGATAGGGAGAAATAGGCATGGAATGAAGACGGGGAAATTGCACAGGAGAATACTGATATACAAAACACGTCGGGAAGGACATAATTGCACCAGAAAAAGACTAAACTATTGGTCAGAGGAAAATGGAAGTAGAAAAGAAAAAAAACAGCGATGACAGGCAGCAGAGAATATGAATGTTAATAATAAATCAGGCATCGAAGGAAAAAAAGAGGCAGGAGAAACACACACACACACACACACACACACACACACACACACACACACACACACACACACACACACACACACACACACACACACACACACACACACACACACACACACACACACACACACACACACACACACACACACACACACACACAGATGGGTAGACAATAGTGACACAGAGAAAAGGCTGAAACATTTTACTGACAATCCTATTACAGGTGGCACTGGAGGCTTTGTAGCGCCACTGTCATAGTGATTTACTTTATACATTATCACAGAACATCCTCTTGTGTCCCAGTAATGCCTTTTTCATATCTGCAAAGGTTTCATTAATTAGGCACAAGAAGATGCTGGGATTTAATTATCTCGATGGGTAACTAAAGAATAGGTGCTAAAAAGTATTCAAAGCCATTTAAGATACTATCATGAGGAAGATGGGAGTAACATGAAGACAAAGTTGTGTGGACGAGACATCAGAAAACACCAAGGAAGAAAGAAAATTTCTGTCTCAAGAAGAGGACATAAAATAGCAGAGGAGGAAAACAATCAAGTAAAACGAAGAGACGGACTATAAGACTATAAGAACGTGTTATGTGAGAGAAGAGAATAAGAAGGACACCATAAACAGTTTGGAGAGCAAGAATGTGCAAGGAAGGGTCACAAGTAGTTGGGAATCATAGCAATTCAAACATTTATATAAATTCATACCAAGTACTAAATTTGGTACAACAAGGACTGTTTTTAGGAAGGATTTGGCTCAGTTATGTATTTTACCCTGTAGACATACGATGTAAATGCATTAAAATAGAGGAAATATGGAAATATGCAATATAAAACAGACATAAATTATACTGAAATACCAGATATCAAAATATCATACATAAAAACTCATAATCTTCCACGTCAGAGCCCATTCGTCAATCGCTAGAAAATTTGTATAATATATCGAGGTCCTTTTGTAGGTGAAGACAGTCGTCATCGGAGAAATTGCTAACACTGCTAGTTATTCCTAAATCTAGATCATTTATGTATATAATAAATAATAAGAGACCGAGTACTGATCCCTGTGGTACACCGGTAGTTATTAATCCCCAACCCGACTTAGTACCATTTATTAAAACTCTCTGCTTTCTTCCCACCAGCCAGGGCAGTGTCCATTTTAAAATATCGCCGTCTATACTACGTGCTCGAACCTTTCTAGTGAACCTTTCGTGTCGAACCCTGTCAAAAGCTTTACTAGAGTCAAGACAAATAATATCGTAAGTTTTATGGCTATCTACCTCCCAATAAACGTCTGAGAAGAATGATAACACGTTTATGAGGCAGGATCATCATTCCATGATGCGTGCTGACTTTCATTTATAAGACTAAATGTTTCTAAGTGTTTTCCAGTTCATTGCAATAACTGACTCTAGCATTTTTCCTAATACTGACAATCGACTTAGCGCACAATAATAAGCCCCAGCCTGAGAGTTTGTTTTTCCTGCTTCAGTTTAAGAAATTGATCCATTATACCAAGGCAGCTTTTGTCAAAAACAGCACTGGAAACACTCATCACAGCTGCGGAAGCCATCTCTCTCACTAGTTCACGCACAAGGTAAAATTCGGGCACTAGATCTCAACACAAGTAAATATCTGACAAAAACTAGCTGTCAGCACACCAAAACACTTACTACCACACTGTAACACTAGAATCCACTATTTAATACACTAGTAGAACACACTAGCACACTTTATCACAGGTCACAAGACTCACTGACAATTCTCACAACAGACGGATTCAGCCAGGTAAATATGGAGCGCCATGAGACACGTCTGAAGAGACTGATCTATCTACCAGTCTAACTATCTATTAATCTGTGTACCATATGAATGTCTGACAAGAACAATGCAGTGGTGTATGAGAATTTTTTATTTTGTATACACAGACATGCAACTAAATCGTTCTCCACCCACAGTATTAATATCTTTTCATATAGGAAAATATATCTGTAAGGATGAAAGTATTATATATAAAAATACCGAGAAAGAAAGTAAGAACTCGGGTAAGGGAAGAAAGAATAATGTTGAAAAAAATGAAAAAAAAGAAACCTGAGTGCCTCCTTGGTTTTGATTCCTGGCCCTCACTACCCACACTCAGTTACCTACCAGTGCTCGCTGTCTTGGTTTCTGTCAGTTATGTGTAAGAAAAATATGTTGCCCAATCTTCGAGCATGATCTGTCTGTCTAT
The DNA here is from genome assembly GCF_032717465.1 of Coenobita brevimanus. Classification (NCBI taxonomy): domain Eukaryota; kingdom Metazoa; phylum Arthropoda; class Malacostraca; order Decapoda; family Coenobitidae; genus Coenobita; species Coenobita brevimanus. Next base: position 29,057,661 of record NC_137065.1, read on the forward strand.
CTATCGATCTATCGTATTAACTGTTATTCCAATTTTTTTTTTTATCTACATATCTACATATCTATGTACCTATCTACCTACCTATCTGTCTCTCTATCTACCAGTCTGTTATGCTACCTATCTGTCTCTATCTCTCAATCTGTTATTTTATTGCTCTCCATCTATCGATCGATTTATTATCATAGCTGTTAGTCTGTATCTTTCCGTCTGTATTTCCACGTCTCTGCCTTACTGTCTGTCTATGTAACTGTTTATCAGCGCCATTCACGATGACCACAACATCATTACTTCATGTACAACTAGAAAGCACTCAGAGAGCCCATACCTCCGCAAATGAAATTGCCATTAAAAAGGATTCGGATCCGGAGGCTTGGATATAGCATCTGTATTCGGATCCCGATCCGCCCCAGAATTTAATCAATTCATTCTCTGTCCATGGAGCACTTTCCACAAAATTTCATTGAATTTAACAGAGTACTTTCGGAAATATTGTGCGGGATACTCCGGATCCGGATAGGGATTTGGACCAAATTTAATTAATTTCTTCCTTGGCTCATGGCCCACCTTTCCACAAAATTTCATCAAAATCTGTTCACAGCTTTTGAGTAATCCTGGACAAGGATCCGTGGATATAGGATGTGGATCAGGAGCAGCCCCCAAATTTGATTAAATCCTTCTTGTTCTACTGAACACCTTTCCCCAGAATTTGATTGAAATTCATTGAGAACATTTGAAGGTATCGTGCGGAACACCCTGGATCCGGATCTGCACCAGAAATTATGCACATGTTCCTTGGCCCATGGTCCACCTTCCACAAAATTTCATCAAAATCCGTTCATAACTTTTTGAGTAGTCCTGCTAACAGACAAACAGACAGACAGACAAACCAACAAACCAATGCAGGGTAAAACATATACCTCCTTGGTGGAGGTAAAATATAGGATGAGAGGATAACTGCAGTAGGCCAGTTGGCCCATGCTAGGCAGCTCCTGCACGAGTGATTAAATTGCTAGAATAAGACAATATCTGATATTGACAACTACAGGGACACTCACAGAAGGCATACCTCTGCCAATGCTGAATCCGGATCCGCCCTCGAATTCATAGAATTCTTTCTTGGCCCATGGCCCACCATTCCACAAAATTTCATTGAAATTAATTGAAAATTTTTGGAGATACTGTGTGATAGGATCCGGATCTTGCTCCGGATGCGCCCCCAAGTTTAATATATTGTTTCTTGGTCCATGGCCCACAATTCCATTAAATTTCATTGTAACGCATTAAGAATTTTTGAAGATACGGTGTGACAGGATCTGGATGCGATCCCAAATTTAATCAATTGTTTCTTGGCCCATGGCCCACCCTCCCACAATATTTCATTGAAATTCATTGAAAACTTTTGTAGGTATGGTGTGAACAAACAAACAAACATTTCCGGATCACAACAAAAATCTATTCGATTGTTCATTGGGCCATACCCTACCCCTTCAAATAATTTCATGAAAATCCTTTGATAACTTTTTGAGTAATCCTGCTAACAGACAGACGGACAGACAGACAGACAAACGCAGGGTATAACATATACCTCCTGGCGGAGATAAATAATAGAAAACAGTTACTGTGCCAATAAATCAGTAACGAGAAACACTGTTCGCATTCAGGCTTCTACGACAAGAGAGAGAGAGAGAGAGAGAGAGAGAGAGAGAGAGATCGCAGGTATTATGATGAAGTAAAAAGAAGCCACAACGACGTATAAAGGATTCGATCCCTGACCCAACCCAACCTAACCAGACCCGGTTACCTACCAGTGTTGACTGGTGTGGCTTCTGTCCATACAATGTTAGCAAAAGCTGTTTATTTACCTATCTATCTGTCTATCAATCTATCTATCTATCCATTACTTCAAACAATTCATCAGAATGTGTAAAATAAAGGCTAATAAAACACCTCATCCCACAGTACAGCAGGGCGGAAAGCCGACCATTTGACCTGATGACGGACGATTTTATTCAGCTCACAAACTTCCGACATCTAATGGGTTGAACGTGTCTATTGCCACTCGTTACTAGTCCATCACCATCATCATCACCATTATCATCACCATTAGCATCACTTCTATCATTTTCATCATCAGCACCGTTGCCATGGTCACCGTTACCATCATCACCATTACCACCACCACCACCACCATCATCATCATCATCATCATCTTCAACGCCATTGCCATCGTCACCGTTACCATCATCACCATTACCTCCATCATCATCATCAACACCATTGCCATCGTCACCGTTACCATCATCACCATTACCTCCATCATCATCATCATCATCATCTACACCATTGCCGTCGTCATGGTCACTATCATCACCTTTATCTACACCATCTTCCTCCTCCTCCTCATCATCATCATCACCATCTTAATCATCATAATGATCACCATTACCATCATCATCATTATCATCATGATCATCGTCACCATTGTGCATCCATTCACAATATGATAGGTAATACGTAAAACTGAGCAATTAACCTCATTTTTCATTCATTCATTGCCAGACGCCATGTATCCCAGACGGGGTGGCCAAGGGCTTAGAGTTAATTGTTTTACAGGGAGGGGCACCAATCCTCCACCAACCCCACTTGACACGTAGGGAGAACGTTATGCCAACAGCATCTGGTGTTCCCAGGCGGTCACCCATCCAAGTACGAACCAGACCCAACGTTGCTTAACTTCGCTGATCGGACGGGAAGCGGTGTACTCAACGTGGTATGGCCAACAAGCTATCCATTCTCTGCGATGCTGCCTTAGTCTAGTATGTTGTTGTTGTTGTTGTGTGCTACCAGGGTATTGTCCTCCTGGTGCTATAGCCTGCTGGTACTGAAGGGGTTAATGAAGGCTAAGTCTAACCCGTCCACTTCCAAAATTCTCTCCATACCTGAGCACAGTCGTCTGGAGTTACCAAAAATATAACATATATGTCATCAGACTGAAGGGATTAGATTAAAAGGAATCCCTTGAATCTCATCATAAATTGTGATCCAAACCTGGTTCACAATCTGTGTCCACATCTCGTTGCTGTTTGTCGGTGAGGCCTTGTGTTTAGTTTTAGAGCTGGCAGGTGAAGTAGAGATTCCGGGGGCTGCAATGGTGGCGGAATGACGGTGTGGCCCATTTAATTGGACATGATTTCTGTGAAATCTGCTTGTGTCACTTTTTCATTTGTTTCTTTTCCTTTATCTCCTTACCATCTGTACCTTCTCCCATTCCTTCCCTAGACTCGAAAAGAGGTGTGGATAAATATGATGATATTGATGTTGATGACGTCGATGAAGAAAATACGCCAAGAGTTAGATTAGAAATATCCACCGAAGTCAAGAGATATAAATGAGTGCTTTAGAAGTAATGAAAAATGTACCTGTCGTTATCATACTATCGGTATCTATAATGCACGCACACGAGAGAGAGAGAGAGAGAGAGAGAGAGAGAGAGAGAGAGAGAGAGAGAGAGAGAGAGAGAGAATTATGCCCAAGACAAGCGATCGTACAAAAGGGAAAAAAATGGGCTAAAGTGAAGAACAGTGACTTGAAATATAAAAAAAGAAACCATCTCAGTACCCCCGGTTCGATCCCAGGCCTCACAAAGCAGACCCAGTCATCCTATCTACCTGTGTTGGCTGTAGTGGTTTCTGTCTATCTTCCCTTTTTTGCTGTCTATTTATCTGTCTTTTCGGTAAGGCATATATAGCAGGCTTTCTGAATGTATAAAATGTATTTATCCACTTCTGTAACAAATACCGTAACTAATCAATGTATCTGTCATGATTTCCCCGTTCTTACTTGCTGGAATAAATCTCTCTGTTTATTTCCCAGAGGACATTCCAAGTGGGTGTTACTTGTCGTGTTTTATCTTCAGGCTCCTGTGACTCACTCTTACCTGAGTAAAATATCTCGCGTTCAGTGCAATACAATACTAGAGTTGTCCTTATCAAGGTGGCTTTAACTACACCCGCGGAGGCCAATCCGTGTGTGTGTGTGTGTGTGTGTGAACAAAATAACTCAGCTTTATTCGTTGAAGGGCTGAAAGTCTTCCCAGGGGTTGACATATTATTTTTTAGAACAATAGATCAAAGGGGAAGGTCACATTGCATGGTTATCTTAGAGATTATATCAGATTTAACCTGATTTTGGTGGAATAGCTGAGGGGAAGGGAAGGATGAAGTGGTTTGGCACTGAAAACCCTTGATCAGTGGTTAAGGCAACAAAGTCAAAGGTTCAATTCCATAATTAAAGCAGGTCCTACGTAACATAAGATAAGCTTGGTGGAAGGGTTAACAGTCAGGCTAATATGATGCAGTTCGTTTTTTAAAACAATAGTTCAAAGGTGAAAGAAACAATCCATGGTCAACCCAAACCTCGTTTCTTAAATTTGGCCCAAACATGATAGAAGTAAGTCCATTAAAAATAGTAAAAAAATCGGTCAAAGATCAAGGCGTCAAGTCAGTTTAAAGTTGAGCCCAAAGACCAACTGTAGTGGGAGGGTGTTGCACTCTGTTTGTGTTCCTTCTTGTGTGATTGTATTATCGTTTTCAGACTTAGACCAACTGAAGTGGGAGGGTGTTACACTCTGTTAGTGTTCCATCTTGTGCGATTGTATTATCACTCTTGGACTTAGACCAACTGAAGTTGGAGGATGTTGTGCTCTGTTAGTGTTCCTTCTTGTGTGACTGTACTATCATTCGCAGACTCCAGTGCTCAAAGTAAACTACTGTACATAAAATCACCTGCCATCAGGTGGAAAAGGAGTAAAAAGGAGTCCCAACCAAGACACAGTTAAAATAATTTCCACCTTTTTCCGTAAGCTAAGGGGTTGCAATGGCCAGTGACTTTCTGCTTTTGCTCTGTGTCGTGATTTGACACAGACCAAGAAAGGAATGGAGGGACAAGGTCAGGGAGCATAAGAAGGAGGATGGCAGGTTGTGCATGTGAGGGCGTTATTCAGCAAGGAAAAAAGTAGGTAGATTAGGTTAGCATATGCTGGGTCAAAGTAGATACAGTTAGGTTAGGTAAAGGTAAGTTAGGTTAAGTAAGTTGGGTGTCCAACGCACTGCTACAGCTCACAGCACCGCCATCTTCGACCAGTGCTGATGACTCAACTGCTGACGCATCTTAATAAAAAAAGAAAAAGAAAGAAAGTGCCAGAGACAATATAGATTCAAGTTGTTGGGAATAATGTATGTAGAAAGAAGGGTATACATAGATACCCTGTCGATTGGAAAGTAATATATATAAATAATTATATACAGGGTGTAACGCGACGTATGACAAAAACTTACACCAATGATCTATCATGTAATTTTGAGCATATTTTGTTCTATAAGCATATGCTCTCTGCGACCCCAGATCAGTACCCAGCATTCGGCTGTTTTGTGGAAAAGCTTGGTCTCTTGCATGTGCCATTGGGTGAGAACTTGGCAGGGCGACGGGAGACGAGTATTATTAGCTTACACTGCACTGTACATGAAAATCCCATATCCTATCAATACACACGAGTTTTAAGAAGAAACTGTACGTAGTCTATTGATTCTTTAACATCGTCATGCATTCATGTAATTCTTTTGCACAAATCGACTGTAATTAAGGATTAAATTCAAATTTTATGGCTTGCAAGGGAGTAGGGAGGGAGGGAGGGAGGAGAGGATGGTGTGTTGTTGCCAGTTATGTAATATTTGGTTTGTAGAATGTTGCTACCAGCATTATCATAACACCCACAGCTCATTCAGTGAAAAAAAAGTTATTCTAAAGGGAGATTAGCAACACTTTGTCAGGAAGAATTTTATTTATCACAATTTTTCTGCTGCAAGTAAACGTGGCGCCATTGGGTATCTCCACCTGTGTTCCTCTCTGCAGACTGGCATTACCATCTCAGAATCCGTAAAAAAAATACATGATATCTGCATAGTCTTCATTGCTGTACGTACGTGGCATGCTGTTTCATGAACATGTGAAGCTGAACCCGGTGAACAACAGAACGCGGAGAACATTATTTGAAGCGTGTACCTCCCCTGCAAATGTTCCCGTTCAAATGACGTGGACGCAGGGCTGCCAAGTCTTTATCATCAATCTCGCTAGTTTAGTCCTGAAAACTTGCTAGAATGTCGCTAGATAATAAACACTGCAAATCATCGCTAGAAAATACGATAAATCTCTAGAATATCACCTAAAAATGGCAAAAATATCCAGAATGTAGCTAGATATCATGCTGCCAGATGTTAGTGTCGCAAGTAGAAGCAAAAAATAGGTCCAGCTACATAATCGTTACATTGGCAATCCTGTATCACTGTTCTCCCGTCAGCAGCATATGAAAAAAAATGGTGCCACGTTTACTTGCAGCCGAAAAATTTTAATGAATAATAATAATACTCCTGATTTAAAGTGATGCTAGTCACTCAGTACAGTAATGTTCATTCACTGAATGAGCTGTGGGTGTTAGGATAATGCTGGTAGCAACATTCTACAAACCAAATATTACACAACTGGCACAACACACTATCCTGTCCTCCCTCCCTCTCTTCCTTCTCCCTTGCAAGCCATAAAATTTGAATTTAATCCTTAGTTACAGTCGATTTGTGCAAAGGAATTGCATGAATGCATGACTTGATGTTAAAGAATCAATAGACTACGTACAGTTTCTTCTTAAAACTCGTGTGTACTGATAGGATATGGGATTTTCATGTACAGTGCAGTGTAAGCTAATAATACTCGTCTCCCGTCGCCCTGCCAAGCTCTCACCCAATGGCACATGCAAGAGACGAAGCTTTTTCACAAAACAGCCGAATGCTGGGTACTGAACTGGGGTCGCAGAGAGCATATGTTTATAGAACAAAATATACTCAAAATTACATGATAGATCATTGGTGTAAGTTTTTGTCATACGTCGCGTTACACCCTGTATATATATATATATATATATATATATATATATATATATATATATATATATATATATATATATATATATATATAATATTTTTATATATATGACTTTCCAATCGACAGGGTATATATATATATATATATATATATATATATATATATATATATATATATATATATATATATATATATACCCTGTCGATTGGAAAGTCATATATATAAAAATATTATATATATATATATATATAATATTTTTATATATATGACTTTCCAATCGACAGGGTATATATGGGTTAGAGCACTCCGCTCTGACCGAAGGGTCGGAGGATCGAATCCACCCAAGGGTCAATGGTAGACATCAGGAAGGGCATCCAGTCATAAAATGCTACACGCTCCAAACCAAAGTCCTCTACCCAGGGGCAACGCCTTAGCCCTTATTCAAAATATGGGTACCTGGCTTAAAACTCACCTTTTATATATATATATATAAAGAGAGAGAGAGAGAGAGAGAGAGAGAGGTGTGTGTGTGTGTGTGTGTGTGTGTGTGTGTGTGTATGTATGTATGTATACTATGCTGGGTGGTACTATATGACAGGGGTTTCTGGCAGGGTTAAGTGTCCCCCAGATTCCCCTATTCAAAATCACTTAATCAAGGCAGTCATTTCAGAGGGCCTCGGAGGGCCCAATACCTGCCCAGGGCCCCAACCAAATGAGCAGATTCGCATGGCCATGTAGAATGTGAGAGGTGTGAATGAGGAGAGCAAGAGGGTGGAAGTGGTGAATGTGTTCAAGAGTGGGAGATATCCTGTAATGGCACCGTGTGAAACAAAGATGAAAAGGTGTGAAGTGGAGGAGTGGGAGGATGTGAAATGTGTAAGACTGGGAATGAACGGGCGAGGAAGATGGATGAAAGGAGTTGTTTTGTTGAATGAAGTGTGGCAGAGTGGAATGAGAGACTACGAATGTGTCAGCTCGAGGTGTATATATGTCAAGTTCAAGTTTGAGAAGGTGAAAATGGCAATGATTGTGGCATATGCACCATGTGAGGACAGGAGTGAGAGAGAGAAAGAATTTGGGATGAGCTGGATGAAGTAGAGGGAGAAATGCCCAGAAGATACAAGATGATCATAATGGGGGATATGAATGGAAGAGTAGGCACTGGAGGATGACATAATGGGTTGTTATGGAGTACCAGGAGAAAATGATAATGGGAAGTTTTCGTTTTCGTTTTTAAAGGCTCCAACATGCTTGCATGTGTCGGCCTTGGTCACCTAATGGCGGCTCTCCACGCTGCACGATCCATTGCAGCCTCCCTGTTCAGTCCCTTAACCCTAAGGTCACACTTAATGACCTCGTCCCATGTCTTTCTCGGTCTACCCCTCATAACCCCACCCCCAATATTAACACTTCTCACCTTCCTCACCCAATTATCATCCCCCATCCTCTCCACATGTCCAAACCACCTAAATCTACCTCTCCTCATCACAACACCAATACACTCCAGTCCCATCCTACCTCTCAACTCTTCCATTGTAAACCCAGCCCCTCCAGGCCTTGGACGCAGGGACGCACTGCACATCCAGCTAATCATTGTCATTTCTGTACGTCTGAGCCGGCGAATGTCTTCCTCCTTCACTGCCCAGGTCTCACTGCCATACAGCATCACACTCCTAACACACGCTGCAAACAAAGACCCCTTAGCACGTAGGGAGAGCCCCCTCAATGTCAGGAGAGGCAAGAGCTCCCTGAACTTCTTCCAACCACTTCTCACCCTAGCCACAGAGCTAGCTCCAGCCCCACCTCCAGCACACAACATGTCTCCTAAATAACAAAACTCCTCCACACACTCAAGAGATTCACCAGCAAGTTCAATCCTTTCACGGACGATCTCCACCTGCTCGCCCCGGCACGCCGTACACATAAAATCAGCATTATCTCGCAGTCTACCTCTGATACCACTACATCTCTTATGCACCCATTTATCACACACACCGCACAAGATGGAATTACTTCCCACGCCCTTGTGGCAAACTGCACACGGCCACTCTCCCTCGTCTTTGACAGTACCGCCACCAACCCTAGATATCATCACTTTTGTTTTATCTGCATTTACCCTTAAACCCTTTTGCCCCATACCATCTCTCCACTTCCTAAACCTTTCCTCCGCCTCCCTTTCATTCTCTGCAATCAACACCAAATCATCAGCATACAACAACTCCCACGGAAGTCCGTTTCTAAAGTCACGTGAAAGGGCTTCAAGTACCAAGATAAACAACATGGGACTCAAGACTGACCCCTGATGCACACCAACATTCACGGAAAACTCATCACTCAAATCTCCATTCACTCTCACCTGGGTGTGACTAAAGGATATGTGTCAGGAGAGGAGGCTGTGCATTTGTAATTAATTTTTCAAACACCAAGATGCACATAAATATAAATGGTATACAGGGAATGGGGATCGTGTTGAAAGAGGCCTGATTGATTACGTGCTTGTAGAGAGGTCGATGATGGGAATGGTTGCTGATACGAGGGCCGTGAGAGGAAGATGAGGAGGTCTGTCAGATCATATGATTGTGGTATGCAAGATCAAGCTGAGAGGACTGAGGTGGACTGGGAGAGAGAGGAGCAGTCAGGGAGGAAGACTGAAAGTTGAGAAGCTGAGGATCAAAGAAATGGCAGATGATTACAGGCCCAAAGCAAAGGAGGAATTAGAATCAGTGAACTGGAATGAAATGGATCTAGACAGCCTGTGGAATGCATATAGGGATTGCTTAGCTAGGAATGCTAAAATGGTGTGTGGTGTGGCAAGAGTTACAACAAAGAAGAAAAGTATGGCAAGGTGGGATGAGGAGGTTAAGAGAGCGGTGCTGGAAAAGAGGAAGAAGTGGCTACAGTGGTTACTGGATAGGGGTTCAGTTAAAATAAGAACTGAGAACACAGAGTGCAAGAAGCACGTAAAGAGACTAGTGAAGAGGAAAAAGAAGGAGGTAAATGATGATCTAGGAAGGAAAATGAATGCGAACTACTCTGAAAATAGGAAGTTTTTCTGGAAAGAGGTGTTGAAATGTAGAAGTGAAAGCAGAAAGAAATGTGATGGTGTGAAGGATGTAGGTGGTAGATTATCAACCCATGGAGATAAAGTAAGGACCAGATGGAAAGAATATTTTCAAAGCCTGATGAATGGGAATAGAGAGAGCAGAGTGGCTGTAAACATGATTGGTGTTGGGAGTGTGCAGAGAAGGAATGCAATGCCAGGAGACGTGACAATCGCAGAGGTGAAGAATGCTGTGAAGCAACTGAAAAATGGGAAGGCAGCTGGTGTTGACTAGGTGTATGCAGAGTGGAGAGAGTGGAATGAAGTGCTTGTTGGACATGTGTAAGAAGGCATGGATAAGTGAAACTGTGCCTACAGAGTGGAAAAATGCTGTGATTGTACCCCTGTACAAAAATAAAGGTGAGCAAAGTTAGTGCAAGAATTATCGTGGCATAAGTTTATTGAGTTTGGTAGGGAAGGTATATGGAAGAATTATTGCAGAGGAAGTAAGAGAGATATCATAAGCCCTAGAGAGTGATGAACAGGGTGGCTTTAGAAGTGGCGGAGGATGTGTGGCTCAAATATTCGCAGTGAGACAAATAGGCTAGCAGAGAAGGCTTGTGAAAAGGATCATAAGGTGTTTATGGCATTCATGGATCTGGAAGAAGCATAAAACAAAGTAAACAGAGAGGGATTGTGGAAAGTTTTGCGCATGTACAGTGTAGGTGGTAAGCTGCTAGGTGCTGTGAAGAGTTTTTATGATGGTAGCGAAGCATGTGTAAGAGTTAATGGGCATCTAAGTGAATAGTTCACGATCGGTGTGGGCGTGCAACAAGGTTGTGTGATGTCCCCATGGTTGTTATATATATATATATATATATATATATATATATATATATATATATATAATGTCAGGAAGAAGGGACCAAAGGCAACAGGCCCGCAAAATTGTTCCTTCCAAGAGAAAAACAAAATACAAGAGAGAGCCAAATTCAAGATCCGATCACTTCAAGATGCCTGGACACACTGCGTTTGAAAGACTGGAGATCACAGGAAGCAGGAAATACAGACAGAGGGTGACAATTCCAGAGCTGACCTGATGCATAAATGAAGGACTGGGAGTAACGGCTAACTCTTGCACTAGAGAATTGGACAGAAAAGGGATGAGAGTTTGTTCCTAGACGGGTGCTATGTACCCGTCGTAGAGGTGAAGGAATGCATGCAGACAGTTCAGAGGACCAGTGACCATTGAAGTAGCGACAGAAAAGAGATAAAGATGCAACAGTGCAGCGAAGAGACAGAGGTTGAAGGGAGTCGGTAAGAGGAGGAGAGTTAATGAGACGAAAAGCCTTTGCCTCCACCCTATTGAGAAGAGCTGTATGTGGGGAGCCTCCCCACACATGAGAGTTGTACTCCACGCAGGGGCGGATAAAACCCCTGTATAGACTCAACAATTGTGCAGGGGTAAAGAAGGAACGGATTCGGCTTAGCACACCCAATTTCCTGGAAGCAGATTTTACAAGAGATGTAATATGATCTCTCCAAGATAAGTCCCGAGTAAATGATACCCTAAGCATGTTCAAGGATGATGCAGGATTAAGCTGAATATTAATAAACATTAGTGGGTATACCTGTTGAAGATTTTTTAGGGTTGATAGGTGTAAGAACTGAGTCTTTGATGCATTAAAAACAACCAGATTATTTTTAGCCCAGTCAGAGATACGAGCCAAGTCAGACATTAGGTGTGCCATAGCCTCATCCCTTGTTTGTTGAAGTAACTGCTGAGATGGACGATGCAGGAATCGAAAGGAAAGGTGAAGGGTGGAGTCATCAGCGTATGAGTGGATAGGGTTAGATGTAGCTTAGAAGGTCATTGATGAATAAAAGGAAGAGAGTTGGTGATAGAACTGAGCTCTGAGGAACACCACTGTTAATAGATCTAGAAGAACCATGGCCGTCTGCAAAAGCGACTATAGAACGACCAGATAGGAAGCTAGAGATGATGGCACAGATAGAAGGATAGAAACCGAAAGAGGGCAGTTTAGAAATTAAAGATTTATGCCAGACTCGATCGAAAGCCTTTGAGATGTCAAGTGCAATGTCAAAGGTTTCGCCAAAGTCCCGAAAGGAGGATGACCAGGAGTCTGAAAGGTAGGTGAGAAGATCGCCTGTGGAGCATCCCTGACGGAACCCATACTGACGATCAGAAAGAAGGTTGTGATAGGAAAGATTCTTTTAAATTTTTCTATTAAGAATTGACTCAAAAACTTTTGAGATACAGGATGTTAAAGCAATTGGGCGGTAGTTAGAGGGTTGAGAATGGTCACCCTTCTTTGGGACTGGCTGAATGAGAGCAATTTCTAGCAAGAAGGAAAGGTACAAGTTGATAGGTAAAGGCGAAAGAGTTTGCCTAGGCAGGGTGTAAGCACAGAAGCACAGTTCTTGAGAATAACAGGAGGAACTCCATCAGGCCCATATGCCTTATTAGTACTGAGGCCTGTGATGGCAGAAAATATATCAGCTGAAGAAATTTTAATGTCAGCCATGAGGAAGTCAGAGGGAGGGAAGTGATGGAGGAACAGCACCGGAATCGTCTAAGGTGGAATTGGAGGAGAAAGTCTGAGTGAAGAGATCTGCTTTATCTGTAGAAGAAATAGCTACAGAGCCAGCAGAGTAGAAAAGAGGAGGGAAGGATGATGAGGTAAAGTTGTTAGAAAGGTTTTTGGCAAGGTGCCAGAAGGAGCGGGAAGAATTCGAGTTAGAGAGTTGAGAGCATTTAGTATGGATGATATTATTTTTAGCAGAGTGAAGAACAGACTTAGCACGACTCCAGGCAGAAATGTATAAAAGATATGATTCAGGGGTGGGTTGGCTCCGGTATCTTTCATAGGTCCTCTCCTTGTTGTGGACATCATTAGAACAAGCGTGATTAAACCAAGGCTTTCGTGCATTAGTCAAAGGATATGAGAAAGGAATGTATGCTTCCATGCCCGAGAGAATAACCTCCTTAATGTGCAAGGCACACCCAGATGGCTCCTGGCCATGGAAACAATAATCATTCCAGGGAAAATCAAAGAAGTACTGCCTGAGGGCCTCCCAATCCGCAGCTCTAAAATGCCACAGGCGACGTTTCTTTGGAGGGTCCGCAGGCAGTACCGGAGCGATAGGACAGGTTAGAGTGATTAGGTTGTGATCGGAGGAGCCCAACAAAGACAAAAGATTCACAGTGTAAGCAGAAGGATTAGTTGTAATGAAGAGGTCAAGTATGTTGGAACTCTCTCCAAGGCGGTCAGGGATACGGGTAGGGTGCTGTACAAGCTGGTCTTGGTCATTAAGGATAGAAAAGGTGTAGGCTTGTTCACCAGGTGGATCAGTGAAAGGAAAGGAGAGCCAAAGGTGGTGGTGAACATTGAAATCTCCTAGAATGGAGATTTCAGAGAAAGGAGAAATGGATAGAATGTGTTCCATCATAGAGGTAAGATAGTCATAGAATTTTTGGTAGTCAGTAGAATAAGGAGATAAGTAAATAGCACAGATATATTTAGTCAGAGAATGACAGGAAAGCCGAAGCCAGAGTGTAGAGAATTCAGAAGAATCGAGTTCAGGAACACGAGAGCAAGATAAGTTGTTGTGTACATATACACAACAGCCACCTTTGGCTTTGAATTGACTATAGAGATAGTAGGAGGATACAGAAAACGGTCTGCTGTCAGTTGCCTCAGACAGCTGAGTCTCAGTTAGAAAAAGAAGGTGAGGTTTAGAGAAGGAGAGGTGGTGCTCAACAGAGCGAAAGTTAGAGGAAAGGCCACGAATGTTGCAGAAATGAAGATGAAGAGAATCAGACAGTGGTTCCAGGCATTTTGAGTCATCACCGGGAGAGGGGCAAAAGGTGGGGGCATTTATGGCCCCCCCTCCCTGGGGACTCCGAGCCTACGTTATTCGACGCCATTTCTTCTAAAATATTGGAAAGAAGGTGTGGTGTGTACTATGCATGTCGTTTGGTGTTGATAGTTAGAGAAACATGTAGAGCATGCTGGCCTACTCTCATGGGGTGATAAGAGAAGTAAAAACACGAGTAATGCAGAGAGGGATGGCGTTGGTAATGAATGGTGATGGATGGAATATCTCAAATATGCTGTATGCTGATGATGCATTCCTGTTTGCAAGTACCGGACAAGAACTTGGTAGACTAGTGCAGAGTTTTGCTGCTGTATGTGAGCGTCGTGCCATGAGAGTAAATGTAGAAAAGAATAAAGTGATGGTTATTGATAGAGGAGATGACTACCCAGTGTGATGTTTAAGTGAATGGATAGAGACTGGAATTGGTGAGAGAGTTCAAATACCTGGGTACTATGATAGAAAACAGAGGAAAATGTGCAAAAGAAGTTGAAAATAGAGTGACACAAGGAAAAAAGTAGCTGTTGCAATGAAGGCCTTGATAAGAAACAGAGGCTTGAGTGTTGCAGCTGCATGAGGCTTACATGAAGGAGCGTTAGTGCCAACTTTTACATATGGATGTGAGACTATGGTGTGGCATGAAAATGAAAAGTTAAGAGTAAGTGTAGAGATGGAACTGCTGAGGATTGTATGTGGGGTACAGAGGTGGATAGGATACGAAATAATGTGATTCGTGAATGATGTGGAGTTAGGAAGTCGGTGGACACCAGAATCGAAGAGAGTGTACTGAGATGGTATGGTCATGTGGGGAGAACGGACAACAATAGAGTGGTGAAAAAAGTGTATCTGAGCGAATTTGAAGGAGGGAGGAGGCGAGGTAGGCCAAGGACAAGGTGGAGAGATATTGTGGATGAGTGTGTGAAGAAGAGAGGTTTGGAAGTAGGTGAGGCTAGGGAACTAACAAGAGTTCGAGTTGGCTGGATGAATGTTGTGAGAAGTGCATGATCAGTGATTTTGGCACCCTTTTTTAACGTAGTAGCGTCCGGATTGACTCAGTCAGATACGTTTATGTGAAGCTACAGAACGTGGTGAATGTTTTGGGGGGCTTGAATGATGAGTGAATGGAAGTTGGGCCCATTGGATTGGGCATATTTGGGCTGTCTGGACATTGCTACTCCTCACCCTGCCCTAGGGTGGGAAAGGAGGTCAGGAATATGAAATATATATATATATATATATATATATATATATATATATATATATATATATATATATATATATATATATATGCGAGAGAGAGAGAGAGAGAGAGAGAGAGAGAGAGAGAGAGAGAGAACATTACCAACGAAATATGGAAGGAAATAAGAATTCAGATAACGAATGCTTCACATTACGAAAAACAAAAAACAGTACTCTTTCGTCTTGTCTTGGTTATGTTCCAGGGCAGCACTAACCAAAGTATTTTGTTTAACACAGCTGCCTGTTCGGACTTTTGTCCGTCACATGTAAGGAAAGGTTGTCTGTCTATCTAATTGTCTATCTATCTATCTATGTATCTACCTGTCTATCTATGCAGGTATCACTTCAGGCAATTTCATCAAGGTACTTGGCAGTTTTTTATTCTGACATCATAGTAGGGCGTCTTTATACAGTACAGTATTTCTGTCAACGTCTGTGTCCACCTACATATCCATCAGCCTCTTTTTCTGTCTGTTTGGTTGTTGGCCTTTTTTTTTTTTTTTTTTTTTTGTCAGTTTATCCATCTATCTTCCTGGTTGTCTGTATTCACTCCACTAATCTATATATTATCTGTCTCTCTGTATATCATCATGTATGTATATATCTGCGTATACGTCTTTGTGTGTCTATCCATCTATCCATCAATCTAACTATCTCTCTGTTTATCTGTCTCTATTTTTCTGTCTACTTTTTCATTTCTCTCATCCAAGCTGGCCGGCACATCACTCCTCCTTCCATAGGCAAGTCTCTGTATATCACGTCATGCAGTTCAGATTTTTGCTGATCATTTTATTAGTCTGCCATACTGTCAATCAAACTGTTCATCTTTCTCTTTCACTATTCATCTGTCTAGCTATCCATTCATCTGTCTATCTGTCTCAGTATACATCTGCTATCACTTAATCTTTCCAACCTCCTTTCTTGTTGCCTGTCTGTTATCTGTCCATCTGTTTATCTACCTACGGTATCTGTCTATCTGCCTATCAATACTTGTATACCGGTATCTATAATTTTCCATATCTATCTCAATCTATCTATCTATACGTCTCTTTGTCTCTATCCATCTCGTTTATCTGTCAAGATTCCCACCCATTTGTCTATCGACCTATGTGTTTTTTCATAACACGTCTGTCTACTATCTACCTGTCTATTATTTCATCTGTGTCCCTGTTTCTGTGTGAATCTGTACATCTATCTTTATCTGTTTATCTATCTATTTAAACTTCAAGATGGGCACATCATTATTCCATCCATTAATAAAGCCTTGATAAATTAATAGGAATAATAGCTCTTTGATGACCATAAAAACTGATATTCTGTTCCCGTAACGCCAGATGATTTTATTCAGCAGAGCGAGTCATAACAGCCTGAGAGAGGTAATAATACCACTAACCTTTTTACCATCAGGATAACTCTAGCTTTGTATTGCAACCAACACCAGACGATTTTATTTTATCAAAGAACAAGTATAAGAAGCTGAGAGTGTCAATAAATTCAGTGAAGCAATAACACAGTAATGACATATACTGTACATGAGTGTCAATAAATGAAGTAATTGAAGCAGTAACACAGTAATGAAATATTCTGTAAGCATGAGTGTCAATAAATGAAGTCAGTGAAGCAGTAACACAGTAATGAAATATACTGTAAACATGAGTGTCAATAAATGAAGTCAGTGAAGCAGTAACACAGTAATGAAATATACTGTAAACACTCAGGCAGGTAGGATTCACTCAGTTTAGTCAAACCGGCTGCCATTATCTGCAATGTCATAGAGTTGTCCACACCGTGACAGGGTTAACGGTGACACTGAGAACAAAAATATGTGGCTCCTATAGCTGCCTCTCCTGAATATAATCCTGTGGTGTCAGCTGGACTAGAATACTAGAGTTGTTGGCACGATGAGAGGGTTAATGACTAATATTTACACGCTCAAGCTTCTACAGCTTACTCTCAGCTGAATAAAATCGTCTGGCGTTACCTGCAAAAAAATCATGGAGTTATTCCAACCATGACAGGGTTAACTTATAAATACAGCCAACATTATTCAGGAATGGGGATTCAGAGCTGGTTCTCAGGCAAGGTTCAGGGTCCTGTGCCCTTCAGTACGATGACGTGGTTTTAATTTTATTCTTGCTATTACCAGAGGATTTTATTCCAGGATTTCATTGGAGTGGAGTAGTGAAGGAGTTGATTAAGGCCGTATCTAACTCCTCCAGCTGGAAATGTCTCTCCTCAGCTGATAAAGTCATAAGGGAGTGGCAAGAATACAATGAAAAAGTAATCCGTGTGAAGTGGTTATTCCTGTCAGAGACAGACAGAGAGACACACAGAGACAGAGAGAATTCTATTCGATAAACGAACAGCAAAAGCCAAAGTGACGAACCCTGACAACCCGGGTCCCACTAACCAGACATAAGAAGCTGCCTGTGTTGTCTGTGGCGCCTTCTGCCAAGCATCCTGTCTATCTGTCTACGTATCAATCCGTCGATATTTATCTTTCGGTCTGTCTGTCTGTCTGACTGTTTATTCATTTCAACATATCTACCAATATCCAACTGTTAATCAATGCAACCTTCCATCACTCAATATTTCTGGTGCTGGTATACAGTATTTATTATTTGTGTATCAGTCAGTTTTTCTGTTTGTTTTCGGGTTTTCTTTTTATCCGATTATCAATCATTCTACAAATCAATAATGTTCTTTACCCATAAAACCAACATCATCATTCACATACCTATATTTTTCTTTACCTGTATGGCCCATTCATCCACATAACTATTTCTTTACCCACAAACACAACATCCACTTATCCACATACCAATCTTTACCCATAAACAAACCATCCACTCATCCACATACCAATCTTTACCCATAATCACACCAACCACCCATCCACATTTTTTTTTTTTTATAACAGAACGGAGGAAGGAAAAACAAATGAATAAACATATAATTCATACATCAGATTACTGGTGTCCTCTGTTCATGAAATATCTGTAACAATTAGACTTGAACAGTTGTAGGTTGAAATTTGGAGGGAAACAACTCTGGGGAAGCGAGTTCCAGAGAGATGCATTTCGGGGAATGAAAGAATTCTGATAGGCAGAAGTTCTGCAATATGGCTGAGTGACATTCCAGTCATGAGCGCTGCCAGATGCCCGTGTAGCATGAGGGAAGGCATAGAGAGGTGGCACCAAGGACGCAACTTCGTCTGAACATTTGCCAAAAAAATATCTGTAAAATAGTGCAAGGGAGGCAACATTCCTTCTTACTTGCAGGGGAGGTAGTTTATATGTAATGGCAGGGTTGTTAATAATTCTAACAGCTTTGTTCTGAATTTTATCTAGTAGTTTTAATGCAACCTCTCCACATCCATTCCACAAGGGTGAGCAATATTCAAGCTTAGAGCGCACATGACTCTTATAAATTATAGCTAACTGCTCATCAGCAAAGAAGTTACGGACTCTGTACAATATTCCAAGTTTCTTTGAGGCGGTTTTAGCAAGTGATCTGACATGAGAGGTCCAGCTGAGGGCATTGTTAAGTGAGACGCCAAGAATGTCAGTACTTTTGAAGATGGGAATATTAGTAGCTCTGAAGGTAATGTACAAATCTGGCAATATCTGTCTATTATTAAATTGTATATATTTAGTTTTACTAGCATTAAAAGAGACAAGGTTGTTTTGTACCCATAAACACACCATCTACTCACCCACATACCAATCTGAGGCCTAGTAGTACTCTCACGTATCAAACACCTTCACATACCACCATTTGGGCGCTAACCATCCATACTGAACCCACGCATGCTATGACGATGTCAGTCAAAAACTATGTGATGACTATAGCAGTTTTAATGACATTTTTGCGATCGAACTCACGGCTTTTTAGACAAGCATCTTCCCTAACCACTAGGAAATAAAAATTAAAAACTTAATAAATAATGATGAGAAAGAAAACATATGTGTAATTAGTCAAACTTATACATTTGATAACCTATGTTGTTCACCCTTTCAATACGAGGCCTTTTTAAGCCGTGTAACATCGTCTAGAGCAGGGGTTCTTAACATGGGGTCCATGGACCCCTTGGACGTCCATGGATGAGCTTCAGGGGGTCCGTGAAGGTCAGAATAATTGACAACAATTTCGTGATGCCGTTTGGCATTATTAACTGATAAAAAAAAAAAAAAAAAAAAAAATCGAGAGTCTTGAAGAATTCTGGAGTTCATTGACACAACCCTACCCCCGTCTGGCAAAGCGAGCAATGGGTGCTGTGATTCCGTTTGCTACTACATACCTTTGTGAGTCAGGGTTTTCAGCGCTTGTTTCTATCAAATCGAAAAGTCGAACTCAACTGGATGTCAACGATGGCATGCGTGTTTCCTTGCCAAAGACCACTTCACAAATTCATGTTCTTATTCAAGCCAAACAACAACCATGTCACTGAAATGAACTTTTGAGCACAATTAATGTTTTGTTTTGTTTAATTTGCACAGGTTGGATGTATTTCATTTTTTCATCAAGTGGCCAATAGCTTTTCCATGAAAGAGTGGGAAATAGTTCTTTGTAAGGACAGTTTTATACTTTGTGTATGTCATACACTGCGTGAGGTAGTTTTAAGTAAAATAAAGTACATTCATTGCGTGCAAAATGCTGTGTTTGTGCTCATGTGCAAATGTGTAGGGAAGGGGTTCATAGCTTTCACTAGATTCGCGAAGGGGTCGGTGACTCAAAAAAGGTTAAGAACCACTGGTCTAGAGGTAGTTCACACACACACACACACACACACACACACACACACACACACACACACACACACACACACACACACACACAAACATTCGATAACAAGAAAGTATTATGGTAATCCATCCATCCATTCATCCATCCATACATATATACATGTATACATACCCGTTAGTTCGTAGACATGAGAAGAAAAAATGTAATGGGGCTACACACACAAACACACACACACACACACACACACACACACACACACACACACACACACACACACACACACACACACACACACGTAACACCATAAAATCAGCGGAAAATTTAGTGCGAAAATGTTAGTAGTGTGAAGCCAAAGGGAATATTACGGTGCAGTAATAAATTCGTGTGTGTGTGTGTGTGTGTGTGTGTGTGTGTGTGTGTGTGTGTGTGTGTGTGTGTGTGTGTGTGTGTGTGGACAGGAGAAGGAGGAAAAGTCAGAGAGAGAGAGAGGAAGAGGAAGAAAACCTAAAAGGAAAAAAGAGGAGAGAATAAAAACGAGGATGGTTATCAGGGATGGCCCGAGGAGTTTGTAAATGGGGAAGGAGGTAACTTTAGTTATGACCAACTTTCCTCTTATTTGACAAACAAATTAGATATAACACTTCTACTATTTTAAGAATAGAAAGTAGCCCTAGGATAATACACACACACACACACACACACACACACACACACACACACACACACATACACATATATATATATATATATATATATATATATATATATATATTTATATATATATATATATATATATATATATAATAGGAAAAGTGTATGGTAGGATACTTATTGACAGAGTTAGAGAAAGAACAGAGAAATTAGTTGGAGAAGAACAGGGAGGCTTTAGAAAGGGAAGAGGTTGTGAAGATCAGATATTCATTCTTAGATCTTTAGTGGAAAAGTTTCTAGAGAAGGGAAAGAAGTTGTATGCGGCTTTCATGGATTTGGAGAAAGCATATGACAGGGTGGATAGACAAGGATTGAGGAAAGTGTTAAGAATATATGGAGTAGATGAGAAGTTATTGAATGCTGTGAAGAGTATGTACGATGGTGCAAAGGCTGCAGTGCGTGTGGATGGTGAAGTAAGTGAATTTTTCTCTTTGAAAGTTGGGTTGAAACAGGGATGTGTCATGTCTCCATGGTTGTTCAATCTGTACATGGATGGGGTAATAAAAGAGGTACAAGGTAGGGTAGTGGATGTTGGAGTGGCCCTGGTGAGAGAGGATAGTGTTTGGAAACTCCCTGTACTGTAGTTTGCAGATGATACTGTGTTGTTGAGTGAAGACGAAGGGGAGCTGCAAGGTTTGGTGGATGAGTTTGGGAGAGTGTGTAAGAAACGGAATCTAAAGGTGAATGTAGGGAAGAGTAAAGTGATGGTCCTTGAGAGAGGTGAAGTCAGTGAATGTACAGCGAGGTTGGATGGTGAGGAATTGGAAAATGTGAATACGTTTAAGTACTTGGGTAGTGTGATGAGTAAGGATGGAAGTTTGGAGGGTGAAGTGCTTGAAAGGTTACAGCAGGGAAGAAACGTTGCTGGTTCTTTGAAA